>NC_086361.1:1139210-1739210 GCF_036324505.1 Eleginops maclovinus
CTTATATATCAGAGTAGCATTGAGCGCTCATCGGGGACCCGAGTGGCTGACTCTGACATTGCCTGTCAGAGCTTGCCATCCTCAGCGCCACCCTCTTTTCACGTGTCAGAGTTGGTGCCAGAGCGATCCTCGTTAGTATAGTGGACAGTATCTCTGCTTGTCACGCAGAAGACCGGGGTTCGATTCCCCGACGGGGAGTGTTTTTACCAACAGCCGGCCTTTGTTCACCAAAAGAGGCAGAAAGCAATCCACTCAAGAGCCAGGAGGCCGTTGGTAACACGTTCGGATAAGCAATTCCCCGAGCCACGGCAACCGGTCTTCGGAATAGTGTACACTGTTTCCAATGGTCAGATGATACGGACGTTTTGACAAAAGTTGTTTTGCAAAAAGTCATCACTGTGATGCTCATGACAAAGCTACTCAGTGCCTGCTCAAAATCATTGAAGGACAACTTCAATCAATGACAAGGGCAAAGCTCTCAACCATTGCACTTTTGACAGACCAAGTTTCAGCGTTCTAGCACTCTCCCTTGCATGGTTTGTTGTGAATTATTATTTGAATCCAATAGTAAAATTGACATGATTATATTGCTTAGTTTAAAAACAGTTAGGAGAAAAGTATTTACATTATTTACAGTAGATATTTGGAGAATGTTACTTCCTGATGGTAAAATTATTAGTTTGAATGTGATAATGTGAGACCTTTATTTTGATGAACAGGAAGTAATGTGTAATGCGTATTCGTTGTATGAAGGATTCCAGAGATGAAGTCGCAACCTGCCTTAGTTTAAATAAATACTACTTCTTTGTAATACTGTAATAGTGCATTTGGAAGTAAAGTTCCGTTCAAAGAAAACGTTTGATCATCATTAGAAGCTTAAAACTACACAACATTTTGGTGTCGAAACCAGGGAATTGAAGATTGAATTGACTGTGTCGAAGTTGGAAGCTAACGCTAGCTACATTGGCAGCAGAGATTGCCGAGCATTTTGAACGGATGAAGAAGAAGAGAAAGACGGTACGCACATCTACAACGAAGTTGTTGAATCGCTTAGATGAGGAGGTGATCAATGAGGTGCCCGACTGTGATAAACTTCGTGAAATGCTGTCAGTATTGTCGACCAAGGAAGATATTTTAATGGACTTAAACAAAGGCATTGAAGATGAAACGTCGACAGACGACCTTGAGACGGAGATTGCTAGTACTCAGGAATACCAGGACCGCATTACCACGCTGAAGGCTCGTGCCACGAGGCTCATTCAGCCTGCACGTGATAACGTGAGTGTGCGGGTGAGCAATGCAAGTTCGAACTCCGTGAGACCAGTGAGTAGACAGACTGTTAAACTACCGAAGCTGGTGATAGAGAAATACAGTGGAGAAATTAGCCAGTGGCAAGAATTCTGGTCTCAGTATGAAACGGCTATTCATGAGAATGATGCACTGTGTAAGAGGGAGAAATTTACCTATCTGAGATCCTATTTGACTGGAGCAGCAGCAAGAGCTGTTGCAGGGCTTACTTTGAATGATAGCAATTATGACGCTGCAGTTGAATTGCTCCGCAATCGTTTTGGAAGGAAAGACATTGTAATTAGTGCACACATGTCCAAACTACTGAGCTTAACCCCTGTGAAAAGGTCATCAGATGTTGCAGCACTCAGGCACCTGTACGACGAATGTGAAATACAGATTCGCAGTCTAGAGTCCATGGGAGTTCACAGTGACACATATGGCTGCCTGCTATGTCCAGTACTGCTCCAGCTTCTGCCGGAAGACATAGCACTAGTCTACACGCGCAAGTCAGACCCCAATGACGAATGGAAGGTGCCAGAGCTCATCCAGTTCCTGCAAAAAGAGGTCCAAAGCAGAGAGAGAGCACTTCAGCTTACCAGACCAGGTAACACTCAAAGAGACATTCCACCAAGTAATAAACCATTCAGTAGGCCAGCACCCCCTTATGAAAACAAACCTAAAAAATGGAACGTGCCCTCAGCTACTGCGTTGCACACAGCAAGTAATGCACCACAGATCTGCATATATTGTGACAGTGCTAACCATAAACCAGAACATTGTGCTGAGAATTCTGTGTCTACTCGCAAAGAAAAATTAAGAAAGCTTGGAAGATGCTACGTGTGCCTTGGCCCAAAACACATAGCAAAATTCTGCAAAGTTAAAGGTGTTTCATGCCCTCTGTGTGGTCGCAGACATCACCAGTCAGTTTGTGAGCAAGGTGAAGCAAAGGCAGATGTGGACAGTGGCAGCACAGAGGCTGTTGTGTCCTCTGTGTCCAGCACAGCGAAACAGAAAGCTAATTCACAGAACACAGTGTTGCTCCAGACAGTGAAAGCATGGACAGAGGGCCCAGCAGGGAGAAAAATCGTACGCTGTCTGTTAGATGGAGGCAGCCAGAGAAGCTTCATTCATGAGGGTGTGGTGAAAGCCTTAAGATTACCAGTGGTAAGACAAGAAACGCTGCATCTACACACCTTTGGATCTACAGCTCCTGTGAAGGCACAGCGTAACATTGTGAAGGTCTCTCTGGAAAATGTGTGGAACACACAGCAAAGGATTGAGATTGAAGCTGTGGAAACCCCTCAAGTGTGCTCGGCAGTGATAAAGGTCCCCAGGGAACCCATCCAAGAGGAGCTCAGGAGAAAAGGTCTGCAGCTTGCTGATTTTCCACTGGACGGCCCTGATGACCCAGAACTGTCGATGCTCATAGGGGCAGACTATTACTGGAAAGTGGTGTCAGGCAAAGTCCAGAGAATAACAGAATCACTAGTGGCCGTAGAAAGCAGCTTCGGGTGGGCTTTGCAGGGGCCAGTTTCAACATCCAGTGTAACTGATGCTACTTGTATGCACATCAGCCTAGAAGAGGACACACAGATCTCAAAACAGCTACATGCCTTTTGGGAGGTGGAGTCACTGGGCATTGTTAATGAGAAGGCCCAGAGTGCAGTGGAAACTGACGCTCTACAGAACTTTGAACAGACTGTGACACACAAAGATGACCGCTACCAAGTTGAGTTACCATGGCGACCTGACAAACCGACACTCCCAGACAACTTCCGAGTGACTGAGATACAAGGTCTCACCAATCCAGAACAGTGGTCTCACTGCCAGGGTAAAACCAATCCAGCTGATTTACCCACCAGAGGCCAGAGCGTCGAGAACCTCATCCAAAGCCGGCTGTGGTGGAGCGGCCCTCCGTCACTATCACCAACTGATGAGGCAGAGAACATTGATGAGGACCGTGTTGCGGATGAGGTGAGCACTGAGCTCAGATCCAAGTTCCAGACAGCAGTACAGCTCGCTAGCACTGAACAAGTTGAACCACTGTTAGACTTACACAAGTACAGCAGGTTAAAGACAGTGTTAAGAATAACTGCATGGGTGAAAAGGTTCATAGCTAATGCCCGCTCCAGTCTGAAAACGCAGGGAGAGCTAACTTCTGAGGAGCTCACTGCAGCAGAAGTGTACTGGGTGAAGATGACACAAGAGCAGAGCTTCAGCCAAGAAATTTGTCAGCTGACATCAGGTCAAGACATCAAGAGAGATTCGAAAATCAGAGACTTGAAACCATTCTTGGATAAAAATGGCCTTGTCAGTGTAGGAGGCAGGTTACAGCACTCTAACTTTAGTTACAGAGAACAACACCCATATGTGCTACCAACGAATCACAGATACTCTGAGCTACTAGTTCAGCAATGCCATGAGAGAGTGATGCATTCTGGGGTAAGAGATACTCTTGTTCAAATGCGGGAAAGATACTGGGTTTTAAAGGGGAGACAGCTAGTGAAGCGGGTGGTGTCACATTGTTACATCTGTAGGAGGTTAAAGGTGAAACCAGCTCAGCAAATAACAGCTCCATTACCCAGAGACAGAGTCACAGAATCCCCACCTTTTGAAGTAGTTGGGATAGATTTTGCAGGTCCACTGTATGTAAAGTCTAGTGGACAGCCTAAGAAGGCATACATTGCACTCTTCACTTGTGCTGTCACTAGGGCAGTGCATTTGGAGTTAGTCACAGACCAGACCACTGAAAACTTTCTTTTAGCTTTAAGGAGATTTATTGCAAGACGAGGGCTGTGTAAAGTTATTTACTCGGACAATGCCAAAACATTCAAAAGAGCAGACCAAGATCTCAAAGAACTGTGGAAGTCATTCAGGGGATCAGAGCTCACAGAGTTTTTCACTGATAAGGGGATCACCTGGAAGTTCATTGCTGAGAGAGCTGCATGGTGGGGCGGCTTTTGGGAGAGACTTGTAAGATCTGTTAAAACATGCCTAAAGAAGATCCTGGGGAAAGCTTCATTAAGTTTTGAGGAGCTTACAACCATGCTTGCCGAGGTAGAGGCTGTGCTGAACTCCAGGCCCCTCTCTTATGTACATGAGGATGTTTCAGAGCCCCAGCCACTCACACCGGCTCATTTCCTGGTTGGAAAAAGACTAACTTCTCTACCCCCAAAGACTATGCTTCCACCATCTCAGGCGACAAATGTGAGCAGAGAGGACATGGGAAGGAGATGGAAGTACCGGCAAAGACTCTTGACCAGCCTTTGGAACAGCTGGCGAAAAGACTACTTGATGGACTTGAAATCAGCTCACAAGTGTGAGACACCTACACCCACTGTGCTGAAGGTGGGAGATGTCATCCTGATCGGAGAAGACAATGCACCCCGGCAGACCTGGAAAATAGGCAGAATAACAGAACTGTTTCCAGGAAGAGATGGACTCATTCGTTCCTGTACTGTTCGTACTTCTACGGGCAGTGTGTTAAGAAGACCTGTTCAGCTGATATATCCTTTGGAGATTAATTAAGTGGACTGAATAGTAATGAACAATTGTTCATTGGGCGGGAATGTTGTGAATTATTATTTGAATCCAATAGTAAAATTGACATGATTATATTGTTTAGTTTAAAAACAGTTAGGAGAAAAGTATTTACATTATTTACAGTAGATATTTGGAGAATGTTACTTCCTGATGGTAAAATTATTAGTTTGAATGTGATAATGTGAGACCTTTATTTTGATGAACAGGAAGTAATGTGTAATGCGTATTCGTTGTATGAAGGATTCCAGAGATGAAGTCGCAAGTCGCAACCTGCCTTAGTTTAAATAAATACTACTTCTTTGTAATACTGTAATAGTGCATTTGGAAGTAAAGTTCCGTTCAAAGAAAACGTTTGATCATCATTAGAAGCTTAAAACTACACAACATGGTTAAATGAAGATCACACCGTTTTTCCCTATTTATAACCCTCATACCTAACCCCTTTGGATTCATTTTCATTCCGCGTTATCCTTATTTATATACTACCCTACCCAGCATTTTCCCACCTTACACCTAACCTTCCCCTGCCTTGTGGAAAAACAAACACTGACGCATCTCAAAACTAAAGTAGAAGGTTTTGATTGACACATGAAAGCCTTAATGTGCTTACATTTCATCCCAATTTATCCTTACCAATTTACTACCCTACCCATTCTTTTCGTACCCTAAAAGTAACCTCCCCCTCCGTGTTCAAATGACCCTCCCTTATTGTAAGTTAAGGCTATTTTGGCCCCTTACCTTAACCTACCTTTTGATTAAAACATATTCCCATTTATCCTTATTCACATACTAACCTACCCTTTCTTATCCTTTCCTAAACCTAACCTTCCCATCCTACCCCATTTCCCCCTCCTTACTACAATGTACAAACATGTCTTGACAATGCTTTCAGGAACTTTGTTAGTTAAAGTGTAAACGTGTAAATATGTTGTGTCTGTATGTGTTTCAGTGTATTCCATTCCAGGCAGATTTCACACATGCAGAATAAAGACCTCTTCCTATTCCCTTCTAATGCCTTCCCTTCTAGCCTTTCTACTAGGTTGAAAATAATGAAGCTGCAGCTCTGCTACAACATGAAAAAAGACATAACGCTTCAGCTGTATCCTTCACGTTTTCTTCTTCTACTCCTGCTTTGTTTCTTGACAGAGCTTCTGTCTGCAGTTTTCCGCCCATTGAAAGCAATTTGAAGCCGTGTCTTGCTCCTTTTTAGCTGTAAGCGTTCTGCTACCGTAACACAAGGTTGCTCTTGCTCAGAGACCTACCAATACCCCCCAGGTGCAGGGTCATATTGTGTTATTTCGGTAACACATATAATAAAATTGGAACGATACAGAGAAGATTAGCATGGCCCCTGCGCAAGGATGACACGCAAATTCGTGAAGCGTTCCTTATTGCCATATTTGAATGATTTTCCAAGTTTTTATGTGTACTTAGGAGAGACAAGGCCAACGTGGCCACTGGCGGTATTGCAGCTGTTTTCAGCAGTAAAAGTTCACGTTGGAGCCTGGCACGCAGAGTGAGGCTCACTGCGAGGGACAGAGTCACCGAACACACAAGCTATCACAAGGTTGCCTTTTAAATGTTTCTTCAACACAATAATCAGGGGATTGGACTTGATGCCAAAGAAGCCACAGGTGACAGCCATGGCCCGTGCTAGCACAGCCGTGGGAAAGGGTGTGGCCTAGGACGGTGAAAAGCCAATTGAGGCTCACCGCGAGCGTTTGGACTGGGACAGCTAGCCTCCTGTCTTTTCCAGCGAAAGGGCTCCATAACTGCTCTGGTTTCTCTTCAAAGCGTATAAGTCTTTCGCCTTTTACTAAAGACTTCCGTGGAGAGGAACACCTACGAGTTCAACCTATTTTTGTGAGGTTTTGCCGTTTGGCTGAGCCTTCTGAGTTTGTGAAATTGGAAGAAAGGAGCAGTCAGTCACACTTGGGCCCTGAAAGTCACGCAGCGCTCGGGATAAAGGCGCATTTATTGAAAGACATGCCTTAGGTTTCAGTGAAGCACTTTGCCTTGCCTTGCCAAAGGTGCCGAACCAAGACCGGTGTAACTGCGCAACGACTCTGGCTCCTGCAGCAAAGGGTGGGGGTCATTGCTTCTCGGCCTTTTGGCTAAAATCAAGTGTAGTATCTGATATATCTTAAATGGATTTTTTGCACAATGGATTATTGCAGCACCTCCGGGAACGGTGTGCCCTTCGCCTGCCTTGTGGAAAAAGAAACACTGACGCATCTCTGAACCACATTAGTTTTCGACCTAGGGCACAAACTGCAGCACATCAGCAGCGGGTGTTTTTTGGACTCAATGCTAACGGATTGAACTGCGGTAGCGCATTTGCCTTGGCTTTGGAGCTTGGCACGCAGAGTGAGGCTCACTGCAAGGGACAGAGATATTTAGAGCCCAAAGACAGGACACGCTCTGGGATGACGTTGGCACCAGAAGCTTTTTCCGGATCAAAGAAGCCACCTACCACATAAGCTATCACAAGGTTGTTTTTACATTTTTGAAAACACAATTATCAGGGGAGAGCGCGAACGCATTCCCCCACTACCAGAAATTATGCAGTCGAGACTCCCACATTTGGGGAATTCGCAGGGGTCAGCACAGCCGGCGTGCAATGCCCCAGCCTCGCCCTGGGTGAATCACCTTGGTGATCATGGTATCTCCCCTGCCAGGTAAGTATGAGTTGGATGGGTCAGAGCCAGTGGAGTCTTGTGACGACATAGGACACTGCGTAGCGGTTCCTGCCTCTGAGCATGTCAACGCAGCCCAGCAACCACTTGAAAGCCTAACAGACAGATGAGGTTTGAAATAAATCACATACATGTATTACACTTATATATCAGAGTAGCATTGAGCGCTCATCGGGGACCCGAGTGGCTGACTCTGACATTGCCTGTCAGAGCTTGCCATCCTCAGCGCCACCCTCTTTTCACGTGTCAGAGTTGGTGCCAGAGCGATCCTCGTTAGTATAGTGGACAGTATCTCTGCTTGTCACGCAGAAGACCGGGGTTCGATTCCCCGACGGGGAGTGTTTTTACCAACAGCCGGCCTTTGTTCACCAAAAGAGGCAGAAAGCAATCCACTCAAGAGCCAGGAGGCCGTTGGTAACACGTTCGGATAAGCAATTCCCCGAGCCACGGCAACCGGTCTTCGGAATAGTGTACACTGTTTCCAATGGTCAGATGATACGGACGTTTTGACAAAAGTTGTTTTGCAAAAAGTCATCACTGTGATGCTCATGACAAAGCTACTCAGTGCCTGCTCAAAATCATTGAAGGACAACTTCAATCAATGACAAGGGCAAAGCTCTCAACCATTGCACTTTTGACAGACCAAGTTTCAGCGTTCTAGCACTCTCCCTTGCATGGTTAAATGAAGATCACACCGTTTTTCCCTATTTATAACCCTCATACCTAACCCCTTTGGATTCATTTTCATTCCGCGTTATCCTTATTTATATACTACCCTACCCAGCATTTTCCCACCTTACACCTAACCTTCCCCTGCCTTGTGGAAAAACAAACACTGACGCATCTCAAAACTAAAGTAGAAGGTTTTGATTGACACATGAAAGCCTTAATGTGCTTACATTTCATCCCAATTTATCCTTACCAATTTACTACCCTACCCATTCTTTTCGTACCCTAAAAGTAACCTCCCCCTCCGTGTTCAAATGACCCTCCCTTATTGTAAGTTAAGGCTATTTTGGCCCCTTACCTTAACCTACCTTTTGATTAAAACATATTCCCATTTATCCTTATTCACATACTAACCTACCCTTTCTTATCCTTTCCTAAACCTAACCTTCCCATCCTACCCCATTTCCCCCTCCTTACTACAATGTACAAACATGTCTTGACAATGCTTTCAGGAACTTTGTTAGTTAAAGTGTAAACGTGTAAATATGTTGTGTCTGTATGTGTTTCAGTGTATTCCATTCCAGGCAGATTTCACACATGCAGAATAAAGACCTCTTCCTATTCCCTTCTAATGCCTTCCCTTCTAGCCTTTCTACTAGGTTGAAAATAATGAAGCTGCAGCTCTGCTACAACATGAAAAAAGACATAACGCTTCAGCTGTATCCTTCACGTTTTCTTCTTCTACTCCTGCTTTGTTTCTTGACAGAGCTTCTGTCTGCAGTTTTCCGCCCATTGAAAGCAATTTGAAGCCGTGTCTTGCTCCTTTTTAGCTGTAAGCGTTCTGCTACCGTAACACAAGGTTGCTCTTGCTCAGAGACCTACCAATACCCCCCAGGTGCAGGGTCATATTGTGTTATTTCGGTAACACATATAATAAAATTGGAACGATACAGAGAAGATTAGCATGGCCCCTGCGCAAGGATGACACGCAAATTCGTGAAGCGTTCCTTATTGCCATATTTGAATGATTTTCCAAGTTTTTATGTGTACTTAGGAGAGACAAGGCCAACGTGGCCACTGGCGGTATTGCAGCTGTTTTCAGCAGTAAAAGTTCACGTTGGAGCCTGGCACGCAGAGTGAGGCTCACTGCGAGGGACAGAGTCACCGAACACACAAGCTATCACAAGGTTGCCTTTTAAATGTTTCTTCAACACAATAATCAGGGGATTGGACTTGATGCCAAAGAAGCCACAGGTGACAGCCATGGCCCGTGCTAGCACAGCCGTGGGAAAGGGTGTGGCCTAGGACGGTGAAAAGCCAATTGAGGCTCAGCGCGAGCGTTTGGACTGGGACAGCTAGCCTCCTGTCTTTTCCAGCGAAAGGGCTCCATAACTGCTCTGGTTTCTCTTCAAAGCGTATAAGTCTTTCGCCTTTTACTAAAGACTTCCGTGGAGAGGAACACCTACGAGTTCAACCTATTTTTGTGAGGTTTTGCCGTTTGGCTGAGCCTTCTGAGTTTGTGAAATTGGAAGAAAGGAGCAGTCAGTCACACTTGGGCCCTGAAAGTCACGCAGCGCTCGGGATAAAGGCGCATTTATTGAAAGACATGCCTTAGGTTTCAGTGAAGCACTTTGCCTTGCCTTGCCAAAGGTGCCGAACCAAGACCGGTGTAACTGCGCAACGACTCTGGCTCCTGCAGCAAAGGGTGGGGGTCATTGCTTCTCGGCCTTTTGGCTAAAATCAAGTGTAGTATCTGATATATCTTAAATGGATTTTTTGCACAATGGATTATTGCAGCACCTCCGGGAACGGTGTGCCCTTCGCCTGCCTTGTGGAAAAAGAAACACTGACGCATCTCTGAACCACATTAGTTTTCGACCTAGGGCACAAACTGCAGCACATCAGCAGCGGGTGTTTTTTGGACTCAATGCTAACGGATTGAACTGCGGTAGCGCATTTGCCTTGGCTTTGGAGCTTGGCACGCAGAGTGAGGCTCACTGCAAGGGACAGAGATATTTAGAGCCCAAAGACAGGACACGCTCTGGGATGACGTTGGCACCAGAAGCTTTTTGCCGGATCAAAGAAGCCACCTACCACATAAGCTATCACAAGGTTGTTTTTACATTTTTGAAAACACAATTATCAGGGGAGAGCGCGAACGCATTCCCCCACTACCAGAAATTATGCAGTCGAGACTCCCACATTTGGGGAATTCGCAGGGGTCAGCACAGCCGGCGTGCAATGCCCCAGCCTCGCCCTGGGTGAATCACCTTGGTGATCATGGTATCTCCCCTGCCAGGTAAGTATGAGTTGGCTGGGTCAGAGCAGTGTCGGAGACAGCAACGTGGCCCTGCTGTGTCACTAAACATGAGCGCAGGGGTACAGCAGATACAACAACAAGCTTCACAGTGCTTAATGTTTCAACAAATCAGGATCTTCAGAGCAAGTGCAACTAGAAGAGTCCTCGTGAAAACGGCTCCGAGTTTACACAGCCCTTTCCAGAAAGGTCCATAAGCTGGTTCTAGCGTAAGTTCCTACAGCTGGAGGACCCTCGTCAATTTTTGAGTTTGGCTCTGTGGTTGAAAGACATCTCACACTGGGCCCAACGAGCGCTTAAGCTTATGAAGACTGCTGTCAGTGAACACTTCTCTTCATCCAACAGACTTATGCACACTGTCCCACAAGGGGGTTCTTCCGCCTTTGGAAAAATGAATAAAAATGATTTCAAGTATCACACTCATTCTCGCGCCTTGAAAAACCCCCGACAATTTCTAGACATGGCACAGTTTTGTACTAGAAAACATTTCTCTTTGCTTGCAGTAACTCAACATTCCAGACAACACCTTAGACGTTCAGAACTTTTCGTAGAACACTCCAATAGTCAGTGTTTTTACATTTGAAACATATCGGAAGCACCTTCCCCTACAGAAATGAGCGGACTCCACATGAATGCGAACCAGGAGCTTTCACGGACCCGGAGGGTCGCTTGCTGAAGCCCTACCACTAGCCACCCTTTCTAATTCCATGATTCCTTATAATAGTGATACTCTTCAGACCGAGCGTTCCTCCCGCAGAGTATACCACGCCACCTTTTTCACTAGGGCAGCATCATAAGGAAGATCTCTTGCCCAAACCGGCACCGGGAAAGTTTATACATGCCAGGCTTTTGCTTTGACAAAAGTTTCCAAAACTCACCTGATCCGACAAAGCATTCTCCGCCTGGCAACATTGAAGGAAATTCAAGTATGAAAGGACTTCAACAATGTTTTGCCAAGTTCTGAGTCAGACACTCCTGCTGCTAAATTGAAGAAACTCAACAGCTGCAACTTTTAAACCATCAACTTTGGACATTTTCAGTTTCCTTCTTAGTTAAACACACCTTTTTCCATTTACTAACCCCCCACCTAACCAAGATCATTCTTCGCTAACAAGTTTTATACACCACAATCCCACACAACCTAACTTCTTCTTTGAAATAAACTTCATTAACAGCAAGCTTTTGACCCAATAATCCTCAGCTTCTTCAATCTCCTTATCAATTACTGCCTACTTCCTTTACCTTATAACTGAACTTTCATTCCATAATGATCCCACCCTTTTATCTAAGGCTATTCCCTTACTACCACCCTTGATAAAATCCCTTACACTTACAATTCTAAACCTTCTACTTTCTTATAACTGTCACGATACGTTGCCATTGTCGTTCCCAGCATCCTACTCAGACAAAGCTTTTAATCTTGGAACTTTATTCAAGTTTAAGGTAAATGTGACTGAGTTTATATCAAAGCATTCCTGCAGATAAAGATCTTCTTATCCTCTTTGTTCCTTCTACTTTTCCAGTTACATGACATTGTATATGAAACGTACTAGCTTTCTACTTCATAATCCTTTCAACTACAAGCTCTCCAGTGGTTCACCATGAAGCTTAACCATTATACTACATTTACGTAAGCTCTCTCCCGAAACGTGCTTCAATCTCCATACTCCATTAGGTATTTTCATTTTCGTACTATAAACAATTCAACGCCAGAAGTTACATGCCTTTCATCATAAAATTCATGAGCCCTTTCAATTAAGATTTTCAAGCTTTAGGAACTTTCGAGAAACAAACGTCAAGTGCTTTCAGTTTTTCACATAATCACGTTGGCTCTGCAAATGAGCTCCATGCAGCCAAGCCCCTACACACTGAAAGGTTGCCTTAGTCTACAACCAATTATCAGGATCGCTTGTGACAACAGCCTCGTCTTCCATGCGTCTCCACTGTAATGGTTTCCAGACGTAAACCTATTGCCTTTACTAATTGGAGATGGCACACAGCTCGCTTTTCCAGGATTCCAGTCTGGTTCTTCAAGTGTTAATTGAGACTTACTAAAATCCTGGGACCCTGCAAGTTCACATTGGGTTTGGGTAGGCTTTCTTGAAAGATTTGTATTGATAGGAGCATCACTTGGCCTGAAAGCACCACGTATAAGCGCATTGATAGCTCAAGGTCAGGAGGGCACTTTGCCTTTCGCCATGTCAAAGTGTAACTGTATTCTAAAGTTTGGCTCAAGCAAAGTGGGCATGCTATCGCCGTGGCACATCAGTGGTTGGAAGAAAATTTTAGCATGAGATTCCATTTCGGACGGTGCCTCCTGCTGAAAAAGACGTGTCTTGACATTACGTTCGAACTAGCTACGCATTCAGTTGTGTTGGACCATGCACTTTGAAGGCAGTATTTAGCCTGGTTGAACGCGGAGAGATGGCCTGAAGGAAGAGTTAGATAAAGCAGACCACTAGTGAAGTTTTGAACAATTTTTCGGTCAAGAAGCCGAACCATACACACAAGTTGATTTAACATTGAACAATTTGATGAGGAGAGCACGATTCCCACACCAGATTGAGCGGATTCCACACTTGGGATTGCGATCCCCTTGGCGAACAGAGTGGTAATCCAGTTGTGACACATGCGACATGCGGGGTTACCAGCTCGAATGACGAGCCTCTTGAAACTCAAGGCGTATAAAGCAAAAAGACTAAAACAGACATGAGCTAGGACAGCGCCATGCCCAAGGCTACTCCAGGGCTTTTTCCATGCATTGCAGCATCCGAAAGGACTCCTTGTAGGAGAGACTGCTTATTCCCCGGGGATGTTTACCACAGCGGGTTTTTTCCAAAGGATCACAATCAGAGCAAGGCCGTTGACGTTGTCAGCAATTCCCGAGCAGCAACGCTTGAAAGTGTCGTTCAATGGCAGATGATACGACTTTAGACATAGTTGTTTGCAAGACTGTACCATGACATTACTAGTTCAAAATCATTGAGGCACTTCACAAGACAAAGCAACCATTGCACTTGCCAACAGTTTCAGACTTCATTCAAGCAGCCTTTTCCTTTAGCTTCCTGCATACCCTTCACCCGTTCTTTATTCCCGACCGATTTCTACCAACCACACTTTTCCCCAATGGAAAAGAACACTTCCGTCTGGAAAAAACAAACAAACCAACTAAAATACAAAGTTTTACATTGAACCTACACTTTCTTACAATTTCTTCAAATCCTTCAATATCCTTTTAATTATTTTCGACCTAAAATAACCCCTCGTTAAACTACCCTCCTTATTTAATTACGCTTTTCCCTTACCTTCAACTAAACTATAACTTTCCCATTTCCTTCAAAACTAACCAACTTTATCTTCTTTCAATTGCACCTACCTATTACCCCCTTACTCCTGTATTAAACACCGCATTCAAACTTGTAGTTAAATTTACCTATAATGCTTCCCTCTTTATTACCATTCATAATTCATTTTCCACAATAAAACCTCTCCTTTCACTTTCAATCTCCCTTTACTTTCTAGTAAATACCCACTTTCCTCAAAGAAACCTACTCTTATGTTAAACACTTTTCTTTCACCACTTTGTCTTCGTCCTCATTCCACCTGAAGCAATTTAAGTCTTTCCTTAAATTAAGAAGGTTTGATCGTTTACAGTTTCCGTCCAGAATACCTTCGGCTTTTGCATTTACTTACATTTAATGATTGAAACAAGCTTACGCCCTGGCTGTCATGCAGTTGTAATCCTAGTGACTGAGATTAGTTTATGTGAATAGAAAGCCAATGTCACGGGTTGCTTTTATTAACTAATTCTTTGGCTTTGACGAGTCAGGTCCAGGCGAGACAAAATCACTGAGGGTGCTTGATTTTCTCAATAAACAGGTTGATGATGCAAGAGCACAGTGACCAGCGTGCAGCATCTGAAGGTTTTGCCTAGGAAAAGCAATGAGGTCGAGAGTTGAGGGACAGCTGCCCTTTCAAAAGCCAAAGTGGTTCTCAAAAGCAAAGCTTGCTTTTACAAAGACCCATGTATAAAGCCAAGCAACACTAGGAGTTTTGCATGCACTGTTTGGAATGAAAAGCCTCAGTAAATGGGCCCTGAGTACCGTTGGAAAGCGCTTATTGAACTAGCCTTGGTTCGGAAATTTGAAGCTTCCATTTGGACTAAGTCTGCCTGGAAATCGCATGGAGAAACTGTGTGTGCTTTGGCTTGCTAAGAGTGCAAGTCTTGTAAATGTCAAATGCTTGCAGGTTTGCAGCACCTCGATGGTGACCTGCTCTTGGAAAGAAATGATCTTCTACAATTTTTTCAACTGGGAACATGCTTTCGCACGGTTTGTGAAATGGACATCTCACGGCATTGTTGCTAGCATTCCTGCATTGTAGTTTGGACCAGAGGTCCTGCCTGGGAAATTTTGGAGCCAAAAGCAGTTCACGGTTCTAGGTACTTGCCCAAGAGGAGTTGGACCGGTAACAGACACTCAATATCACAAGGTTTTTACATGAATTTGTCAATTTTTAATCAACAGGGATCGACCCAAAATTTAAATTGCACAGTCCCAATTGGTCGACTTGATCCCAAAAAACCACAGGTGAAAAGCCATGGCCCGTGCTACAACCCGGGGGAAAAAGGGGGGGGGGCCTAGGAGGGGAAAAAAGCCAATTAAAGGCTCACCCGAGCTTTTGGGGAAGGGACGCTAGCCCCCTGCCCTTTTCCAGCGAAAGGGCTTTCCCTTTAAACTGTTTTTGGGTTTTCCCCAAAAATAAAAAAAACAAAAACTAAAATCCCTTTCCCCCCGCCTTTTAAAAAAACCCTAAAAAAAAAAAACCCTTCCTTTGGGGAGGGGAAACCCAACCAAACGAGTTAAAACCCATTTTTTTGGGGGTTTTTGGGGCCGTTTGGGCTGACCCTTTCCCTTGGTTTGTAAAAAATTGGAAGAAAGGAGCAGTCAGTCACACTTGGGGCCCTGAAAGTCAGGCAGCGCTCGGGATAAAGGCGCATTTATTGAAAGACATGCCTTAGGTTTCAGTGAAGCACTTTGCCTTGCCTGCCAAAGGTGCCGAACCAAGACCGGTGTAACTGCGCAACGACTCTGGCTCCTGCAGCAAAGGGTGGGGGTCATTGCTTCTCGGCCTTTTGGCTAAGATCAAGTGTAGTATCTGATATATCTTAAATGGATTTTTTGCACAATGGATTATTGCAGCACCTCCGGGAACGGTGTGCCCTTCGCCTGCCTTGTGGAAAAAGAAACACTGACGCATCTCTGAACCACATTAGTTTTCGACCTAGGGCACAAACTGCAGCACATCAGCAGCGGGTGTTTTTTGGACTCAATGCTGACGGATTGAACTGCGCTAGCGCAGTTGCCTTGGCTTTGGAGCTTGGCACGCAGAGTGAGGCTCACTGCAAGGGACAGAGATATTTAGAGCCCAAAGACAGGACACGCTCTGGGATGACGTTGGTTTTTTCCCGGATCAAAGAAGCCACCTACCACATAAGCTATCACAAGGTTGTCTTTACATTTTTTAAAACACAATTATCAGGGGAGAGCGCGAACGCAGTCCCCCACTACCAGAAATTATGCAGTCGAGATTCCCACATTTGGGGAATTCGCAGGGGTCAGCACAGGCGGCGTGCAATGGTCCAGCCTCGCCCTACTTGAACCAATTTTTTCAATTTTCAATTTGTAGACGCTTTTATTGGTTTCACACAAAAATAAATTACAAGCAAAAAAAACATACATTTCATTTTTCCTGTTTTAAAAAAAACAATACAATTATACCCCTATTACATCAAAATATACATATTTTTTTCCTCAGCAACAATGAGTTTTTAAAGTGCATCCATCAGTTCTTTTTTAAACCACTGTTCATCAATCTTCCACAAGCTTTTAATTTCAGCATTGTTTAACTTCAGTCTGTCCCTGAGAATGTAATCACGAACCATTGTGAGGCCAACCCTTATCACTGAGTTTGTGGACATCTGGCATTTTTTAAAGGCGGTTAAATTACGACATCTCCAAATTCCTTCTTTTAAGCTTTTAATTGCAGCCCACCATATTTGATGTTTTTCAGTGTCTTTGGGGTTTAAATCCCCATACAGTATATCTTTCTCATTGGGTCCCCTATAAAGAGCACTCAACCATGGCCTTAGTGTCTGCCACACACTTTTCGCGAAGGAACAGTACCAGAATAGGTGGGCGATATTTTCTTCCAATTGACACTTTAATATTGGGCATTTTGGACTCCGTGAACATCTTCTCCCATACAGGAATGCCTTCCTAGGGAGACAAATATCTGCGGTTTTCCAAGCCAAATCTTTATAGTTGTTAAAAAGGAATGGTGAGTTAACATTTTTCCATACTTGCATGCACTGGTTTTCTGTTAATATCCCTATTGGTGATAGGCTTGATGTCAGGGGTGAGAGGTTTTTTTCCACAATATTCCTTTTCATGAAGCCTACCAAAGATGTATCAAAGTTGGCTTTCTAAAAAGGTTCACAGCTCTGCCATACAATGCTGGCCTAGTTTCTGCATGGGGGGTGTCCAGAGGGGCTCTTTTGCCCATACCAGAAATAATTGTTTGGCCCACCCAAAATTTAGCAAAATATGTCCAGAGGCTATTGTTCTTTTCATTTAACACAGCATTCAGAATGGGTGTTAAAAATAGGGCTTACAGTTTGACCCCCAACTCTGGAACTGCCTTCCCTCCTTCTTCTAATGGTTTATACATTATCTCTCTTTTTAAATATTCCTGATGAGAACACCAGATAAACTGAAAAATGGATCTTCTCAAGCTTGTTTGAAAGGCTCTTGGTACAGGCAGTGTGGCTGCTAGATGAGTCAGTGATGCAAGAATCTCCGTCGTATATAATCTTAGCGCCTGATGCAAGAGCAAAACGTTCACACCACTGTAGAGCTTTAACAACTGACTTGTTTTCGCTGCCCAAGATTGTGACATCGTCCATGTACAAGGACACGGTTGCTTCTATCCCGCTGCTACCTGGGACTGCAAGGCCATGAATTAATCCCACAAGCCAGTGGTCCTATAGCAAGAATGAATAAAATCGCAGATAATGGGCAACCTTGTCGAACCCCTGAAATGCTACAGTCCAGCAGACAGATCCATGGCCCAACTACCACCCCAGTCCCAGAAAAGAGGGGAAACCAGTGACCATACAAGACGCTGGAAATATGCTAGAGGCCGTAATGGCAAGCATAATCCCACCTTCACCCCAAGGGAAGAAAGCACTCGGGGAAGACCCCCCGGAAACAGAACAGGCAAGTGCCCTTCTGACAGCACTGTACGCCATCCCTACGGTCCAAGACGCAACAGGTTCGCCCTCAAGGAAACGCCTCCAGGAATCACCACAATCAGGTGAACCCTCCCCTTCCCACACCCCTGTCTCTCCTATGACTAACTGGCCAATTTCCTCCCCAAACCCCCTTCTTGAGACTGAGGATGTAGTTGCCTTCTCTTCTGCTGCTTCAATTAAAGACATCTATCTCAATAAAGAAAAGGCTATAAAATCAAAGAAAAAGAAATTGAGGAAGATGCCCTAGAAGTGACTCTTTTATGTGGAAGGGAGTTGATTTTGGGTGGAGCTAAAATCAACGTTATCATTTTAAAATCCAACAAGCAAAACTACAGCGACTTTACACAATGTTTTATGCAGGTTTAAATGTAGCAGAGGATATAGCAAGGCTAAAGAGAGACATGTCAAACCTTACTACAGAGGCAAGTCGCGGGTTACTTACATGTAGCAGAGTCCATCATATGGAAAATAATGAAAAATGCTCAAGATACTTCAAAAACTAGTCCAGCCTAGAAATAGTATGGATGCACTAAAAGATACAAATGGGAAAGAACATACAGATATAAATAACATACTCGCTAGCGTTCACAGTTTTTATTCAGACCTTTACAAAAGCGAGGATATAGACCAAGCAGCTTTGATTAATCTACTATCGAAAGTGGAAAGGGGTGTTGATGACCATGGAGTTATACTAGAAAGTAAGTTAACCTTAAATGAATTGACCAGAGCAATTGAGGCATGCAGAAAAACAAGGCCCCATGGGCCGATGGGTTGCCAAAAGAATTTTACCAAACCTTTTGAACAGAATTGAAGGTCCTCCTATTGAAAATGTATAATGAGAGCCTCCTCATGGGTAAGTTACCATCATCCCTGAGAGAAGGCACAATCTCCCTGTTGTTTAAAAAAGGGGACAAAAAGGAAATAAAAAACTGGCGTCCCCTTACACTACTTGTGGTCGACAGAAAGATTTTAGCAAAAGCGTTATTTTTTCGACTACAGGACGTGGTAGAGGAAATGGTAGGAGTTGAGCAGACATGTGCAATACCAGGACGATCCATGAACGACAGCCTTGCTTTAATACGAGACTCCTACTTATATGCTATGGACCGTAAGTTGCCACTGTGCATCTCTGGCCTGGATCTAGAAAAAGCCTTTGATAGGATAAACCATCATTACCTTAAAGAAGTTTGGATTCGTTTTGGTTTTGGGTCACATTGCCTGGATAGACTTGATGTACACAGAATGCTCAAGTGGAGTAATTGTAAATGGTCACACCACAGAAACGTTTAACGTTTTGTCAGGGGTTCGACAAGGTTGCCCATTATCTGCGATTTTATTCATTCTTGCTATAGAACCACTGGCTTGTGGGATAAGACAGGATCCTTTAATTCATGGCCTCGCAGTCCCGGGTAGCAGCGGGATACCCTAAAGACACTGAAAAACATCAAATATGGTGGGCTGCAATTAACAGCTTAAAAGAAGGAATTTGGAGATGTCGTAATTTAACCGCCTTTAAAAAATGCCAGATGTCCACAAACTCAGTGATAAGGGTTGGCCTCACAATGGTTCGTGATTACATTCTCAGGGACAGACTGAAGTTAAACAATGCTGAAATTAAGAGCTTGTGACAGATTGATGAACAGTGGTTAAAAAAGAACTAATGGATGCACTTTAAAAACTCATTGTTGCTGAGGAAAAAAATATGTATATTTTGATGTAATAGGGGTATAATTGTATTGTTTTTTTTAAAACAGGAAAAATGAAATGTATGTTTTTTTTGCTTGTAATTTATTTTTGTGTGAAACCAATAAAAGCGTCTACAAATTGAAAATAAAAAAACTGGTTCAAGCAGGGCGAGGCTGGGCCATTGCACGCCGGCTGTGCCGACTCCTGCGAATTCCCCAAATGTGGGAGTCTCGACTGCATAATTTCTGGTAGTGGGGGAATGCGTTCGCGCTCTCCCTGATAATTGTGTTTTCAAAAATGTAAAAACAACCTTGTGATAGCTTATGTGGTAGGTGGCTTCATTGATCTGGGAAAAAGCTTCTGGTGCCAACGTCATCCCAGAGTGTGTCCTGTCTTTGGGCTCTAAATATCTCTGTCCCTTGCAGTGAGCCTCACTCTGCGTGCCAAGCTCCAAAGCCAAGGCAACTGCGCTAACGCAGTTCAATCCGTTAGCATTGAGTCCAAAAAACACCCGCTGCTGATGTGCTGCAGTTTGTGCCCTAGGTCGAAAACTAATGTGGTTCAGAGATGCGTCAGTGTTTCTTTTTCCACAAGGCAGGCGAAGGGCACACCGTTCCCGGAGGTGCTGCAATAATCCATTGTGCAAAAAATCTATTAAGATATATCAGATATTACACTGATAAGAACAGATACTACACTTGATCTTAGCCAAAAGGCTGATAAGCAATGACCCCCACCCTTTGCTGCAGGAGCCAGAGTCGTTGCGCAGTTTACACCGGTCTTGGTTCGGCACCTTTGGCAAGGCAAGGCAAAGTGCTTCATTGAAACCTACGGCATGTCTTTCAATAAATGCGCCTTTATCCCGAGCGCTGCGTGGCTTTCAGGGCCCAAGTGTGACTGACTGCTCCTTTCTTCCAATTTCACAAACTCAGAAGGCTCAGCCAAACCGCAAAGCCTAACAAAAATAGGTTGAACTCGTAGGTGTTTCTCTCCACGGAAGTCTTTCGTAAAAGGCGAAAGACTTATACGCTTTGAAGAGAAACCAGAGCAGTTATGGAGCCCTTCCTCTGGAACAGACTGGGGGATAGCTGTCCCATTCCAAACGCTCGCGGTGAGCCTCGATTTGCTTTTCACCGTCCTAGGCCACACCCTTTCCCACGGCTGTGCTAGCACAGGCCATGGCTGTCACCTGTGGCTTCTTTGGCATCAAGTCCAATCCCCTGATTATTGTGTTGAAGAAACATTTAAAAGGCAACCTTGTGATAGCTTGTGTGTTCGGTGACTCTGTCCTTCGAAGTGAGCCTCACTCAACTCCTTGAAATCATTCAAATATGGCAATAAGGAACGCTTCACGGATTTGCGTGTCATCTTTGACCCCGCGGATGTTCTCTCTTGCAAAGTTCCCATCTGGGGGTCCAGAGCTCACAAAGCCGATGGTTGCCGGTTCAAAGCACCACAGGTGTTGGGTTGAAAAGGTCCAATCTGGAAAGAGGAGTAAAAAATGTGTGAAAGCTGTCATCCAATCAGATCAGAGCCCTTTTGATCACCCTTTCTGAGCAATCAGGCCAGTGTACTGCCCAGACCCCCCCGTCCTTAAATTGTTTTTGACGCCAGCTAAGCTACAGTTTCTTGAAATGAACATAAAGAAATGTTAGGAACTGAAAAAAGGTGTCAACAAAAGCAGTCAGGGATATTCAAGTTTAAAAATACCTTTTAATTTATTTATTTTAATTTGCAACATCTACTACATATATTTCCGTTGCTTTTTGGCCTTCTTCTTCCTGGCCCTCTGTCTCCTCATTCGGTCCTTCAACATTTACTTCTTGGTTTTGCCTTCTCTAATCTCATTGAGCCACTCCTCCACTGTCCGCTGCTGGGGGTCCAGCTTCTGGCAAAAGCTCTTCCTCGACGGATGTTGGAGGCACTTACTGCCCCCTATCACATAAAATGTAAGCTAATTGTCTCCCCTGAACTCTAATATTGATTATTATTTAGTATTTATGATTATGATTCATATTCTATATTATGTATTCATTATATGCATTTTGTATATAAGTTCTTACAATATTTTTCTTATTATTAAGCTGCTGTATTATGATGACAAACTCAAATCCTGTAAGATTGAAGTTGCATATTAACATTTCTAAATAACAGTAATAATAATAATAATAATAATGAATATTAATATAATCATTTATTGTTATTTTTTAACCTTCAATTGCCTTATATTATTTAGGTCAGATATTCTGCATGAAATACTACTCCTGATGTATAGTGTAATCATTTGGGAATAGATGTTTGGTTTGTGTGTGCTCATGTGGGTCATGTGGCTCATTAGGGGAATGAAGTAGTGGATAAACTGGCTAAAAAAGGATTCAAAACAAATCAGATAGAATTACCATTACCTATCAATAGGACAAAAGTAAAATCATTTATAAAATGCAATATCAAAACACAATGGTAGAAGTTATGGGACAATAACACAAAAGGAAAACATACATACCAGATTCAAAGGGAAGTAGGAATGGAACACTTTTGGGGGAAAAACCGGAGGGCATCATTAGCAAGAAAAGATTCGGACACTCCAGATTGAACTCCTCTCTGCATCTTAGTGGAAAACATCCAACTGGCTACTGCGATAGTTGCCAAAAACCAGAGACAATGGAACATATAATTTTTAGTTGCCAGGATTATTCAAGAAAGAGAATTATACTGAAATCTGCACTGTAAGAAAATAACATTATGGAGATGGATCTATAATTCACAAGAATTACACATGTCTCAAAAACACTGGTCTGATGACAAAAATATGATTTGAAGACACTAATCAGAAAAAGAAGAAGATAATTAGTGTGAGCACTGCATTTGGTGTTTCTCACCAAGTTTCTCTACTGCAAGTTGCAGCGAAGTGAGCTTCAGCCGTAGTGTGCCAGATGCTGTCAAGTCCAAGCAATTGTGGTATTTTGACTGAATGTGGAGGACCTGGCTGAATCCCTGTTCAACGAGATAAGTTGTCGAAAAGGAAAGAAGCAGCAGCTTCATCCTCTCCTAGAGGGCCGGGTAATGGTCGGCGTATTTCACCCACATGCTGCTCCAGCCAGAGGTGAGGAAAGTAGCCTGGGCCTCATTGACGCACTGAATGTCAATAAGATGCTCTTGGATAGTGGCCTCGCATTTTGTCACATCTGCCTGAAAGAGCTGCACAACCCAGGCGGGAACATCGAGGTCCAGGAGGTCCTTGAAGCAGATCTCCAAGTCTGCCTTAACCATCCTCAGGTGGTCAACATTAATGAGGAGGCGGTCTTCAGTAAGTGCCTCAGACACCTGCACCTTCCTTCACCTGAGTAATTGTTAATTTCATTCTTGCATGTTGTGTTTGCATGACTGTGGTCCATAGGTTTCCACATGAGGAAATGATAAGCCAGTGAAAATATCATGCTATAATACTTGATGAATTAAATAAGAAAATGTATTGAAATATTAATTATGTTGGGTTTGAGTTCCAAAATTGGAGATTCATTTTCCTGAATCGTTTCAAGATTTTTTCACATATCGCACCCTGGGCCTATATTTTAGACAAGCCAATAGAATAAACATTACAACTTCACATATTCATATGAATATAAAAGCGTTATTGTAATAACAGCGGGCCAATTAATCTATTTATTGATATTTTTTAAATGAAGTATCACATTGGTCAGCTGTGGGAAATGAGCTACCTGAGCACCTTCAGCTCCGCCTGGAGTGACGGGACTGGTGCAGAGCAAAACACACACTTTATCTACCTCTGGAACTACGTGAACTAGTTATAAACAGTGGTGGGCAAGTTACTTCCAAACTGTAATACAGCACATATGACTTATTGCTGTCTTTTTAAAATAATAAGTTACATTACATTGTTACTGTCTCTGAACTGTAATGCGTTACATTACTTTTGAGTTACTTTGAGTAAATTTCACCAAAATAACCGCAAAAGTATGGCTTTAAATGCTAAAATGTAGTTTATTGCAGCTCATTAATTAAAGCTATCTATCTATCTGGCGGTACATGCTGAACATTAGGAAAAGAGCTAGACATTAAACTCATGCTCCATTTAAGTGGCTGAATAATATGTGATACCGGTAACATGACGTCTCTGTGTGTTATTAATAACATGTTAGTGGAGCCTCTGCACGGCCCTGTGACCTCTATGAGTCTCTATGGCAGCGTTAGCTCACCTTGTCATTGGTGTGAGGACAGAGGCTGCAGATCTTCAACACTCTGCCACGAGTCTCTGAACTTCTCAGGGTTCAAGCAGCAGACCGAGAGAGAAAGTTACCTTCTGTTGCTTTGGCTCAGCGCACTCTTTTCTCTGAGCCTGCAGCTCTGCATCGTGAATCTGTTTCTGTAGCCCTCTTAACCAATAGTAAACAGGCTTACTGAGTTACTATTCTACCGGCACAATTATTTCTCTGGTGTCGCATTTCTATGAACCCAAAGCCACTTTCCATGTTGTGAGGACAGACAGAAAACAAATAAACAAACAAAAAGTAGGGCAAATAAAAGAATAAAAAAATAAAATAAAATAAAAACAAATAAATGGCAGTTGTGGTAAAGGTTCCAAGGTTTTATTGGTCATATGCACAGCATATACAATGTATATGTTGGCAATCGAAAGCTTATATCCCATGCTCCTCCAACAACTCAACATACATGGTGCAAATAAGATAAATAAAATAGTGCAAAAAGAGAGAAGAATATTTACAATAACAACAACAAAGATTTGAGGATGTGAAATATATACATATGTGGAATACATTGAAAGTATTTAAATACTTTACACTGTTGAATGAGGAGGTATGGACAGATGCATATATTACGTATAACAGATGTATATGGCAGATATGTATAATATATAGATATGTGTACTATAAACAGGTATGTATAATATATAGATATGTGTACTATAAACAGATATGTATGGCAGATGTGTATAATATATATATATATATATATATATATATATATATATATATGTATGTGTGTGTACTATAAACAGATGTGAGTAGACATTCACAGAGCTAAGGAGTTCAGTAGTCTTATAGCCTGTGGTATAAAACTGTCTCTGAGTCTGGTGGTCTTGGTCCGGATGCTGCGGTACCGTCTGCCAGACGGCAGCAGACAGAACAGATTGTTGCTGGGGTGATGGGGGTCCTTTAATATCCTACCGGCCTTTTTCCTACACCGCTTGGTGTAGAGGTCCTCCATGGATGGCAGCTCCGTCCTGGTGATGTGCTGAGCAGTTTTCACCACCCTCTGTAGAGTCTTACGGTTGAGGGCGGTGCAACTGCCATACCAGGCGGTGATGCAGCCAGTCAGGATACTCTCGATGGTGCACCTGTAGAAGTTGCAGAGTATCCTGAGGTCCATGTTGAACTTCCGCAGCCTGCGGAGTTTTCATGTCAGGTCCTCACTGCTGTTTACCCCGAGGAACCTGAAGCTGCTGACTCTCTCCACAGGAGTCCCGTCGATGGTGATGGGTGTGTGTGCCTCTCTCTGCCTCTTCCTGTAGTCCACAATCAGCTCCTTTGTTTTGCTGACGTTGAGATGGAGGTTGTTGTCCTGGCACCAAGATGTCAGGGCTCTGACCTCCTCTCTGTACGCCGTCTCTTTGCCGCCTGTGATCAGGCCGATGACGGTCGTGTCGTCAGCAAACTTGATGATGGTGTTGGAGCTGTGTGTGGCCACGCAGTCGTGCGCGAACAGGGAGTAGAGGAGAGGGCTGATCACACAACCCTGAGGGGCTCCGGTGTTGAGGGTCAAGGTGGAGGATGTGATGTTCCCCATCCGCACTGCCTGGGATCTGCCTGTCAGGAAGCTCAGGATCCAGTCACAGAGGGCGCTGTTGAGCCCGAAGTCCCTGAGCTTAATGATGAGCATGGAGGGCACAATGGTGTTGAATGCTGAACTGTAGTCAAAGAACAGCATTCTCACATAAGTGTACCTCCGGTCCAGGTGGTAGAGGGCAGTGTGGAGGGTGAGGGAGATGGCATCATCCGTGGAACTGTTTGCCCTGTAGGCAAACTGCAGGGGGTCCAGTGAGGTGATAAAAGTTTTGACTAACGCTCAAAGCACTTCATGGTGATGGAGGTAGAAGCAAGATGGCGCCGAGGATGGCTGCCGTCTCTCGAGCTCCTCACCAACTCCACATCTTAGTGTTTTTATTGTTTTACTTTGTTGGTTGTTTTTAACTTTTTTGCAACATGCAAACCGGCCAAGCGAGCCCTATCATCCAATATGATAGAGAACAACTTTTACACATCAGGTCGCTGGTGGACAGCAATAATCCACCATGACCTGCAAACAATGGAGAGTCTCTGTGTTTACCTGCTGGAGCTCTACCTGTGGATAGGGTGACCATTTCCATAACACCGAAAAGGAGGACATTATGCGGCATATCAATAAATTACTATGATGTACATAGGACTCTGGTATACTCTCATTTACAATACAATTTTGTGTGGTTTAAAGATGATGTTTGTGTAGCTGAATAGGAAAAAATATGAATGAAAAGTCAAAAAGGGTTTGTTCACAGTATTTGTATTTATTCAATACATTGTGGTGTTCAAAAACTGACCACTGAGATGAATCTTTTAAAGTGCAGAGTGCCACAAAGCATAACATGTGTGGACTTAAATGGAAAAAACAAATAACAGGTAACATACATAATAATACAAAAATGCTTTTTTGAAAAGCATAAATAACCTTTTATGTAAACAACAAAGGAGATTGTAAAAAAAAAAAAAACATTTACATTCAACAGCTCAAAAAGTATAGCATTTCTAAAGTGCTTCAGTCTTTTGGGGACTTGTCTTCAGTGTCTTCATCTGTATATGTGTGTGTGTGTGTACAGCAGTCCACCTGTATTTAGGCAAACTCCACATTCACCCTCTGTAGCAGCTCAGGAGACAACAGCACCTCTGACATCATGGCTTCCAAGCCCCCACTGCCCCTGGGCCTGTTTATATCCTGCAGGGACTGGTACAAATAACAACATAGCAAGAATACTGTTATCAACCTTCAAAAATCTGTATTGTTTTCAACCCAATAAATATAAATATTTCATGCAGCCCATCAGTGAAATCATAAGACTAGTGTACTCACCAAAGTAGTTGATTGTCTATCTGCAATACTTCTGTTCTTTCCTGGCTACATCCAAGAGTTTTTTGTTTTCAATGAACTTCTTGTACACCTCTGTGCAGGGATAAGTGAAATCGACACACACTTGCAGCTCAGCCTTGACACTGTCCACATCCATGCGATTCCTCTCGTTTCTCCATGCAGTTGTCATCATTGAAAAGACACGTTCTGTATGTGCATTGCTGCATGGGATGGAGAAAATATAGGCGCTGACCTTCCTGAGATTCACAAGTGGTACATCTGCTTTGGAAAACAGTTTCAAATGTCGTTCCTCACTGTGGCAACCTTCCATTTCTGGTGAGCTGAAGGAACCTTCCACCATGGCATATTCCTCATACAGTCCATCCATATCAATGTCCAGATTGCAGGCCTGGACAGCAGCACTGTAGTCTTCAAATGGCACAGAAGTTTTGAGGCCAAGCTTGGCCACTTTGCTAGCATGTGTCAGAGAAGTCATATCTTTCACTGATGTATTTCTTTGCTCTTTCATAAAAAAGCAGAACATCTGCTTCACATTTTTTTTGACTGGCAAGGGGGCAGCTGCTTCAGTCATCCCTTTAGCTGTGGGCGAGTCACTGAAAATCTCCCGGTCCACTTTCACGCCGCAGTCTACACTTGTGTACGACTGGTGTTGCTTTACAGCATGGTAAACCTTGCACAGCTCAGCAGCGGTTATTTTATTATCCAGGGGCGACGAGGCTTCACGAAAAAATGTCCTCATTGAAGAGGTACCTGCCGCACGTCTATTAGTTTTATGCTTCTCCGTATCCGCATGTCGTTCAATGGCAGCTTTTCCCTTACTGCTTATGTCAAAATCACAACGACAAAGTGTGCAGAAGCCATGAAAGGAGTCTCGACTGGTTTTAGATATAAAATCGTGCTCTTTCGTCCATTCTGGATTGAATGAGGTCTTACCATAGACTGTATATATACAGTCTATGGGTCTTACGTTTTGGCATGATGCAAACTTTCTGTCAAAGAAGCCGGCATATGTATGAAGTGGCAGCACATGGAGCCTTGTTTACGTTTTTAACCAATGATATAGCAGATATTTATCTGACACCGCTCTTAGCCAATCATTTGTTAGAACAGATATGTTACGGCATTGGACGTTGTGCTGCGTCCCAGCAAAGATTCTAGAACTCCGCTCTTCAAGCCTAGTGCCTCAAGAAGGAGGACAAATACGCGTCCGGCTTGATGCTGCGCCGGACGACGGACAGGGCATTGAAAAGCCGGACTGTCCGGCCTAAAGCCGGACGTCTGGCCACCCTACCTGAGTTTACTTCTGGCAAGTGTCCAATCCCTGGATAATAAGCTGGACGAACTCCGTAGCAGGATGGCATTTCAATGGAACATTAAGACCTGTAATGTTTTGGTTTTCACGGAGACTTGGCTCGACCCCACGATACCGGACGCCGCCATTGCTCCACACGGATTCTCCATTCATCGCCAGGACCGGACAATAAACTCAGGGAAGAGCAAGGGAGGAGGTGTGTGCTTCATGATCAACAACAACTGGTGCTCAGATGTGGAAATAATTTCTTCGGACTGTTCTCCCAGCCTAGAGCACATCATGATCGGATGCCGGCCTTTTTATCTGCCGAGGGAGTTCACATCGGTTGTTCTTACAGCAGTGTATGTTCCGCCGCACGCTGACAACAACACAGCGCTGGAGGAGCTGTATGGGATTATCGACAGGACAGAGACTTCTCGGCCAGAGGCCGCATTTATTGTGGCCGGGGATTTTAACAGAGCCAACATGAAGAAAGTCCTGCCGAAATACTATCAGCACCTCAGCTGCCCCACGCGCAGTGGAAATACACTGGACCATGTTTACACTCCTTTCCGGCATGGATATAAAGCCCTCCCCCGCCCCCCCTTCGGCAAATCAGACCACATATCTCTTCTTCTGCTCCCCGTTTACCGGCAGAGACTGAAGAGGGACTGACCTGTGATGAGGACAGTGCAGCGTTGGTCCGAGCAGTCTGACTCTGCTCTCCGCCACTGCTTTGGCATCACGGAGTGGTGTGTGTTTGAGGAGGACGATATAAACACACACACTGACGCGGTCATTTGCTACATCGCTAAACGCATGGATGACGTCGTGCCGCGGATTACTGTACCCTTCCCAAATAGTGTTGCACGATGTACCGATACTTCAAAAGCACCGCGATTCTTGGAAATTAAAAATGTCACGATTCCTAAATTTATTAGTATCGATACTTCTAGAATGTCCGTGTTCCATATTTGTAAGAGACATATTTCATGTTGGTGTGTGCAACGCACGCTCGAGTGCCTCCCTATGGACGTCCGTGTTTTTTCTCCTCACGCACGCAGCAAGAGGCTGCACTGCTGCTGTCATTTAACAAACACTACAGAGAGATGGCTGCATGTGCGAGTGATACTGTGGCCGCCGGTCCACGGCTGGTTGATAAAGATGACGCGAGGAGTGAGATATGGAGGTACTTTGCCTACCTTGCTGACAGTGAGGGCAAAGCTACCGATATGTCGAGACCTGTTTGTCGTAAGTGCTACAAACAATTGCAAACTAAGGGAGCCAACACCTCGAACCTGGCGAAACACTTGGCCGACAAGCACGCCGAGTTGCACAAGGAGTTTAAAGACCGACAGGTTAGTATGTGAAATATAACATGTATCATCACGTTCATGAACTTCATGCCCTTAAAACAAGTCAAATGAGAAGGCTATAGTTTATTTTGTGACAAGTCACTGTTTTGCACCACCGTAGTTTGACCAGGCTATCTACAGAAATAGCAGGCTAACTATGGGCATTATCCTCATGGCTAACCACAATAGCCTGCCTAACGCTAGTTCAGCATCTTTCTTTGAAAACGCAACTTTCATAGATGACGTAAATAATTCGCAAGCTGCTAAAATAAAGCATACAAAACATCAGCTAAAATGATCTATAGCCTTTATTAGCCTATATGATAAAAATCACAGCATGTGCATGTTTGTCAGTGATTTATTTAGCCTGTATTGGGTTACAGCATTTAAAGAGCATGAACCTGCTGTACGCAAAGGAGGTGTAGGCCTATATGAAACCTTTGCCTTGTAAGAAATTATGGACTCAAATATAAAGTTAACCATCAAAGAAATCAGACATTGAAGTACAGGAAACGCCTATATTAATCCATGTCACAGTTTAAACAACATTAGGTTAACTCATTATATCCTATGAATAATGGTAATGTTATGGTTAAGTGAATGTTAGCAATTATCACTACCACTGCATAGAGATGTTAAGTTAGTCACAAGTTATTGTTACTATCACACATAAACTATTTAGGTCCTCCGTTATGACACATTTATCACCATCATATTTTAAATATTTCCATTTTCTTCTGCTACAGCGGTCTGCAGCTATGGGCTCTGGAAGAGCAACTCCTCAAAGGCAGCAGCCAACCCAGCAGCCAACCCTCCAAGCTATGTTTGAGCAGCACAACAAGTACCCCAGGGAGTCCAAGGAGGTAAAACGGCTTAACAGGGCAGTAGCAGAATTCATCTGTCTGGATCAAGTGCCAGTTTATATAGTGGAAAAAGCTGGGTTTAGAAACCTTATGCAAAATCTCGACAAAAGGTATGACGTCCCATCCAGGAATTTTTTCATGTACAATGAAATTCCCAAGATGTACAATGAAACAAGAGCGATAATCAGTGCCCAACTTAGTCACACACCGAATACATTTTTCTCCTGCACCACTGATCTCTGGACCAGCAGAACTGTGGACACTTACATGGCAGTAACACTCCAGTTCATTACACAGTCCTGGGAGATGCAGTCCTGGTGTTTAGGGTGCTCTGCATTGTATTCTGATCACACAGCCGACACTCTAAAGGAAACCCTGGAGGAAATTATCACAGATTCCTGGGGGCTAGACATGGCCAATATGGCTGGAATGACAACAGATAATGCGTCAAACAACCGCAAAGCTTTCAGTGAATACACCTGGATACCCTGTTTCGGGCACAATCTGCATTTGGCAGTGAACAAAGCCATAGATATTGATCGTGTGGCAAGCTGTCTGTCCAGGCTCCGTAAGACTGTGTCAGGCTTCTCCAGATCAAACAAGATGTCTAGACTGTTCAAAGACAAACAAAAGTCTTTAAAACTGCCACAACATACATTAATCCATGATGAGCCCACCCGATGGGGTTCCACCTATGACATGGTGGAACGATTTTGTGAGCAGCAGCAAGCTGTCTCTGCGGTTCTGGCTGAGGACCGGAAGAAGTGGCACCTGATGCCCAGAGACACAGACATGACCACTATAGAAATAGTGAGGGATGTCTTGGCTCCACTCAGTGACTTCACTGATGCCCTGAGTGGAGAGAAAGAAACCACCATATCATCAGTCCTGCCACTGATGTGGAAAATCAAAGCCTGCCTAATAGAAGAGGAAGGCGACCGCCCCTTGGCCATAGAAATGAAGAACAAAATTAGAGGAGATTTTGAGAAAAGGTACGATGACCACAACCTGCAGATGACCCTAAACACCTCTACGTTCCTTGATCCGAGATTTAAAGATACTTTTGTAACAATGGAGGAGGATATCAAGAGGGAGCTGCTCCTTAAATCTGAGGCCGTTCAGCTTCCACCCCACAGTCCAGTGGACCCTAGAGGAACAGGTGCTGCACCAAAGAGGAATAAGAGAGACTTAAAAAGTTTGCTCTGCACCATAACCACAGAGAAGAAAGGGGCAGATAATTCTGAAACGAGGCACCATTCTCCCACACCTGCAACACCCACAGATAGACGACTAAATGTTGAGTTTCTTGAATACAAACAATTGAGAGAAATCAGCCCTGCAGAGGATCCCCTGGCCTGGTGGAGTCAACATGAGGCACAACTGCCCATCCTGGCACACTTTGCAAAGAACTATCTTTGCATTGCAGCATCAAGTTGTGCTTCAGAGCGAGTCTTCAGCACATCTGGAAATATCTGTAGCCCAAGACGTTCCAGGCTGACTGAAGAACATTTAGACATGCTAGTGTTCTTGGCCAAGAACTTAAGTAAGTGTAAGAAATGAATATCTGCTGGCCATTCTAGGGCTAATGCTCTTAAGAGACTCAGTTTTGAGTATAAGAGATGATGCAGCTAAATTTTATTTGTTTTTTTAAACTCAGTTGTGAGTATAAGAGATAATGCAGCTACATTTTATTTGTTTTTTTAAATTGAATGCCATTGCTTTAATTTGTTATTTATGTTTATTACTGGTAACGCTTGTGTTTCTTATGACTGAGATAATGCTGCTAAATTTATTTATTTTTTTACCTTGAGTGTCATTGCTCTAATTTATTTTTTATATTTTGATATTTCATATTTTGTTCAAATGTTTAATATATCTGCTGTTCATATGTTCATTTATTAGTGTGTTATGATAAGAATGTTGCCCCAGTTTTAAAATAAAGCACATCAATGATATTTGAAAGTGTTTCTCCCTTTTCAGGAAAAGTATCGAAAAAGTATCGGAATCGCAATTCTTGACTTGGTATCGGTATCGAAACAATAATTTTGGTATCGTGACAACACTATTCCCAAATGAGAAGCCCTGGATAAACGGCGAGGTCCGAGCTAAACTTAAAGCATGGTCCATCGCGCACAGCGGCGGTGATTTGGAGTACAGGAATTCCAGGTATGCACTCCGGAGAGCTATTAGCAGTGCGAAAAGACATACAGGGACAAGGTGGAGTCGAACTACAAGGGCTCCAACGCCAGAAGCATGTGGTCTGGACTAAAAACAATAACAGACTACAAAAAGACAACGAGTGGTGCTGAGGAAGTGTCTGCATCTCTCCCAGATGAACTGAACACATTTTATGCACGCTTTGAGAGGCCCCCGGCTGTGGAGGCACAGAAGGCCCAGGATCCCTGCTCACTGGTTTTAACCAGTGCAGATGTGTGTAGCTCTGAAAAGGATCAACACACACAGGGCTCCTGGACCTGATGGCATCCCTGGCCGTGCTCTCAAGGTGTGTGCAGTTCAGCTGGCAGATGTGTTCACAGACCTTCTTTGTTTTTTTCTGTGGTTTCTTTCTTCTCTGGTAGTTCTGCTGTTTGTACAACACGCATGTTACTTATGTTACCTGGGCTGACATGTTTAAGATGGAGTAGTAGGGATGTTGCTCTTGCTTTTCTTCTTTCTGCTTTCTTCATTGCCTGTCTGGCAGCTCCTATCCTTGTGGGTCGTCCAGCTTTTTCCCATGCCTCTTGCTGTTCTAGACATTCCCTATTTTGATAGTCATATATGGCTTTTCTGTGGACTGATGTTGGTCCGGGCTGGTCATCTGCTGGGATCAGCCCTCTGACCTGCCACAAGTTCAACAGCACCTTCATTTTTTCTCTGACCTTCTTTCTTTTTTCGGGTTCTGTTATGGCATCTGATCTTTTAAGCACCTTGTCCTTGAAAGCTGCAGTTGAGCTTGGCTTCAGGCTCATTGTTATTGCTTTGCGCTCTGCCATTTTGTTTTTAATTACAAGGAAACTCTCATTTTTGTTTTTAATATAACTATGTGTCATACTTTGTATCCACTAGGGCAGGGGTATTCAATTAAAATCCGAAGAGGTCCAGTTACTAAAATGTCCTCCCAGCAAAGGTCCAAATCTTATATTGTCACTTGAAATAGTGTACTATGATGTTAATAAAATCAACAACGTACGTACATTTCTATATCAGTTATTGCCAAAACTCAAGTGTTTTCAAAGTAATATACTTTTAACATATCGATAAGTCTAAACTTGTATGGCACTTGAATGGAAAACAATACTGTAGTTGTCTTTACTACATTTCAAGTAACAGACAACAGAGACTGAATTTCTTCTGAAGAAAATAAATAGAAAGTGCAAACACAGCTTTGAGCAGCCTGAACATAAGGCCTATATTTCAAGTAATGACAAAAGACCTTTAAAGCTGCCCACCCCCTTTTTTAAACATGTATTAACTCATTTCAAGTAAAATAGAACAGGGCAGAATGCACTGAATAAAAGAAAAGTGGAGAGCTTTGAGCAGCTCCCTTTGTCCTCTCTCCTTTCCTCCTCTCCTTCCTCCCTTTCCAACTTCCTTTCTTCGTGAGAGAAAAGGGCATGTACAGTAACTGTCCTGGCAGCAGTTTGAATCTTGGCTTAAATGGGGTTAGTGCCATTCTCATGCTCATGTGGAGATGTTCATTGGTGAGCCTGGAACGGTAGTTTGTTTTAATAATGTTCATCGTAGAGAAAGCTGTCTCACAGCTGTCAGTTGATCCAAACATGGTTAAGGTGTGTAGTGCTACTTTGGTTAGACCAGGGAACACCGTTTCAGGCACAATCTGTAACCATCTCCCATTGTTGTGGAGTAGTAGGTCATTTGCATCTGCCTCCATTTCTTTCAGAAATTCTCTCAGCACTCGATGCTGATGGGATGAGGATGCCCTGAGGAAGTTGATGAGGTTCATCATGGTATCCATTACTTCAGCAAACCCTTCAGACAGAATGGCACAGAGAACAGTCTGATGGATGAGACAGTGGTAGGCTATGAGATCAGGGTTGTCTTGTTTCATCCATCCCACAGCCCACTTCTCTCTCCTAACCATGGCAGGTGCACCATCTGTGGTGACTGAGACTACTTGCTTCAGATTAATCTTTCTTTTTGTGAGCATCGCCTTTATCCCCTCATATATATCCTATCCTCTTGTGTGTGTCTCAAGTGGCATTAAACCCAACAGGTCCGTTTCACAGTTCCACAGCATATGAGACACAAAGGTTTAGAACTGCCTGCAGGCAGAACGAACATGTTTTGGTCCGTCCATTCATCTTAAAAGTTTGGTTTTCACCACTTTTGAGCAAGCCATTTTCTCTCATCTCCTCTCTCTCGCTATTCTCTGGTGCTGAAAGGTAAACAAGCTTGGCTATTGATGACGCTCATGTCATATTAACTGGATTAGCTGCGCATGCACAAATTATTTATCTTTTTATAAATATTAGAATTTTAAGAGGTCCAGGTAGAACCGTCACTGGGTCTGGACCCGGACCGCGGTCCTCCAGTAGGTGATGCTTGCACTAGGGTATGCTATTGTATTTATGCTCAATCTATGTGTAATGATTTATATGCTATTCTTCCTATGTTGTAAATATTCTTCTCTCTTTTTGCACTATTTTATTTATGTTATTTGCACCATGTATGTGGAGTTGTTGGAGGAGCACGCGATATAAGATTTTCATTGCCAACATATACGCTGTATCTGCTGTGCATATGACAAATAAAACCTTGAAACCTATGTCAGAAAATGTGTAATGTGTAATGTATGTTGTAATGACTTTATATATCCACCAGATGGTGCTATTCTACCCCTGCCCTGTCCATCCTCTAGGGGAGCTATTTCCCAACTAACAACTTCTGCCCGAAGAGCATCAACTACTATAATCCCCCACTCGCTACCATCCCCCTATCAAATGGTTTTACAACCCTTTGTCCTTCCAACAACTCCTTTTCCTGATTTCACCCCCAGTTCTGTTCTCCCTTTTCTCAAGGGCTGGCTAACTTATCCTAGCTTAGCATTTTTTGTCCCATGTGCTCCTGGAAAAGAACAAAGAAAACACACATCCCCCACAATCTGCCGGTCAATTTGAATGGAAACCACACTTCCGGCTGACCTCATGTATATCACAGAAATATCTTTGTTTCCTCCCCAGTTTTCAATTATTCATGCCCTTCTCTGTCCTTTCAATTTTTGAATCCCACTGCTTCTTGAAAGTCACTGTGGTTTCAAAATACACCGCACATTCACGTCTCTTCACAGACATGCAATTTTCAATCTCACTGATCGAAGTAAACACTGTTTAACCAGACGCCGCCAGTGTACACACACAAACACAATTATTTAACTTGACAATATCTGTGCTTGTCCAAGCGGGAATGACATGGTAACGTGAGACAATACAGCCACCGTCGTGCATCTGTACGAAGCTCTACAGCAATACTCACTGTCCCAGACAGGCCACTGCATTAGAGGACTCATCCCGTTCTCTCTTTTTAGAAGATGAGAGAAATATGGATAATGTGGCCTTTTTGGTTGAAATAACTTCACATCTGAATGAACTGAATTTGAAGCTACAGGGCAGGGAGTTCTCAAAGGAAGTCACGCAGCACTTCAAGTGGACAAATGCTGGGCCTCTCCAGGTGCAACTGGTTGATCTCCAAGTAGACATGGCCCTGAAAGAGCAATTTGGAAGAAATGACTGAAAATAGTCTCTGAGACAGCTTTTCCAGGTCTGAGGAAAGCAGCCCTATACATCTTTACCATGTTTGGCTCCACATACAGGTGCGAGGCAGCTTTCTCTACAATGAACATAATTAAAACTAAATATCGTTCCAGGCTCACCAATGAGCACCTTCACATGAGAGAATGGCCCTGACATAGGGCTGGGCGATGTGGACCAAAAGTCATATCTCGATATTTTCAAGCAGAATGTCAATATAAGATATATATCGATATATATCTTATATCGATATAAGATATATATATCGATATTAATATTGTTGACGCAATAACACAACAGTTTCCGCGCTCCAACTCGTGCCGCTCATGCCGCTATGTGCTTTCATTTCCAGCCTGCTTGAGTCGCTGTGCCGGTCAACCTGCCTTGTTGATTGCAAACTCAAGCCTAGATTTGGGTGTAGGTTACATGGTCACATATCAAGTCTGCCTGCCTACTTTGATAGTGGTAGAAACGGCCTGGTTTAATAAAAGGCAAAATGCTGCAATCGTAGCAAAACGGTGGGTGCGTGCAGTCGATATGGGCACCATATCTTTAGCGATGTGGTATGTCACCGACCGAGTGATATCCCGCCACCTGTCGCTTGATCGATCGTAAGGTACCGCATTTGTAAACTAAGTTGTAAGAGATATTTGCTTCGGGGTACTGCGAGCCAGCTTAGGAGTTTGCGTCGCTGCACGTAATTTTAAGCACTCTTCATATTGCACCTTGTGGTGATGCTGCAAGTGGTGGAAGAGGTTGGTCGTACTCGACCCTTTCGTAGCGACAGATTTTAAGCACTCTCTACAGATCAGCTGTTGCTGTAACTCTCAGACACCTTGTAACCTCATATTTTATTATTATATTAAGCTCTTTTAAGATGCACACATTTTCAAAAGATATTTAGTTTCTTTTCTCTATTTTATTTTAAATGCAGCGTGGAACATTAAAACATCTACAGTATTATACTGTATATCTGTATAGTTCAAGACACAATAAATGTTGTTGTTTTTGTACTTTGTTTGTTTGTTGAGACAGTTGTTGATGACATGCAGACGTTGATACAGCTACTAGGTCACAGCTAATGTATAGCACACTCATTCATAACGCCAGTTTTGAAGTTCCGGACCTTTGCTTGAGGAAAATGTTTCTAACTGGACCTCGTTGAAATTTAATTGAACACCCCTGTTATAAGACAAGCTGCTAATGTGCAGACTCACACAGCCTATTAGACACAGAGCGGAGAACCTCATCGCTGCAGCTAACAAAATAAAATCCAATCAACCTTTGACAAGTGGGCCTCAGCCTCTCAAGCTGCTTTAAATAATATTCAGTGTTTAGGATGATTGATGGCCATGTTAGGCCGAAGCATTTATTAAATCTATAACAGAGTTGATGTTGCCTACATAATGAGCTTCCCTGCTTTCAAAAAAATAACAGAGAGGGAGAGAAGGGGGAAGGGGCATAAGCATGCTGGCTTCATCTTCCTTGCCATCTGACCTTCTACTGTTACTCTAGCCCACTCTAATCTTTTTATTTAACCTTCATTAGCTGCAGCTCTCGTTATGAAGCTTGAAGTGTGTGTGTGTGTGTGTGTGTGTGTGTGTGTGTGTGTGTGTGTGTGTGTGTGTGTGTGTGTGTGTGTGTGTGTGTGTGTGTGTGTGTGTGTGTGTGTGTGTCTGTCTGTCTGTCTGTCTTGATAAAAGCTTTTTGCCCCACACATTCTGCTCCGGAGAATTCAATATGCTTCGTTAAAGCAGCAGAGCCTGGGGAGAAAAACAGGGATGAAATATTTCATGTTAGTTTCTCTTGTTCCAACAATACAGCTTTTGGGGTTTGAACTGGTCGGAGCTGAATAGAGGATAATTTGTTTTAAACACAGCCAAGTTTTCATCCAACATGCCACTTTTAGTAAAACTACAGCAGTGGATTCTAACCTTTAGGAGTTTGGATGTTTTTCCTTCATGTTTATTGATCCTCCATACCTGAACGTTCCACAGTTTCCCCCATCTTAATGTCTTGTGATTCCTGTGATAAGCTGAGCACTGAAATGCTTGTAGTGGAAGACAGACACACATATTCAATGGTAAAATGACTAATAATAATTAAATTAAGACTTATTTTGAGAACATGTTAATATATCATCACCTTCTTAAAATAATCGCCTACGTCATTTTTTCAGATTGTTCCGGAAACACAAAAAACTGAACCATTTGTTGAATATATGATATTTACCAACAATTTTAATCAAAACAGTTATAACAACAGATGTCTATTGACATACAAACAACAAGGTCAGTCAAACATGGAACATGGCAGAATTAAATGACTTAGTCAAATTTTCGAACATGCCTTTGTGACTTAGGCAATTTTAAACCTTCTACTCTGTCAGGAATAAAGCATAACTAACAAACTAAATAAACATAATGCTGAGGAGGCATGTGCATTTATTCACTTCTCCTTCCAGCTCTTCTTTGCTGGGTTCTTGACTGATGCCTATTAGTGTGGCAAATTGTCAAAGAAGTGATGACACTTGACAGGCATGATGGGTTTCATTGACTGGAGGTCTCCTTGATTGGCAGAGCACATGGAAACAATTGTATCCATGCCATTGGCCCATTTGGCACCTGTACCCTTTGTGGCAGTTCTTCCCACACAGAGGCTTCTGAGAAGGACAGTTTGAAATGGACCTTGCCTTCACTGCTAAACTGAAGAGCCCGCAAGTCATGCACAGTCGGGTCTCCAGCTTTTTTGCCTGGTCTGATGCTACAGAAGTAGGATCCATTCAGTTTCAGGAACTCATCGTGCTTGAGCACTTTCACATGGTAAGGTGATGGCCTGATTCTTGCAGTCTGGAATATAATGACATAGTCTCTTGGGGTGAAGATATCTGCAACTATTTTGCGTTCAATAGTACTATGCATGCTGTCACACTCCATTTGTGTATGACCTGCAACAAGGTATTTCTGTGTTATTAGTACCCCATATTTCCTTGCAAGCTCAGAGTATGCATTCGCCACACATGCATTGTGATTCTGATAACCACAACCGTCGCTCCACACTATGATCTCCTTGAGTTCTGGATGGCCTTTGATCACACCTTCAAAATGATGATACTGAAGATGTGCAAATACCCCGCTACACAGGTCACCTTCTGATTCGTCCCAAACATAGCAGTAGCCTTCCTTTGATCTCAAGTTGAAAAGGGTAAAGTTATGGACCTGCAGTTTTGTTCAGTAATACAGGCTGCTGGCTTGGGTTTTTGGACACAGTAGCACAGCTTGCAAGTCCATTGTCCAAACGGACTTCTCTTCATTAGCACAATCCTTGTCGCAGGATTTCTCTTGCCTCGCTTCATCCTTCTTGGTGACATGTGCGTCATATTCAGCCTTACTGATATTCCCATGTTTGAATGAAACACAAACATCACACTGATCTTTTCTTGGAATAAATACGGAATATTTCTCCTCATGGAACACAGCTGTGAAATATTGGACTCCAACAGCCCTCACTCCAGCAGTTGCAGCTGCCTGTTGATATTCATGATGTAGTTGGGAGATGGTTGTGCCTGGGTAAAGGAACTTCTTGTCTTTGTAGGTAGCTGTGCTTCTGCAGTAGTGTGAATTAACACTGGGCAGGTGCCTCAACCAGTTCTTAATGAAATCCTTGACATCAGGTTCAACCTTTTTTCTGCTTGCCACTCTTAGGTCCAGATTTAGACGGCGCTGCTGCTTGTTTTTCAGGGTCGATGGAGTCGTTCAGCCATTTTGTAATGGTTCTTTCAGGGAGACCAAATGTAGAGGAAAAAAGTGCCTTGCACACTTTAATACTTGTTCCATCTTCAAGCTTCAGTTGGTAGGACAATGATGAATTGCGTCGGGATGACTCGGCAACTTTTTTTTGCTTTATGTTAACCTTTGTGACCAAAGTGGTGACGTATAACCGACGTTCTTCCCAGGTGTTCATTGCCCAAATCTTGTAAAAATACCCACTGCCGCTGCTCTTCTGTAAGGACATGGCAGTCTCGAGTTGAGACTCGCTGACAGAACTTGGAGTTGCAGGGAGGACCCATAGTCAACTTCAACATGGCGTGATAGCACAAGAGTTAGTGATACGTGTTTCTGCCTGAATGATTAAATAGGTTTTAGGTATGAATTCTTGTGAAGTTAGTGATGTGTTACTGTTAGCATGGAAGTAATATGGGTGGTATGTAATGCTAGCCTTTGCTGGCAAGTTAGCTATATAATGCTAATAGACTACCTAGGATTATTACCTTAAATAGGTAACATTAGCCATACATGTCTTTAACTTCTTTCATTCTCTTGTTTTCTTTTTTAGAGACAGCTTAGAAAGAATCAATCCAAAATTTCCTGCTCAAATTATTATTCAAAATATATTCCATTGTGTTTAATGATGGAGTGGAATTGAACATTTAGAGCTGACGTTAAATAGGATTAACCGGTTAAGGTCCTAGGTAGTCTATTAGCATTGTATAGTGTTAGAAATAATCAATATATTGGAGCGGAACATTAAAAGATAATTCACTGTTTCAGGACGGAGCATATATGCCCAATTCCGGTAGTAATACCAGATGCTGTTTTTAGCCTCAGATAGAATATAGCTAATATTGTATTGTATATATGAGTAGAGGGAGAAGGACGCGTGGAGTTACATACTAAACACACCGCCTCTACCTCTCACTCATTGATGCTGCAATAATACTATCGTGTTTAATAACTGATAAACCTCAGAAGGATTGCATAATAGAATATCGTAGGTGAGAGCTTCAGGACATCACTAACAAGATGGCGACGGTGACGTCATAAGAGGACCCGCCCCCAACGACGTCAGCCTAAAGAAGAGTCCGGAAAACCCCATGTGACAAGCGGTCAACAGGATCGAGCCCCCGCTACCAACCAATGAGAGCACGAGAGCGGAGCTCATCTTATTTTGAAGTTGTTTATTTTATGGTCGGAAAGGGGTGGTTCTATAAACCACGTTTGTATTGTGAAATCGATCTCTCGTTTGTTCCGGACCGCCAGACAGTAACTACTGATGAGCTCCACTCAGTCAGCGGCCTGTGGGCGCGTCTACCGGACTATTGAGCCACAGCTGTGAAACTTTCGTAAAACCTACTGCTGCATCCTTTTATTAAATACTCATTTTGAAACTTATATGAGGGGCTTCACTTCGTTTCTTTTGAATTGACTCCTGGGCCTCGAATAAAAGAACATTTCCTACAATAGCTAACTTGCCACCCATATTACTTCCATGCTAACAATAACATATCACTAGTATCACAAGAAATCATACCTAAAACATATTGAATCATTCACGCAGAGACACTTATCACTTATACTCGTGCTAGACGCCATGTTGAAATTGACCTGTCAGCTCCAGACAGCGCAAAATGCGTATATGAAGTGCTACGTCGTGAAGGCAAAAAAATCATACCCTCGTGGGGGCACGCTCATGTGACTGGCTTGGAATAGAAGAGACATCTGATTGGCTATAGATAGAAAACATTACAAGTACAAATCGGGTGAGCGTCAGGGGGGTCTCAAAAAACCCACACACGAATGCACAGCGATCCATGCACAGAGAGCGGTTTGTGTATGCAGGTTCAGCGGTTTGACACGGAAAACAAATATGTGGATCAAAAATACACATGTAGAACTTTTTTATGTATTTGGATTTTATTTACATGTACAGTATATGAAACGGAACACATTTGTGTGTGCATTGAAAAACATTTTTGTGGATCCTGAAATACAAGTGTGAATCCTTCTGTGTGCATTTGTGGATTATGAGCAGGCCCGTAGCCAGGGGGGATCGAAGGGTTCGTTCGATCCCCCTCCCGCACTCGACCCCCCCCCCCCCCCTCCCCCCATACACAGACACGCCCCTCAAGATATGTGGGCTATTCAATGAATGAATTGTTCATCTCCGGTGAATATACATGATTCAAATCTAAATTTACAATATCAAAATCCAGACTAATAAAAAAGAAAAGTAGACTCAGAGAAGTGACGAGTAAGAAAAATGGTTAATATTTCTGTTTACACATTTTGTTCAGACTGTTTTACACCAATCCAGTCGGTGGCGGTAATGCCCCCATTTCTGTTGGTAGCTAGCCTAATCGCCTATTACATAGGAACAAAGAAGAATCAGAAGAATAGCGAAAATGGGTAAAAAAGAAGACAAGGAACGTAAACGAAAGAAGTCGGCGGCAACATTGTCCCAAAACATTGGTGACTTATTCCAGAAAAGGACCAAAATCGGTAAGCTGCTGAGTGCAGGGCTTCTATTTCTTTACTACTTAGCTGCTAGACCTAGCTGCATCTGAACACTCACTGACCTAGGCTACTTGTCAGTGGTTGCCTAGCTCCATTAGGCTATATGCTAGCCCCATCCCTCGCCGAACACAGAAAATACCACTGTCAATTTTGTAGGAAACATAGCGAACGTAACAGTAACTATTTTCGGGATTGTTAAAAGTGTATTGCTTGGCGTGTTAACGTGACTTCGGTGCTTCAATGTCTCCCCCCCTCCATCTCGTTATGCTTGTGCTCTGCAAGTGCCACATAGCTGACAGTTCCCCCCGTCTGTTTTAGACTAGTGTCTGTCTCCTGAGTCTACTGTCTTGACGCAGAGTGTTACCATTTTGTGCTCGCGGCTTCAGATGTCTATGACAGAACTTATTATGTGCAGTTTCGACCTCGGTCTCTATTGGTGCCTCTCCACCTTTTCCTGAAAGTGAAACGGATTTTATGAGGGGTTCCCCCCACACTAAAGCCAAATTATTTTATGCCCATTAGTTGATTTTTAAGAAATGTAAGTGACAATAACATTCAGTAACTCACTTTGCAATGCTGATGATCAAGCTAGGCTGTATTTTACTGTCACCATGCCTGTTGCTCCAGCTAGGCTGTATTTTACTGTCACCATGCCTGTTGCTCCTAAGGCCATAGTAAATAAAATACAGTATAGAGGTGTAAAAAAAAAAGGGGGTTAAACATGGATAGGGTGTATGTGAGTCAATCAGTGTAGTTTCCCTGCACCTGATGTTTGTGTTTCAGGTGCAGATGTTTGTTGTCAGACGTTTGTTGTGTGTGCTTTTTGTTAAAACCGTTTTATGACAAATGCAATATATCTGCTTGATGAAATTACCCAAACCCTCACAATTCTATGTGCACAATAGAAAATAAAATAATTCAGAGAATAAAATTATTATTATGTCTGGTTTGAAATACTCTAAAATTGACTTAAATGTCTTTCTTTTGCTGTATTTATTTAGTGAGTCAGCATGTGGAGGGTGAGCTACCAGCAGCTAGTAGTAGCAGCAATGAAACAGCCTTGCCAGGTAACAGTGCAGTGGAAGAGCAGAGAGATGCAGCAGCTCCTGAAGTGGCTGAGGATGTGAGAGTGAGACAGGCAGCAGAATGTGAGGTAGCCCAGCCGAGCTCTGTACTTGACAGTGACCTTGGCTTCTTCATAGATGCAACCAAATCTATTGAGGAAATAGCACAGGCTGTGTGTCAGATGTCTGATGGCCAAAAGTACAATTTGGTGAAAAACCACGTCAGACCTTCGAAACATTTCATTTTCCCAACTACATTTATTGGTGGGTGCAACAGGGCATTCAGGTATGATTGGTTTGAGGAGCATGGATGGTGGCTGGTTTACAGCATGAAACTCGATGGCGCTTTCTGCATATGCTGTGCTCTCTTTCTCAATGCCACAGAGAGGAAACAGTCAACTTCACTGATAAATGCGCCCTTCAGTAAATGGCATAAGAAAACGAAGATAATTGGAAGCCACCAATCGAAAGCAAACCATTTAGTGGCATTTGAAAGAGCAAAACTGTTTCGACAGTCACATGAAAACCCCAATACCCGGATATCAGTCCGTATGGACAGTGCAAAGGAGACCAACATCAAAGAGAACAGGCACATTCTCAAGTGCGTTGCAGAGGCTGTTCTCTACTGTGGCCGTCAATGCATTGCACTGAGAGGATCAGCTGAGCAGCAGCATTGTAGTGGCAATCCTGGGAATTTCTTGGCCCTATTGAAACTGCTTTCAAATCACGATGAAAAGCTGAAGCAGCATTTGGAGAAACCAAAGCTAAAAAATGCCACATATCTATCACCTCAAAGCCAAAATGAAATGATTGATGTAATAGGGAAGCACATGATTCAGGCCAAGATCGTGGAAGAGGTCAGGCATGCTCAGATGTACACAGTCCTAGCTGATGAGGTCACATCCCATAATGAAGAGCTGATGCCAATGTGTGTTCGCTTCGTGGACAAAGACTTAAATATCAGAGAGGAGTTGCTTGAGATTTGTACTTTGCCACGGATCACAGGTCGCCACATTGCAAGCGCGATCAAAGATGTGCTGAGTCATCTAAGCATAGAGATTGCTGACTGTCGAGGCCAGGGGTACGATGGTGCCAGCAATATGAGCAGCGAAAATGTTGGCGTTCAAGCTTTGATAAAAAAGGATGCGCCTAAGGCAGTTTATATGCACTGCAATGGGCATTGCTTGAACCTTGTCATTGCACGCTCTTGTGCTCTTCCAGTTGTGCGCAACATGATTGATAAGATGAAGTACATCGTCATGTTCTTCACCTGCAGCCCGAAGAGGGAACACCTTCTTAAGGAGGTTGTAGATAAGGAGGCACATTCTACCGGAAAGCGGAAGCCCCTGATTGACCTCAGCCGCACAAGATGGGCAGCACGGCATGATGCCTACAGTCACTTCTACAGTGCCTTTGTCGCATCAAGGCTCATGGGCCTAATTCCATCTGTCCAGTGCAACTCAGATGTAACGGTGGACATCTCTGAAGCAGTCGCTCTGTACCAAGATGACTTGCCATCACCAGAGGTCATTGACCAGGAGCTGAAACGGTGGAAGTTGAAGTGGCAGGTCAAAGCATTACACCAAAGACCAAGCTCATGTGCCTCAGCTATCAAAGAGTGTGATGAGATGATGTATCCGAACATCTTCAAACTCCTGAAAATTGCATGCACCTTGCCAGTGACCTCCTGCGAATGTGAGAGGTCTGCCAGTGTTCTCCGGAGACTCAACACATTCATGCGGAGCAGCATGGGAGAGGACCGCATGTCATCCTTGGCTCTCATCCATACCCACTACGACATGGCTCTGGATCTGGATGAAGCTGTCGATCTATACTCAAAAATGCACCCAAGACGATTGGAGCTGATGAGCGTTCTGATGCAATAGAAGCCATAGAAGAAGAAGAGGGAGACATGGGGGGTGGGTCATTTCACGTGAAATCAGACACTTTGGGGCCCAACCAACACAGATTTTAATCAAACTTTGTGTGCCTTCTTAGTGGTAAGGTAGAACCCCAGAACTGCATTTGCATGAATCTGGCACTAATATAAGGGAGAAATGGACTAAGAATGTTTTAAGTAAGAGGGTAGGGCACTACACATTCAACCTTGATTATGTCAATTTAAATTACAAAGAGATGGTTTTGATGCTGTTTGAAAGCTCTTTTCTGGAACACTTCAATTTATATCATTATTAATTCATGTTTAAGTTTTAATGACCATACCGATAGTGTACTTCATGAAGTAATTCTTATCTATTTATGTCAACAGTGGAGAGATAGACAATAAAGGACAGCAACAACAGACAGACAGAACAACAACAGAGACAGACAATGGAGGGCAGCAACAGACAGGCAATGGAAGAAAGCAACAGACAACTGAGGTGAGCAACAGAGACAGACAATCACAGATGTAGGAAGTTTGAGTAACACTTACATTTATATCAAATTCTTCATTCTTGTTAAAGTTTTAATGACTATAGAGATAGCTCAATTGAAGCAATTCATGTCCATTTATGTTAACAGTGGGGAGCAACAGACAAAAAATGAAGGACAGCAACAACAGACTCACAACAAACTTGACGATGAATAAAATATGTCTAAATTAAAAGATTTGAAGTGTGCTGGTGTATTTAGGGGGCATTGGAGTAGGGAGCCAAATGAAGTCCACTTTCGGGGGGAAAAGATCCCCCCCCACCACAATGCTGGCTACGGGCCTGATGAGACTGATCTGACCCCATATGGTTTTTCCGATCGGATCGTTTCACAAAGATTTAATGGACAGAGTTAAACAGATAGATGTTATTTCCCACGCCTTCCCCTGTGGTGAAACAGGAGAAGGAGACGTCTCTGTTAGTATACAGTTGGTGTCGTAACTTTGCAATCAAAGACTTGGAACTACTGCACATCACGGTTTCCGTTACCCGGTAATTACCGGTTTTAGCTGTTCAAATTGATTAAAAACCAGTAAATTCAAAACCTGCTGGTCAAAATGTCCGGTAATAATAATCATACAAAACTTAGATAATGTAATAATAATAATAATAATAATAATAATAATAATAATAATAATAATACATTTTATTTCAAGCCGTGACACACACACAAAGACTATAAAAGGAATCAACAATGCAAGTAACGAATACAATAAAAACAATACACGGTGACAGAGGAATTGGCATCAAGTGGAATTAGCAGTTTTGAACAGATGTGTTTTGAGTTGTGTTTTGAAATGGGGGAATGAATCCCCCATTTCCATCTGAGTTGGGGTGGTAACAGTGGCGGCTGGTGAAAAAAAATCTTGGTGGGGCTAGTGTGCCAACAGATTTCCCTGCCTAATCTAGCATAAGCATTCAAATGAACAGTCGGAAAATGACTACAGTTCCACAATAATAATTTAATTTCACAGTTTCCAGCTTCACAGAAAAAGTAACAATTTACAGCTATATTAGACTTTATGCTATCAAATACTATACAATACAATCAAGGGATAAATTAACAACAAGGGTATGATTTCAGCTGAATCTATACAAATCAACAGTGAGTGAGTGAATGAGTGAGTGTGGGTTGAGAAGAGAGAATGAAACAGAACTTTCCTATTAAAATGTAACATATACAAAGAATTTAGAACCAAGTTATTTTCAAAAACTTTTACATAAACAGATTATTTTAATACCCTCTCTCAAGGAAAAATGCATTTACTTGGAGAAAACAGCATCAGTGCCATACAGTTGTCATTGCATGTCACAGCCTGAGAGAAACAACAAAGCATTCTCCACAACTATATTACAATTACATACTATAATATTATTACATATTACATCGCCATCATCTCTCTTCGTCGTCGCGCGTATTTTTTCCCCACGTAGCGTAGGACAGAGTCTGGGAGTCGCACTACGAAAATAAACTATCGCTGGCTCCTTATGTAGCTACAGCAATCCTAAACCTTCACGCATTTCACGTAGCAGTTGGGGCTAAATTTCCAGCGCCCCACCGGAGTTAAATTTGGCGACGTTGATAGGCCACTTATTCATAATTTCCCCCTAGCAACCATAACCGGGTTGGCCGTTTAGCTGCCGGTCAGGGGCACTTTGCCGATCGCCCCATGAGAGAATGATACACTGTCTGTTAGTGGAAATTCACTGTTTAATGAGTGTTAGTTGGTGGAAATGTTGTTTAAATGATTTAAATTGCATGTGGGCACACACACTATTAAGTAAAACTGACATTGATTTAAAAAAAAATATGCAAAAAATATTTTGTCCCCTCAACAGCTGGGTGGGGGCAAGCAGGGTCTTAAGACCCTCCAGTCAAAGGCTTTGCCCCCCCATTTACCCCCCCTGCCCTCGAAACATATAAGCATTACAAACTATAATCCGAATAAAGAAAAAATGAAGACACCACCGAGACATAACAATCATAGGTAATCGTCCGACAACAATTGTTTATAACGTTGCTGTAGTGGTCCGTATTACAGAAGCGTCTGTATCTTTTTAGTATCTATGGTAACAAGGGTTAGGATGTGTAGTGCGATTTGATTGGCAGTTTGCACGCAGACGGCACACAGACGGCACGCAGACGTGCGTTTGACGTTCATGTTGGCGGCGGTTGATGCATAGCGGCTAGTTAACGGCGGAGCAGATTAGCGAGTGACAGAGCAAAATGGACCGTTTTGTAAGATTCGGGGAGTGATGGGTGAGCTTCACCGACAGCCGTAGCTCCGATCTTGGGTGGCGGGAAACCTGGCCCTGTGGATTTAAGCCAAGACCCAGCAGAGGGACCAAGGCAGCCTCAGCTGAAGTCCTACCCGTGTCGGGCATTTTGCTCCCAGCTAACTTTAAGAAGTTTTTGCCAGTCGTGGTTTAAACAATACGCGTGGCTGGAATACTCGGTGTCAGTTGATGCTGCTTTCTGTTTTGCCTGTAGGCATTTTCCCCACCATGCTCGGACATCTGGTCACTCAGAAAAGAGCTTCACCCACGCTGGCTTCAGAAACTGGAGGAAAGGAGGTGAGAAACTAACACAACACCATGCAAGTGTTTCTCATAAACTAGCAATGGAAGGCTGGTGTGAGTTTAAGGCAAGGATGAAAAATGGTTCAAGGATTATGACTAAGCTTGATGCTGGACATGAGAAAACAGTACAAGAAAACAGGCAGTACATGAGAGCAGTCATAGAATCACTGCGGTTTACTGCTTGTCAAACAATTGCACAGAGAGGGCACAGGGAAGATCAGCAGTCCACAAACAGAGGTAAATTTATTGAACTGTTAAATCTGCTGGGAAAGTTTGACACCATTGTCTCAAAGACATTGTCCAGTGGACCTGGGAATGCCAAATATGTGCATCATGATATCCAGGATGAGCTGATTGATGTTATGGCCAGCATGGTGAGGGAACAAGTGAGCAACGAGGTTAAGCTGGGAGAGCATTTTGCTTTAATGGTGGATGAAACAAAGGATGTGAGCAAAAAAGAGCAGATATCTGTTGCTCTGCGATATCTAAACAATGATATGATTCATGAAGAGTTTCTGGACTTTATTTCTGCAGAGGGCCTGGATGCAGAGTCTTTACACAAATCAGTTAAACAAACACTGGCTAAGTGTAGCATAGACAAACATGCATGCATTGCACAGTGCTATGATGGGGCCTCTGTCATGTCCGGTGCAACAATGGTGTCCAGGAAAAGTTTCTCCAAGAAGTGCCACATGTGCTGCACACAGATTAAACTTGGTTTTAGTTGACTGTGTACATAATGTGAAAGCAGTTGCAGAATGCTTTGCAACGGTCAAGATGTTGCACAACTTCTTTTCTGGGACAGTGACTCACAAGGTGTTCATGGAGAAGCAACAAGAACTTGAGCCCACCAAACGCACAGTGGAATTGAAAAGACTATCAGATACCAGGTGGGCCTGCCAATATTCTACACTGTGGGCAATAAAAAGAACTCTCCTTGCTCTCTTAGCAACTCTTGTGGGTGTGAGCAACCAGACGAATGCTCATAGAGCTACTGAAGCAAGATCACTGATTGGACTGATTGATGCACAATTTGTTGTGCACATCTGTATGCTGGAGAGCATATTCAAGCTCACAAAGCTCTTATCTGATCATCTACAGGCCACAGATTTGGAGCTGGCATCTGCCATTGATCTGGTCTTTGAAGTTGTTGATACCCTCAATGACAAACGCAATGCTGAAACATGGACTGAAATCTGGGAGTGTGCCAGTGATATGTGTGAGACAGTTGGCATTGACATGCAGTGCCCACAGGTAAGGAGAAAAAAACAGCCCCACCACCTGCAGGACTTTGTGGTGAACAGCCAAACAGGATCCAAAGAGCCGCTGGAAACCTCAGAAGACTATCAGAACCACTGCTATTTCCCTGTAATCAATCGATTAATCAGTGAATTGGACAGGCGGTTTTCCTCTGACAGCGGTCACGTTCTAAAAGGAGCAGCAGCTCTTAACCCAAAACACGAGACATTCTTGGACAAAGATACTCTTTTGCCCATGGCTGAACATTATGGCGTATTGATTGAAAACCTCTCAGCAGAACTTCACCAGTTAAAAAGACTGATTGAGAGGAAAAACCAAAGGGGGGACGTTGTCAGCACCACCCATGATGTGCTGGTGCTTTTGAGGCCATACAAGGATGCATTCGTTGACCTGTTCAAGCTTGTCTGTATCTCTATGACACTGCCTGTCACATCGGCTTCATGTGAGAGGAGCTTCTCCTGCTTAAGGCGTTTGAAAACCTACCTGAGGAACAAAAGCGGAGATGCTCGTACCAGCAATCTGGGTGTCCTGGCAATTAGTTCAAGCAGGGCCAAAGCACATGTCGAGGCAGTGATTAACCGCTTTGCAGCCAATCACAACAACAGGCGGATCGTTCTGTTGTGAGTGACCAGTGAGTACACAATTCTTTTTTGACAGATTTGAATTATGCTACCGGTACTTATTGTTTGCCTCATATTATGTCAACTGTAAGTGTAGTATTTAGCCTGTGTGTCTGTCTGTGTGGTTGTTTCAGCAGTTTCAGTGGAGTCCAGAGGAGGAGGAGAGAGGAGTTGAGAGCAGAAGAGAGGAAGACAGCAGTGAAGAGTGAAGGAGACGAGAACAGAGGAGGAGGAGAGAAGAAGAGAGGAAGACAGCAGTGGAGAGTGAAGGAGAGGAGAACAGAGGAGGAGGAGAGAAGAAGAGAGGAAGACAGCAGTGGAGAGTGAAGGAGAGGAGAACAGAGGAGGAGGAGAGAAGAAGAGAGGAAGACAGCAGTGGAGAGTGAAGGAGAGGAGAACAGAGGAGGAGGAGAGAAGAAGAGAGGAAGACAGCAGTGGAGAGTGAAGGAGAGGAGAACAGAGGAGGTTTTGGTTTTTAAAGTCCCTTTATTGCACCATAGCAAAAGAGACAACAGCTCACCATCACATCTTCATTCAAGAGCAACAAAAACCACACAAAAACAAAAAAATAAAATACAAGCAAACCTGTCAACCAGACACAGAACGTGTTTCTCCAATCAGAAACTTACATTCAGCTCTCCGTCCCCCCCCACAGAGCACAAAACCCCCCCAACAGCCCATACATGACCGAAACCATGCACATTGTCCATCATCCGATAATACGCATGTTCCACCCTCAGTCTGGCCTTCAGCAGACCCTTCAGGACCAGCACTGGCTCCACACTGCCAACACTCTGGGCCTGGTTCCTGCGAGTCAGCCAGATGGCCAACTTAGCAACGCCAGATACAAAGTTCACCAATGAGTGTACACCCTTCTTTTTTGCACAGTACTTCGGGCCAAAAATAAACAAATCAAAAGCAAAAATCTCCCCTAGACCCCGAAACCACCTTTCTAACAGCTCAAACAGAGCAGACAAACGAGGACACTGAATAAATAAGTGTTCAAGGGTCTCGTTCTGAGAACAGAAGATGCACTCCTCCCCCAACTCTGGATCCAGGTGCGCTCTGTATCTGTTCGTAGCTATTGCTCCATGTACAATCCTCCACTGGAGGTCTGCTGTCCGTTTTTCAACGGGCAGCTTGTACAGAGACCGCCAGCTGCCCTTCGGGGAAACATCTGGACCCAAAAAAACAGTCCACCTCGACTCCTTCATCCCTGCCAAAGAGCGCAGGCTCAGAACCTTGCAGCAGATCTGATATATTGCCTTCTTCCCTGCGTCCTGTAACTTCTCCAGGTGCGGGGTTGTGAGCGACAGCAGCTGACCACCTCCCTCCTGCCACTCCCCCACAACTGGGGTGACAGACAGAGAGGGGAAACTATACTCCTCCCCTTCGGTCCACTGGTCACACACATTGTGGTCTTGTGCAAAAACCCTCAGGGGTTGTGGCAGGGCAGCACAGACTTCCTCCACCACTCTGTTGATTAGAGACCGACCGATCGATCGGCAAGCCGATTTAATCGGCCGATTTTTGCTATTTTTTAATCAATCGGCATCGGTCGATTTTCCGGGCCGATTTTAAGTCAGGCACATCTGCGGGCAGCAACTTGGAACGCACACCGGGACACGAGGTTTCAAGAGTGAGCAAGACGGTCTACAGGTAAGGCATCAATTTTTACATTCCAATGTCCAAAAGTCGCATATTTTCTCACATGATTAGTTGTAATCTGTGATGTTGCTTCATTTACAGAAAGGAAAAAAGTAAAATATAGTAACGGACAATCTAAGTGAAAATGTAACAAAAAGAGGACACAAATCTAACGTGAACATTTTATAACATTGTCATCCCATGTCCATTCGTTTTCAACTGCATCGGAGTTGAAGAAGAAAGGAAAGTGACAATGTTTTAAACGTTCACTTGTTATTTGTGCGTCCTCTTTTTGTTAACATTTCACTTAGATTGTACTTTACTTAAGTTTAGATCGTAACATAGCAGTCACCAGCGTTGAGCGCAATTAAGCCCCCTCAACGCTGGTGACTGCTATGTTACGATCTAAACTTAAGTAACGGACAATCTAAGTGAAATGTTAACAAAAAGAGGACGCACAAATAGCAAGTGAACGTTTTAAAACATTGTCATCCCATGTCAATTTGTTTTCGCGATGTATTACATGTTTGATTTGATTGTGAATTTGAAAAGGATCAAACAGATGTTCTCTAGTTCTTATTTCCGGTTTCCTGCGCAGCATGCTGGGAGACGGAGTTTTATATTGTTGAAACGGAAACATATGAAAGTTTAAGGCATGGAAGTTCCACAGTGAAACTGTTTAACCTGAACACGTATTTTGCCGTTTTGAAGTAACTATCTGAAGTTGTCACATCATGGAAGTCTTCTTGCACTCTGTTAAACATATTAAAATGAATAATTAATAGACTAACAGACTGCAGGAAGTCATACATTTGTTAATTCTTGTTGTTATGAATCGATGAGTAGGCCCCTACAGTCATTTTTATATAATAGCCTACATAATATTTCTACTATATACATGAATATATAGTGTATATAGAACATATGTTATTTATAATGAATAAAATAAATGTGTTATGGATAATAAAATCTAAATAAAATTATTTTATTTTTCATTAACATATGGTGATATAGTAACATTGAAGGCACTTTTAAATGCTAACCTTGAATGTTTGTTCTGTTTAGGAATTGTTGTCTGATGTCAGAAGGAAAACCATCCCAGTATGGCTGAAAAGAAAAACCCAGTATGGCAGCATTTTACGGACACAGAGCCAGCTACAAGTAAGGTGATCTGCAAGCTCTGTAAGGTACATGTGAGCTTGGGATCTGCAAAGAGCAAACATAAAAACACCACAAACCTCTGGAATCACCTGAGAGTACATCATCTCCAGGCTTACAATGATGCTCAGCAACAAAAAGCTCCAGCAGCTGCAGTGTCTACATCCACTTCCCAACCTCATCAGCCAACCGTAACAGATATGTTTGATGCCCATCGGAAATGGCAAAATTCAGACACCAGATCAAAGAAAATAGACACATTAATAACAGAAATGATTGCCACAGACAATCTGCCATTTGCTTGTGTTTCATGTGTTGGATTCCAGAGGCTGGTGGCTGCAATGGAGCCCAGGTACAAATTAAAATCGGAGAAGCACTACCGCACCGACATGCTTGAGGACATAGTTGGAAAAGTGGAGAGAAAAGTCAAAGCACTAATTTCAGAGGAGGCTGGCTCTTTTTTGTCCTTCACTACAGACTGTTGGTCTGGGGACTGAGGCTCTCATGAGTCTAACATGCCATTTCATTGACCACAACTGGGACAGGAAGCAAGTCCTCCTAAATGCAAAAACAATGTTAGGCTCCCACACAGGGGAGTATATTGGTGACATGTTCATCAGTCTGCTGGAGCACTGGGACATCCGCCATGACAGGGTTGTACTTGTTCTCCGTGACAGTGGGGCAAACATGGTCAAAGGTCTCAGACTGGCGGAAATACCTGATCTCAGCTGCAGCGCACACACCATACAGCTTGTGGTGAATGATGGCATCAACAGTCAGCGAGTAGTGCTGGACATTAATGCCAAATTAAAGAACATCGCCAAACATTTCAACCACTCTGTTCTTGCAAAGCAGAAGCTTAAAAAAATTCAACAAGAACTTGGCCTACCAGAGCACAGCATCCTCCAGTCTGAACCCACTCGCTGGAACTCCACGCTTCATATGATGCAGAGAATGGTGGAGCAGAAGAGAGCTCTGAACAACTACGCTCGAGAGTATGGAAAAATTGCCACTCTATCCCCTGATCAATGGGACATAGCTTCCAATTTAATTGATACATTGGAGCCTATGGAGGAAGTCACCCTTGAGGTGAGCAAGTCAGAGGCTTCCATCTCCTGCGTCATTCCGAGCATTGCTGTGCTGAAGATGATTCTTCAGACAGAGGGGCCAAACACAATTGGGATCAAAACTCTGCGGGAGTTAATGCTGCAAAGCTTACAGAGAAGATTCCAAAAGATGGAGGACACACAATGTCTAGTGCTCGCAACACTCCTGGACCCTCGCTATAAGGGCTATGTCTTTTCAGAGGGCACACTTGATAAAGCAAAAAGGTGGATAAAGGAGGAGCATGCTGTTGTGTCTGAACAGCTGAAGATGGCCACAAGTGCAGAAGAAGGACTACACTCGAAACAGAGAAGGGTGGAAGTTGAGGAAGTACCTGGTCCCTCCAGTGTCATTGACCAAATGTATGCCAACATCTTGGGACCTCATGGATCTCCTACTCAGGAGAGTGATGAAGACCACCTTATATCTGACCAGCTGCAGCACTACCTCCAGGAGCCAGTGATAAATAGACAGACTGGTAAACCACTAGAATGGTGGAAGCAAAATGCATCCCGTCTACACCTTCTTGCACCACTAGCAAGAAAATTCCTTTGTCCACCCCCTTCCTCAGTTCCCAGCGAGAGGGTGTTTAGTGAGATTGGGAACATTTATGACAAGAAGAGGAGCAACCTCAAGGGCGAACATGCCGAACAGTTGTGTTTCCTACAATGACAACCTCCGTTTCTTGAACTGGCAGTATTGAGAAGCATAAAACATGCCTGTGAAACTTGAAACTTGTTTACATTATTTTTTATGTTATTTTATATTTAATTCATATGTTGATTTTTTTAATGTTCAATTTTCAATAAATCGTGTGAAGTTTACAAGTGTCGTGCCTCCTCTTACTAGTATGATTTTTAGCATGCCAATTAAGGATAACACGATAGCATATCGGCCCTAAAAATCGGCCCAAAAAATCGGCAGGACACATCGGCCATCAGCTGACTCTGACCGGTAAATATCGGTATCGGCATCGGCTTTAGAAAAACCCATATCGGTCGGTCTCTACTGTTGATGACCCTGATGGAGGTGATGTTGCTTCTCTGTCTCAAGATATCCACCGATGTTGCCGTCATCTTCATCAGATGGCCCAGTTTGGTGCAGCCAGCCTCTCTAAAATAGGCTCGCAGGCTGGCAGACTGCAGTGTTTGAGTCTGTATAAGAGTATTAAAAAACAAAGGTTCCTCAAACAGCCACATGCCCGGAGTCTCATTTTTGGTACGTGTGGCCTTAAAAATCTGCCATGCCTGTAATACCGAACTATAAAAAGGTGTCAGTCCAGTTAAGTCCACATCCTCAGATTTTAAAAGGAAAAGCTGTTTATCGTAGCCCAATCGCCCGGCTCTCTTCAGCAGCAAACGAGCTGTATCAAACCAGCTTGGGCCACAATTGTACAGCAGTCTTTGTGCAGTCTGGAGTCTAAAAGAGGCTATTTTTGCCTGGATATTGATGAGTCCCTGCCCCCCTTCAGCCACAGGCAGGTAGAGGGCTGCTGCTCGGATCCAGTGCCGGCCAGACCAGAAGAAGTCCAGGATGACTCGCTGAATGTCCTCCATCAGGCCTCTCGGTGGTGTCAGAGCAATAAGTCTATGCCAAAGAGTCGAGGCGACCAAGTTATTTGCAACCAAAACTCTTCCCCTATATGACAACTGGGGTAGCAACCATTTCCATTTAGACAACCGAGTGCACACTTTCTCCTTAACTCCCTCCCAGTTCTTGTTCTGAAACCCCTCAGTGCCCAAAAATACTCCCAACACCTTCAGGCCCTCCTTCCCCCACTCAAGACCTCCAGGCAGACTGGGCACTGTCTGATCTCTCCACTGTCCCACCAACAAAGCCTCACTCTTTGCCCAGTTCACCCGAGCAGATGAGGCCTTTTCGTACAGGGACAGGGTATCCTGCAAACATTTAATATCCCCCTGGCTGGAGACAAAAATATTAACATCATCTGCGTAAGCAGAAACGGTAAGTGGACGATCAAGATCAGAGGACCCAGGCAGTGAGAGACCACTGAGCCGACCTCTCAACATGCACAGCAAGGGCTCAATAGCTAGGGTATATAGTTGACCGGAGAGAGGACAACCCTGTCTTATCCCTTGCTGCACAGGGATTGGCCGACTCAGCCCTGCCCCCATTTTCACCATACATTGAGCACCATTATACAATAAACCAATCCAGGCCAGAAAACCATCACCAATGCCAAAAGCCCTGAGTGCAGAAAATAAATAACAGTGATCCACCCTATCAAAGGCTTTCTCCTGGTCCAAAGCAACAATACCAAAATTCACATTCTGGGATCTGCACACATCAATAACATCACGAATTAGGAAAATGTTGTCCATAATTTTCCTGTCAGGAACACAATAGCTTTGGTCTGTCTGTACAAGTATTCCCAGGATGTCCTTGAGTCTGTTCGATAAGGCTCTGGAAAGCACCTTATAGTCCGTGCAGAGGAGAGCAACCGGCCTCCAGTTTTTAAGTAAGGCCAGGTCTCCTTTCTTGGGAAGCAGGGAAAGCACAGCTCGCTGACAGGAGACAGGAAGAGATCCTGTTCTAAAACACTCCAATAAAACACTGTGCAAATCAGGTCCAAGAGTATTCCAGAACCGCTGGTAAAAGTCAGTGGAGAGACCATCAATTCCCGGTGCCCGTCCTGATGCCATCTGATTAACAGCGACTGTCAACTCCTCCAGGGTCAGCTCAGAGTCCAGAGCAGCTTTCTCACCCGGGATGAGCTGAGGAAGCCCCTCCAGGAGCTCCTCGCGGCACTCCATGCCGCACTGTTCTGCCCCAAAGAGGTCAGCGTAGAAACTCACTGCATGGGTCCTCATCTCCCCCGGACTGGTGGTCACTCTGCCTCCAGGAAGCTTAAGGCAGGTCATCTGTTTCCTCTGTGCCACCGATCTCTCCAGATTAAAAAAGAAAGAGCTTGGGCCATCCATGTCCTTTAGCTGGAGGAAACGAGACCTAACAAGAGCTCCCTTTACTCTCTCCTGCAGGAATAAGCTCAACTCCAATCTCTTCTCCTGCAGCAGATGACCCGTGGTGGGATCCGAATGTCTATGTAACCCCTCTTCAATGTTCCTAATACTTACTTCAAGCTCCTGAACTGCTGCCTTTATATTAGCAGTCGAGTGGGAGGTATACTGCTGGCAAAAAACGCGAATTTGGGCCTTCCCAACTTCCCACCACAGCTTCAAAGAAACAAAATCCGCTTTCCTGGTTTTCCACTGCTGCCAAAAACGCTCAAAACTTTGACAGAAAGTACGGTCCTGCAGAAGTCTGTTGTTAAAAGACCAGTAGGACTTAACCCTTTCGCCTGGTGAAAGGATCAAATCTATACTGACAAAGTGGTGATCAGTGAAACCAACTGGACTTATATTGCTGTGGACTAATCTGGAGCTGAGACTTTTGGAGATGTAAATCCTATCCAGTCTAGCTGCACTCACCCTGCCATTGCCGACCCTCACCCATGTGTATTGTCTGGTTAGTGGATGTTTGACCCTCCATGTGTCTAACAGATCCAGGTGTGTGATGATGCTGTGAAGGCTCTGAGATGACTGTGGGTGAGGTTCTTCACTTGTCCTGTCTACAGTGAAGTCTAGCGTGCAGTTGAAATCCCCACCAATGATAAATTGATCCTGATGGTACTTTCTTACCTCGTTTTTTAGCAGGGTGAAAAAAACCACTCTATCTGTGCCTTGATTTGGAGCATATGTTTACAAAGCAGACCACAGAGCCCTCTATTTCTGCCCTTACAATCAACAGCCTGCCCTTCACCACTTCAGTAGATGATAGTACAGTTACATTGACATTTTTCCTAAGCAGAACAGCTAGCCCTGCACTAAGGTTGGTGCCATGGCTAAAGGTGCACGAACCATCCCACCATAAACCCCAATCTGTCTAGTCTGCTGGATTAGTATGTGTCTCTTGCAAAAACAACACATCAACCCTTTTTTGAGTAGCGACTTCAGAAATTAATGCCCTTTTTTGTCTGTCTCTCCCACCATTGATGTTCAAAGATCCTATCTTGAGGCTCCCCATAGAGGTCAGAGAAAAAGAAACGGATAAGATGAACAAAACAGAAAACAATTGAAAAGAGAAAACCACCGTGTGATACATGATCATTTTACTTTTTAATCTTTTTAGCAGTTTTGCCTTTTTTTGCTTTCCTCAAAGTTGTGATATGCTTTTTGAGGCGAAAACGTTTCTTCTCATCCAAGAGGTCAAAACCGACCAGTCTTTGCAGAACGCCAACAGATCTGATAAACTTTTCAGTATCACCGAAGTAGTCATTTAATCTAACAGACTTTTTAAATGTTACATCCAGAAATTGATTTATTTCCTCTAAAGAATAGAGATCTGTGTTCCTGATCGAAGTTTCACCTATGGATACTGTATCTGACTCAGAGTCATACTCCATGTCCTCTCCTTCACAGGATGCCTGACTATTTAACATACCCTGTTCTTCATTGGTGTTTACAGTGGGATCTGTGCCTACAAAACTTGTGGAAGCTGCTTCAGTGCCTGCAGACTGTGAACTGCTCAGGTTCTCTGCAGTCACAGAAGCCTGTTGCTTGTCAGGCCGACTCTGTTCCTCCCTATCCAAGTGATCCTCCTCAGAAAGTGAACCAGTGGCACCGGCTTCCACACCCTCCGCACCGGGATCCGCATCCGCGCCCGCGGCGCCAACACCGGACCCGCCAGCAGCGGACCCAGCACCGGACCCGCCAGCCGCGGACCCAGCACCGGACCCGCCGGCCGCGGACCCGGCCGCGGGCCCCGCCGCGGACCCAACTCCGGAGCCGCCAGCCGCGGACCCGACCGCGGACTCAGCGGAGCCGCCCGCCGCGTCAGCGGAGTGAGCCGCCCCCTGCTGTCTATGCGGACACGTAAAGCGTTTGTGTCCCACATCTCCACACTCAAAACACTTGAACTGTCCCGAGCTGGCGTACACCATATAGAACCCGTCACCGTGCTTCACTCTGAACGACACGTCCAGTGTTTGTGTCGGCGAGTCCAAGAACATGAACACCTGCCGCCTCAGGGACAGTACGTGCTTCAGTTTGGGATCCTTACATCCCAAACTCACCGTTTTAAATCCACTGGCAAACTTGCCAAACCTACGAAGCTCGCTCTCTAACAACTCGTTCGGTATGAACGGCGGAACACCGGACACGGTGATCCGCGTGGAGGGAAATGACAGCGGGGAGACCTGCACGAATAAGTCCCTGATAAACACTCCGCTCTCTACCAGCTGATACACACGGGGCTCCTCGTTCAGGAACACAACCACTGCTTTGTTCATTCTAGACGCAAACGATAACTTATCATGACCTACCTGCTCACCGACAGCCAACAGAACCTCCTCCACAGTAACGCTACTATCCGGCGGGACTATCCTTACTCCCTGCCGGATAGACGGAGGCGGCGTCTCGGGGGACGCCATTCCTCCCGAAAACTACCTGACACAACCACTGATCGCTCGGCCAACACAGTAAAAATATTAATAAAGCTTACCTGACCATGCACATAGAACAGACGGAGAAACCAGGGAAAACCCGAAAAAAGGACAGAAACCAATTCAAAACTCCGCGCCACTCACCCCACCTCCGCACGCTCACACTCACACTCACACCGGAAACGGAAAGGAGAGGAGAGGAGAGGAGAGGAGAGGAGAGGAGAGGAGAGGAGAGGAGAGGAGAGGAGAGAAGAAGAGATGAAGACAGAAGTGGAGAGTGAAGGAGAGGAGAACAGAGGAGGAGGAGAGAAGAAGAGAGGAAGACAGCAGTGGAGAGTGAAGGAGAGGAGAACAGAGGAGTTGAGAGAAGAAGAGATGAAGACAGAAGTGGAGAGTGAAGGAGAGGAGAACAGAGCAGGAGAGATAGTGAAGATGAGAGGAAGACAGCAGTGGAGAGTGAAGGAGAGGAGAACAGGAGGAGGAGAGAAGAAGAGAGGAAGACAGAAGTGGAGAGTGAAGGAGAGGAGAACAGAGGAGTTGAGAGAAGAAGAGATGAAGACAGAAGTGGAGAGTGAAGGAGAGGAGAACAGAGGAGGAGGAGAGAAGAAGAGAGGAAGACAGGAGTGGAGAGTGAAGGAGAGGAGAACAGAGGAGTTGAGAGAAGAAGAGAGGAAGACAGCAGTGGAGAGTGAAGGAGAGGAGAACAGAGGAGGAGAGATAGTGAAGATGAGTTTAGAGAGGAAAAGAGGGGAAGAAGAGAGGAAGACAGAAGTGGAGAGTGAAGGAGAGGAGAACAGAGGAGTTGAGAGAAGAAGAGAGGAAGACAGCAGTGGAGAGTGAAGGTTTGGTTTTTAAAGTCCCTTTATTGCACCATAGCAAAAGAGACAACAGCTCACCATCACATCTTCATTCAAGAGCAACAAAAACCACACAAAAACAAAAAATAAAATACAAGCAAACCTGTCAACCAGACACAGAACGTGTTTCTCCAATCAGAAACTTACATTCAGCTCTCCGTCCCCCCCCACAGAGCACAAAACCCCCCCAACAGCCCATACATGACCGAAACCATGCACATTGTCCATCATCCGATAATACGCATGTTCCACCCTCAGTCTGGCCTTCAGCAGACCCTTCAGGACCAGCACTGGCTCCACACTGCCAACACTCTGGGCCTGGTTCCTGCGAGTCAGCCAGATGGCCAACTTAGCAACGCCAGATACAAAGTTCACCAATGAGTGTACATCCTTCTTTTTTGCACAGTACTTCGGGCCAAAAATAAACAAATCAAAAGCAAAAATCTCCCCTAGACCCCGAAACCACCTTTCTAACAGCTCAAACAGAGCAGACAAACGAGGACACTGAATAAATAAGTGTTCAAGGGTCTCGTTCTGAGAACAGAAGATGCACTCCTCCCCCAACTCTGGATCCAGGTGCGCTCTGTATCTGTTCGTAGCTATTGCTCCATGTACAATCCTCCACTGGAGGTCTGCTGTCTGTTTTTCAACGGGCAGCTTGTACAGAGACCGCCAGCTGCCCTTCGGGGAAACATCTGGACCAAAAAAACCAGTCCACCTCGACTCCTTCATCCCTGCCAAAGAGCGCAGGCTCAGAACCTTGCAGCAGATCTGATATATTGCCTTCTTCCCTGCGTCCTGTAACTTCTCCAGGTGCGGGGTTGTGAGCGACAGCAGCTGACCACCTCCCTCCTGCCACTCCCCCACAACTGGGGTGACAGACAGAGAGGGGAAACTATACTCCTCCCCTTCGGTCCACTGGTCACACACATTGTGGTCTTGTGCAAAAACCCTCAGGGGTTGTGGCAGGGCAGCACAGACTTCCTCCACCACTCTGTTGATGACCCTGATGGAGGTGATGTTGCTTCTCTGTCTCAAGATATCCACCGATGTTGCCGTCATCTTCATCAGATGGCCCAGTTTGGTGCAGCCAGCCTCTCTAAAATAGGCTCGCAGGCTGGCAGACTGCAGTGTTTGAGTCTGTATAAGAGTATTAAAAAACAAAGGTTCCTCAAACAGCCACATGCCCGGAGTCTCATTTTTGGTACGTGTGGCCTTAAAAATCTGCCATGCCTGTAATACCGAACTATAAAAAGGTGTCAGTCCAGTTAAGTCCACATCCTCAGATTTTAAAAGGAAAAGCTGTTTGTCGTAGCCCAATCGCCCGTCTCTCTTCAGCAGCAAACGAGCTGTATCAAACCAGCTTGGGCCACAATTGTACAGCAGTCTTTGTGCAGTCTGGAGTCTAAAAGAGGCTATTTTTGCCTGGATATTGATGAGTCCCTGCCCCCCTTCAGCCACAGGCAGGTAGAGGGCTGCTGCTCGGATCCAGTGCCGGCCAGACCAGAAGAAGTCCAGGATGACTCGCTGAATGTCCTCCATCAGGCCTCTCGGTGGTGTCAGAGCAATAAGTCTATGCCAAAGAGTCGAGGCGACCAAGTTATTTGCAACCAAAACTCTTCCCCTATATGACAACTGGGGTAGCAACCATTTCCATTTAGACAACCGAGCGCACACTTTCTCCTTAACTCCCTCCCAGTTCTTGTTCTGAAACCCCTCAGTGCCCAAAAATACTCCCAACACCTTCAGGCCCTCCTTCCCCCACTCAAGACCTCCAGGCAGACTGGGCACTGTCTGATCTCTCCACTGTCCCGCCAACAAAGCCTCACTCTTTGCCCAGTTCACCCGAGCAGATGAGGCCTTTTCGTACAGGGACAGGGTATCCTGCAAACATTTAATATCCCCCTGGCTGGAGACAAAAATATTAACATCATCTGCGTAAGCAGAAACGGTAAGTGGACGATCAAGATCAGAGGACCCAGGCAATGAGAGACCACTGAGCCGACCTCTCAACATGCACAGCAAGGGCTCAATAGCTAGGGTATATAGTTGACCGGAGAGAGGACAACCCTGTCTTATCCCTCGCTGCACAGGGATTGGCCGACTCAGCCCTGCCCCCATTTTCACCATACATTGAGCACCATTATACAATAAACCAATCCAGGCCAGAAAACCATCACCAATGCCAAAAGCCCTGAGTGCAGAAAATAAATAACAGTGATCCACCCTATCAAAGGCTTTCTCCTGGTCCAAAGCAACAATACCAAAATTCACATTCTGGGATCTGCACACATCAATAACATCACGAATTAGGAAAATGTTGTCCATAATTTTCCTGTCAGGAACACAATAGCTTTGGTCTGTCTGTACAAGTATTCCCAGGATGTCCTTGAGTCTGTTCGATAAGGCTCTGGAAAGCACCTTATAGTCCGTGCAGAGGAGAGCAACCGGCCTCCAGTTTTTAAGTAAGGCCAGGTCTCCTTTCTTGGGAAGCAGGGAAAGCACAGCTCGCTGACAGGAGACAGGAAGAGATCCTGTTCTAAAACACTCCAATAAAACACTGTGCAAATCAGGTCCAAGAGTATTCCAGAACCGCTGGTAAAAGTCAGTGGAGAGACCATCAATTCCCGGTGCCCGTCCTGATGCCATCTGATTAACAGCGACTGTCAACTCCTCCAGGGTCAGCTCAGAGTCCAGAGCAGCTTTCTCACCCGGGATGAGCTGAGGAAGCCCCTCCAGGAGCTCCTCGCGGCACTCCATGCCGCACTGTTCTGCCCCAAAGAGGTCAGCGTAGAAACTCACTGCATGGGTCCTCATCTCCCCCGGACTCGTGGTCACTCTGCCTCCAGGAAGCTTAAGGCAGGTCATCTGTTTCCTCTGTGCCACCGATCTCTCCAGATTAAAAAAGAAAGAGCTTGGGCCATCCATGTCCTTTAGCTGGAGGAAACGAGACCTAACAAGAGCTCCCTTTACTCTCTCCTGCAGGAATAAGCTCAACTCCAATCTCTTCTCCTGCAGCAGATGACCCGTGGTGGGATCCGAATGTCTATGTAACCCCTCTTCAATGTTCCTAATACTTATTTCAAGCTCCTGAACTGCTGCCTTTATATTAGCAGTCGAGTGGGAGGTATACTGCTGGCAAAAAACGCGAATTTGGGCCTTCCCAACTTCCCACCACAGCTTCAAAGAAACAAAATCCGCTTTCCTGGTTTTCCACTGCTGCCAAAAACGCTCAAAACTTTGACAGAAAGTACGGTCCTGCAGAAGTCTGTTGTTAAAAGACCAGTAGGACTTAACCCTTTCGCCTGGTGAAAGGATCAAATCTATACTGACAAAGTGGTGATCAGTGAAACCAACTGGACTTATATTGCTGTGGACTAATCTGGAGCTGAGACTTTTGGAGATGTAAATCCTATCCAGTCTAGCTGCACTCACCCTGCCATTGCCGACCCTCACCCATGTGTATTGTCTGGTTAGTGGATGTTTGACCCTCCATGTGTCTAACAGATCCAGGTGTGTGATGATGCTGTGAAGGCTCTGAGATGACTGTGGGTGAGGTTCTTCACTTGTCCTGTCTACAGTGAAGTCTAGCGTGCAGTTGAAATCCCCACCAATGATAAATTGATCCTGATGGTACTTTCTTACCTCGTTTTTTAGCAGGGTGAAAAAAACCACTCTATCTGTGCCTTGATTTGGAGCATATATGTTTACAAAGCAGACCACAGAGCCCTCTATTTCTGCCCTTACAATCAACAGCCTGCCCTTCACCACTTCATTAGATGATAGTACAGTTACATCGACATTTTTCCTAAGCAGAACAGCTACCCCTGCACTAAGGTTGGTGCCATGGCTAAAGGTGCACGAACCATCCCACCATAAACCCCAATCTGTCTCGTCTGCTGGATTAGTATGTGTCTCTTGCAAAAACAACACATCAACCCTTTTTTGAGTAGCGACTTCAGAAATTAATGCCCTTTTTTGTCTGTCTCTCCCACCATTGATGTTCAAAGATCCTATCTTGAGGCTCCCCATAGAGGTCAGAGAAAAAGAAACGGATAAGATGAACAAAACAGAAAACAATTGAAAAGAGAAAACCACCGTGTGATACATGATCATTTTACTTTTTAATCTTTTTAGCAGTTTTGCCTTTTTTTGCTTTCCTCAAAGTTGTGATATGCTTTTTGAGGCGAAAACGTTTCTTCTCATCCAAGAGGTCAAAACCGACCAGTCTTTGCAGAACGCCAACAGATCTGATAAACTTTTCAGTATCACCGAAGTAGTCATTTAATCTAACAGACTTTTTAAATGTTACATCCAGAAATTGATTTATTTCCTCTAAAGAATAGAGATCTGTGTTCCTGATCGAAGTTTCACCTATGGATACTGTATCTGACTCAGAGTCATACTCCATGTCCTCTCCTTCACAGGATGCCTGACTATTTAACATACCCTGTTCTTCATTGGTGTTTACAGTGGGATCTGTGCCTACAAAACTTGTGGAAGCTGCTTCAGTGCCTGCAGACTGTGAACTGCTCAGGTTCTCTGCAGTCACAGAAGCCTGTTGCTTGTCAGGCCGACTCTGTTCCTCCCTATCCAAGTGATCCTCCTCAGAAAGTGAACCAGTGGCACCGGCTTCCACACCCTCCGCACCGGGATCCGCATCCGCGCCCGCGGCGCCAGCAGCGGACCCGCCAGCAGCGGACCCAGCACCGGACCCGCCGGCCGCGGACCCAGCACCGGACCCGCCAGCCGCGGACCCAGCACCGGACCCGCCGGCCGCGGACCCGCCGGCCGCGGGCCCCGCCGCGGACCCAACTCCGGAGCCGCCAGCCGCGGACCCGACCGCGGACTCAGCGGAGCCGCCCGCCGCGTCAGCGGAGTGAGCCGCCCCCTGCTGTCTATGCGGACACGTAAAGCGTTTGTGTCCCACATCTCCACACTCAAAACACTTGAACTGTCCCGAGCTGGCGTACACCATATAGAACCCGTCACCGTGCTTCACTCTGAACGACACGTCCAGTGTTTGTGTCGGCGAGTCCAAGAACATGAACACCTGCCGCCTCAGGGACAGTACGTGCTTCAGTTTGGGATCCTTACATCCCAAACTCACCGTTTTAAATCCACTGGCAAACTTGCCAAACCTACGGAGCTCGCTCTCTAACAACTCGTTCGGTATGAACGGCGGAACACCGGACACGGTGATCCGCGTGGAGGGAACTGACAGCGGGGAGACCTGCACGAATAAGTCCCTGATAAACACTCCGCTCTCTACCAGCTGATACACACGGGGCTCCTCGTTCAGGAACACAACCACTGCTTTGTTCATTCTAGACGCAAACGATAGCTTATCATGACCTACCTGCTCACCGACAGCCAACAGAACCTCCTCCACAGTAACGCTACTATCTGGCGGGACTATCCTTACTCCCTGCCGGATAGACGGAGGCGGCGTCTCGGGGGACGCCATTCCTCCCGAAAACTACCTGACACAACCACTGATCGCTCGGCCAACACAGTAAAAATATTAATAAAGCTTACCTGACCATGCACATAGAACAGACGGAGAAACCAGGGAAAACCCGAAAAAAGGACAGAAACCAATTCAAAACTCCGCGCCACTCACCCCACCACCGCTCGCTCACACTCACACTCACACCGGAAACGGAAAGGAGAGGAGAGGAGGAGGAGAGAGGAGTTGAGAGAACAAGAGAGGAAGACAGCAGTGGAGAGTGAAGGAGAGGAGAACAGAGGAGGAGGAGAGAAGAAGAGAGGAAGACAGCAGTGGAGAGTGAAGGAGAGGAGAACAGAGGAGTGGAGAGAAGAAGACAGAAGTGGAGAGTGAAGGAGAGGAGAACAGAGGAGTTGATAGAAGAAGACAGAAGTGGAGAGTGAAGGAGAGGAGAACAGAGGAGGAGAGATAGTGAAGATGAGTTTAGAGAGGAAAAGAGGGGAAGAAGAGAGGAAGACGGGAGTGAAGAGATAGTAAAGAGGAGATCAGAGGTGAGACCAAAGATTCGGTGAGTTAAGAGACAGTGGTAAGACTGTGTTGCACTACACACTGCTACAATTCTGTTACACTCGTAAATCCACAGATGTTCTCTGTGGTGGCTATGATTTGAATTGTATTCTTGTGCTTGCTTGTTTGTTGATTCATTAAATACAAGTAATTAAATATGCTTGTGTTTGTTGTATATAAACATTTAGTAACGTGCATTTCAATGTAGTGTATTAGCCCGGGAACAGTGGTGTTTGGTGTTCGTTATGTCAGAATTCACTAGCACCTCCTATACAAAATCAGACCCCCCCATTGCCCCCCCAACAATAATTTTCTGGAGCCGCCCCTGGTGGTAATGAGTTCCAGAGACGGGGAGCAGAGTGGCTGAATGCTCTGCTCCCCATGGTGATGAGACGGGCGGAGGGGACAGACAGGTGTAGGGGGGAGGGAGGCGCCCGACGAGATGCAGTGGCAGTGATGACAGTGTGCCTAATGAGCCGGACTGAGCGATGTAGGCGAGCTCCGGGCTGCCCCTCTCTCACTGAAAATGAACATGTGCTGTGAAAACTACACTGCGCATACTCAGATTAGTTTTTCATTCTCTAATGCAAGGGTGTCAAACTCATATTCACCGAGGGCCACATCACCATAATTGTTGCCCTCAAAGGGCCAGGTGTAACTTGTAAATGTAACTAAATGCAATGTAAAATAAATGTAACTACTCCTTAATGTTAAATAACTCTGAATGTATTACTTATTCAAGTTACAAATATTACATATATATTTGCATAGATGTAAAAAAAATATGTTTGCTTGTTGCTCTGTTTTTATAACATAAATCCTTTTAATTTGTCAGGTTATGAAACCCACATTACTCCATCAATCAGCGATCAAACTATCCAAGTGAATAAAGAAAAATAACATCAAACACAAGTTATGACATTAACTTTGCTCAAAACTTGAAATAACAAATAACTGTAAAACCAACAATTGTGAGCTGCTAAGAACATGTGTGACAGATGTAGCATTTTACAAAAACAAATGGCTGCACACAGCCTTGCAGGGGGCACACATCCAACTAATGAGAGATGGTTTGATTACAGTAAACATTTGTCTGCATAAACACATAAAACCTGCAAACACTAAATACATTGCTACACATATAAAGTATATGTAATAAACTCAAAATAACAAAATAAGGGTTGTCTCAGTCCACAACTGTATTGCTCAGTTGCGCCACGGCCGGGGCCTATTAGGTTTTTTAAAATGCTTACCAATGTGTTTTCTGACCAGATGTCTGACACCGTTTTTCCGTGGCCAGTGTGTCAATGTCTGGTTTTAGGTCCTGTGCTGTAGCAATCCGTAGAACAGCGTGGAGGTTGTTGTCAGTGATGCGTGATCTGTGCATGCTTTTGTTTAGATTCATTATTGAAAACATCTGTTCGCACAGATCGGTGTTCCCAAACACAGACAGAACACGGGCAGCATGAAGTCGAAGCTGTGGCATGAAAGCAGGGGGCGGTAGACGGTAAAAGTCCTGGATTGTAGCATCCTGGAACTTTGCTCTCAGGCCACTATCGCTTTCAAGCTCTATTAACTCCATCTGAAGGTGTTGGGGTGCAGTGCACACGTCGGTGGTGAAAGGACTGGCAAAGATCGCAAAGTCAGAGAGGCGCCGATCAAACTCATTCATCAACAGGCTCAGTTTGGTAGCCCACTGAGCACATGAGAAAGTACCGGGGACATGAGGCTGAGATGCTCTGACAAACAGGAAAGTGGACAAGATTGTCCTGTTTCACTTGGCACATCCATAGGTCAAATTTACGCTGGAAGGCCGTGATCGTGTTGGACATCTGCGTGATGACTTGTTTGCATCCCTGCAGCTTCTGATTCAGTTGGGCGAGATGCTCGGTTATGTCACACAACATAGCAAAGTCACACAGCCAGTTTGGATCTGACAGTTCAGACAAGGGTTTTCCTTTACTCTGCACGAAAAGAGTAATGTCTTCCCTAAGCTCAAAAAATCGTTTGAGGACTTTGCTCCTACTCAGCGACCTTACTTTTGTATGGTACGGCACGTCTCCGTGCTCCGAGCCCATCTCCTGCAAGAACAGCTGGAACTGACGATGATTCAGGCCACGCGCCCGAATGAAGTTCACTGTCTTCGTGACCGTGGTCACACACTGTTGCTGGTATTTTGGCCCATTCCTCCATGCAGATCTCCTCTAAAGCAGTGATGTTTTGGGGCTGTCGCTGGGCAACACAGACTTTCAACTCCCTCCAAAGATTTTCTATGGGGTTGAGATCTGGAGACTGGCTAGGCCACTCCAGGACCTTGAAATGCTTCTTACGAAGCCACTCCTTCGTTGCCCTGGCGGTGTGTTTGGGATCATTGTCATGCTGAAAGACCCAGCCACGCTTCATCTTCAGTGCCCTTGCTGATGGAAGGAGGTTTTCACTCAAAATCTCACGATACATGGCCCCATTCATTCTTTCCTTTACACGGATCAGTCGTCCTGGTCCCTTTGCAGAAAAACAGCCCCAAAGCATGATGTTTCCACCCCCATGCTTCACAGTAGGTATGGTGTTCTTTGGATGCAACTCTGCATTCTTTCTCCTCCAAACACCACGAGTTGAGTTTTTACCAAAAAGTTCGATTTTGGTTTCATCTGACCATATGACATTCTCCCAATCCTCTTCTGGATCATCCAAATGCCCTCTAGCAAACTTCAGACGGGCCTGGACATGTACTGGCTTAAGCAGGGCAACATGTCTGGAACTGCAGGATTTAAGTCCCTGGCAGCGTAGTGTGTTACTGATGGTAGCCTCTGTTACTTTGGTCCCAGCTCTCTGCAGGTCATTCACTAGGTCCCCCCGTGTGGTTCTGGGATTTTTGCTCACCGTTCTTGTATCATTTTGACCCCACGGGGTGAGATCTTGCGTGGAGCCCCAGATCGAGGGAGATTAGCAGTGGTCTTGTATGTCTTCCATTTTCTAATAATTGCTCCCACAGTTGATTTCTTCACACCAGGCTGCTTACCTATTGCAGATTCAGTTTTCCCAGCCTGGTGCAGGTCTACAATTTTGTCTCTGGTCTCCTTTGACAGCTCTTTGGTCTTGGCCATAGTGGAGTTTGGAGTATGACTGTTTGAGGTTGTGGACAGGTGTCTTTTATACTGATAACGAGTTCAAAAAGGTGCCATTAATACAGGTAACGAGTGGAGGACAGAGGAGCCTCTTAAAGAAGAAGTTACAGGTCTGTGAGAGCCAGAAATCTTGCTTGTTTGTAGGTGACCAAATACTTATTTTACCGAGGAATTTACCAATGAATTCATTAAAAACCCTACAATGTGATTTCCTGGATTGTTTCCCCCATTTTGTCTCTCATAGTTGAGGTAAACCTATGATAAAAATTACAGGCCTCTCTCATCTTTTTAAATGGGAGAACTTGCACAATTGGTGGCTGACTAAATACTTTTTTGCCCCACTGTAGCTGCGCTGTATCTTTCATCAACAGCTAATGAAAAAGCTATGTAGCTGCGTGTCTCTTCGGCCAGCTGTGTTGCCAGAATTCCAGCTAGATCCTTAATTCGGTCTGCGATAGTGTTTCTTGATAAACTGACATTTTTAAAAGTCTGTATCTGGTTGGGACACACCTGCTCACAGACTTTCAGCATGCACTGCTTCAAAAACGCTCCCTCTGAAAAAGACTTTGAAGCGCGTGATTTCTTCAGCCACAACAAAGCTAGCTTTCACTGCTGCATTGTTGGGGGTTGTGGCTTTTTCGAACACATTCTGCTGCGTTTGCAGTTTGCCTTTTAATTCTTGGGCAATTTGGTGGGTTTTTTTATGGCTAATTTTGGCATACTCGGTCTCAAAATGCCGACGTAGATTGTACTCTTTGACAACCGCCACCACCTCATAACACAAAAGACATACCGGTTTTTCTCTTTGAAGCACAAACATGTATTCACCTTCCCATCTTTCTTGAAACACCCTTCCATCTGCATCAATTTTTCTCTTCCTTGACATTTTGGGATCATTATTTGTATTTCTCAATTCCACTTGTTGGGAAAATCGCATCGATGTGGAAACACTGCAGTCTAGTGGCGGGATGCCATCACTTCGCGGGTAACATAATCGGCATGCCTTGTGGGAAATGTAGTTTTTGGCCACTGCACGCATTTGACTTGTTTATTTTTAGACAGTCAGACATTTTAAGCTCTCGCCGGCCACATAAAATGATGTGGCGGGCCACATTTGGCCCGCAGACCTTGAGTTTGACACATATGCTCTAATGTGTGCTGCAAAAAAAGAATCACAAGTGGGGCAAAGCACTCGCAGCCCTACTAAAACTTCATCTCATAAGTCTGGGCTGATTGGCTGTAAATGTCTGTGCTGTGAAAAGTGTAGTTATGAAGAGGAGTGTCTGTGTTTTCGTACAGTCTGGTGTTTTAAAGCTGAGGCATTACGGTTGTTATTGTTGTTGTTATTATTAAAGTAGTCATAGAAATCATCTCTCTGGTATTTTTAAATTGTTCTCTGAGGTCTACAAAGAAGGTATATAACTTTGGTTGATGCAAAAAATGTGCAGATGCGGTTGAACAGGCCTGTGATTTGCCTTATTTGGGGGCTCATTTAAATAATGATGACGAGCTCTTCTCTGATTGGCTGGTTTACAAGGAGCAATCCATGGCTGCCTCAGAGCCTACGGAAGTAAGTAAGTTTGAAACTGTGAGAGATGAACTATGGAGGCTACTGGCATCCAACCTTACATGTTTGAGCCTTTATCGGAGGAGGAAACCGAAGAATTTGAAGAACAGCCATTTCGGAGATTGGATAGCAACGTTACGGAGTGGTGCGTTGTACATTCAACCAAATGCTAGCTATGGCTTGGTTTTTATTTCCAGTAAACCAGTTCTTAAGACTGTGGATGTGTGGTCCAGTGACCATACAGATGAGCGACTTGAACATTTTCTTTTAGCATAAAAAAGTAGACATTGCCATAGATTCATGACTGCTCTATCTCCTTTTGTATCAATCTAATTATACCGCAGAAAACAGTGATGTTTTATCCCAATACTAAACCCTACATCACAATGAAATCAAAAGATGTATTAACAGGGAAAAGCCTTGAGATCAGGAGACACTATAGAACTGAATAGCGCTAGACAAAAGGAGGTAATCTGCAAATGAGAGCAGCATGGACCCTGCTAAAGAAAAGGGTGGAAACTTGACACAAAGGAACAGTATGACTCTTAAAGAAATATCTAATATGGACTAAAAAAAAAAGCACAAGATAGATCCAATCTGCAGAGCTACGAGAACAGTATTGAAGCAGTAATGTTTCTTTGTGGCAGCTACACATGCACAATAATCCTGGCTAGGGCTAATGATTATCCAGCTGTGAATAAAATTCAAGTAAAAAAATAATCAGGCTCATGCGGAATCATGGACATTTACTCAATTAAGAACAGGTCCAGGTTTTCCTGTGAAACTGAGTGTTGTATAAAGGGCCATTAACAACAACAGCAGAGCAATTCCATTCTTACTCTTAGCCAAATTATATGAAAGATAAACTCTGCAGTCACCTGAGCGTCAGCAGTAAAAGTTAATGAAGTAATTAGCACATGCAGCTGACCTGGGAACCGTTCTCAAAAATCAGATCTGATTTATGGGTCGACCTCACATTTATTACACTGCTTTAATGTTTGAATAGGTAAAGGACAGGAAAAGGAGGAAATAATAAATGTTTTGTCTTCTCACATATATCTTGTTAAAGTTGCACAGGTGAGAAGGTAGTCAGATTGTTCCCTTTGAAGATCAGGTCAGATTTCTATTAGGTCGTGTTCACACCAGCCCTGTTTAATCCGGTTGAATGGAACCTTGGTGCAGTTGTTTTGGGTTGGTTTGAACCCAGTCCGAGACCTCTGATGTGAACTCAACAACCGGACTCTAGTCTGCCTAAAAGAGGTGGTCTCGGACCGCTTGCTAATGAACTCTGGAGCGGTTCAGTCCGCATCAAAACATAGGAAGCATAGTATTTACGTTTAACAAGAACACGGAGGTCTTCAAAATCTTCAGCGACAGAATGAAGCAGAATGGATTAACCGGAGTGTTGAGCAGTGTCATGTAAAAGTAAAAAAGCTCCGTCAACAATACATAAAAGAAAGTGATCAGAGCCCCCTGTGGTCGGGGAAACCTCCTCCTTACTGCAGGATGTCTCTCATTATACGTGTTATAATGTTTTTAACACACGTTGTCTGATTATATAATCATATGCACCGTCCGCTAGAGTCTGTTCTGCTCTCAAGAGTAAAAGCGGCATGAATAACCTGCAGATGCTCCATGGTGGAACTACGGTAGAAATTGCCAGAATTTGCGTTTTCACTTAATGTCTGATCAGTGGTTGAACAGCATTTCCGTGGACATGACTTGTTTACAGTTAATAGTCTGTTTGAGGTTTACCTGTGTGAACGCAAACTGAACCTTCTGAAAAATGAAACAATGTGACAAACTCTCGTCTGGTGCAACAGAGAAGAGGAGTATTCAGAATCAGACCAGAAGTACTTCATTTATCCCAAACTGGGAAATACAAAGAGAAGCAAAACAAATACAAATAATTAGAACTAGAAGATAAAATAAAAATAAAAATGAATGAAAATGAATAAAAATTAAAATGAAATATATAAATGTACAAAAAGTTAATAATAATATACAGTAGTGTAAATGTACAATGTTAAGTGTGAAAGAGTGCATGTTAAGTCCAGTTTACAGAGAGGCTATGGAGCAGTGAGTTGTCTGCCAGCCAGAGGGGAATTATTGTACAGAGTTATTGCAGTGGGCAGGAATGTTCTCCTGTACCTGTCCTTGTGACAGGGGAGCTGGAGCAGTCTGTTGGAGAAGGAGCTCCGCTGTCTGTCCAGCTGCAGGTGGAGAGGGTGGGTGGGGTTATCCATGATGGACAACAGTTTGTTCAGAGTCCTCCTCTCCACCACAGCTTCAAAAGGGTCCAGTTTGATGCCGATGACAGAGCCAGCTTTCCTGATCCAGTCTGCTGGTGTCACCGGCTCTGATGCTGCCCCCCCAGCAGACGGCAGCAAAGAAGAGAGCACTAGCAACAACAGACTGGTAGAAGATCTCCAACATCTTGCTGCACACGTTGAAGGATCTCAGCCTCCTCAGGAAATAGAGTCGGCTCATCCCCTTCTTGTACACAGCGTCAGTGTTGGCCCTCCAGTTCAGTCTGTTGTCGAGGTGCACTCCAAGGTACTTGTAATCCTCCAGCACAGCCACATCCTCACCCAGAATGCATAGGGGCAGTTAAGACATCCTCTTCTTCCTGAAGTCAAGGACCTTCTCTCTGGTCTTGGCCACATTCAGAAACAGGTGATTTTTCCCCGTCCACTCCACAAAATCCTCCACCAGCGCTCTGTACTGCTCCTCCTGTCCATCCCTTATACACCCTACCACTGCAGAGTCGTCTGAAAATTTCTGCAGGTGGCATGTCTCTGAGTTGCATTGAAAGTCAGTGGTGTATAAGGTGAACAGGAAAGGAGACAGCACAGTCCCCTGTGGGGCTCCTGTACTACCAACCACCACATCAGACAGAACACTGCCCAGCCGGACATACTGTGGCCTGACTGTGAGGTAGTTGGTAATCCAGGAGATGGTGGACGCGTCTAGCCTCATAGCCTGCAGCTTGTCACTCAGTAGTCGTGGCTGGATCGTGTTGAATGCACCAGAGAAATCAAAGACGGTGATTCTCACAGTGCATCCCGACCCATCCAGGTATGAGTGAGCACACTGCAGCAGTTGCAGAGGTGATGTTCATTACACATCTCTGAGAAAATATATCCGTATTAGAGAGAGAGGAATACCTCTTTTGCTTTCCTTTCTGTTTTTTTCTATTTATTCCAGCATTGTGGAATTTTACCCTATAAACTTAAAGGGTCTAAAGTCTAACACGGTACAGAAAGCCCCCCTGTCCCGCCCCCTCAGAAAATCATGTTTGGAACACCTGAGATATCTGTGGAAATATTGGATAGGAAGCTTTTATTGTCCAGAAGCACAGTGACTTCAAGACCGCTGTCTTACAAATGTACACGAGTCTGGCAAGGATTGAGCAACCAACATTACAGAGATTACAGCAACCCCAAGGCCGAAATACCTATGCCATGGGAATAGAGACAGAGGAATGAGAAAATGATGAACTTTGTCAAAGTTTAACTACCCAAGCCAAACATTCCCTAACAAGTTCAACTAATCTCACAACTTTACAGCCTGGTTGGTATCACAAGAAGAAAACTAAAACAAGTGTAGAAGATGCAAGTACAATTGTATTTCCCCCACAAAACAAAAGCAGTGTTACATTTTAAACTGTCTAAGTTGCTATCACATTTTTATCAAAAAATGAAAACTATTGTACATGTTCTCTGAGCCTGTGACTTTTTGCATCACAATATGAAGCCATCACAAGGAACAGGTTGGATACAGCAGTGTTTTAAAGGTCCCCTATTATGCTACCTTTCAGGTCCATATATGTATTTTCTTGCTCCACTATGACATGTTTACATGCTTCAATGTTGAAAATGCGCTTTATTTTCCTCACACTGCCTGTACATAAATGACAACTTTTCACTCGGTATGAAAACGCTCTGAAGAGTCCATGCCCCCACCCTTGCAAAAGCGCACTCTGCTCTGATTGGTTAGCTGGCGACTCTACTGTGATTGGTCAACCGCTTAGAGATTTGTCAAATGTCTCGCCCCTGGAGTGCCATATCAGTTTATTACAAATAAATAATGATGGATTATCAGTAATCATTTCAAAGTGACACAGAGACATCGGATTAACCTTCAGCAGCGTTTTTATGCCCTTTAACACAAATTTTGATCACCAACAGCAAAGACTGTTTATAGCTATGGCTCTGTAAAGTGAAGCAGTTTTCTTGCTCTTTGTTGGCTGCTAGTTCAGTGAGTTTTGGTTGTACAGTGATGAATTTGTGGAATTTTAGGTTTCATATGATATGTGGTTTGTGCAGATAGCATGAAGTAAAACAATCCCCGTAGCTCACTCGGTGCTATATAGCATTAGCTCCTTTTCGTTAAGTGCTGATTTAGACGCTTGGTGTTGGGATTGTGTTTCGTTTTGGTAAAAATGGTTAATATGGTCTCCTAACTGAGTTTCTTCCCATTAAGTGGGTATGCCACATTAATAGGTTGTTAAATGTTAACATGCCCTGAGACTAGGGGTCGGCGATATGGCCTAAAATTTATATTGCGGTATAATTTGAATCATAGACGGTAGACTGCAGTATACTTTGGTGTGTACATTTTAATATAACCGTTTCTGAGTGGGTACCATATGCCCATAGTAAAGGCATTCTAGCAGGAAGTTGTTTTCTAAAGTATTAACATAAAATAGTTAAGAATGTTACTTCAGAGACTTCCGGTATGAGGTGTGCGGAGTAGACGTGCAGGTGGCTCGCTCCCACGACTTAACTTTCAGGTTTACCTTTTAAATTTCTCATTTTTAAGTATTTTTGTCTTCAAAAGTTTAGTGTAACTGTGCTGACCACCTTTTTGGCCTCGACAATGTCTAAAACGAAAAGCAAGCAGGATAAAGACCCGTCTTCCTCGTCTGCTAGTGTTACGCTAGCAGAATTTAGCTCCCTGCTGGCTGAGCACAGGAACGCAATATCTGCCGACTTTAAGTCATCTTTTGAGGTACTGACAACGACACTGGACGGCTTGATCTCGACTGTAGCGGGCCATGGGGAAAGGATCGGCTCTCTGGAAGACAACTCTAATGAGGTGGACCGTCGTCTCCAACATTTAGAGAATGCATACTCTACCCTCCAACAAGATAACGTGTTGCTGAAAACTAAGCTGGCCGTCCTGGAGGGGCGCAGCAGACGCCAAAACATCAGGATTATCGGCTTACCTGAATCGCTTGAAGGTCCACGACCAACCGCGTTTTTTTCCCAACTACTTGTGGATGTCTTTGGCAAGGAGGTCCTTTCTTCACCACCTGAGCTCGATCGTGCCCACCGGAGCCTCGCACCCAAACCTGCTGCAGGAGATAAGCCACGACCTGTCATCGTACGCCTACACCGCTTCCAAGTGAAAGACCTGCTCATTCGTGAGGCTCGTAGACGAGGTGAGCTGTTCTACAAGGAGCACAAGATCCGACTCTATGAGGATTACAGCAGCGATGTGTTGAAGGAAAGAGCAGAATACAAAAGCTCCATGGCGGAACTCTACAAGCGCGGGTACAGACCGGCTCTCCTGTATCCAGCCAAGCTCCGTATTACCCTCCCCAACGGCGAGAAGACATGGATCCGGTCTGTTTCGGAGGCTGAGTAAGCCAGTGACTTATGTACAATTAACGTTATCGTTAATGTCAATATTATGTGCCTGATGGCGATGGCTCTTTCCATTTCAGCTTTTTTCCATCATAAATGCTGGCTGTGCGCCAGCGTTGATTGCAGTTTGCGGCTGGCGTACACCTTCCCAAATGTTATCTCCACAGCTACGGGCTGTCTACAGTAGCCTATTGTTAAGAGTATAAACGTTTGATATTCAGGTTCCACTGTTTCATCAAAGAGTTTCGTACTTCTAATAGGCTGACATGTTTAGTGTTCGTGTTACACTGTTTCATTGTATTTCCAACAGCCTGACTCACAGGCAGACATGTGTTCAAAACAATTAATGGGAATGCCTATTATAATCGTTTTTATGTGGCTTTTGAGGTTAAGATGCAATGCTCTTTTTGAAGTTTATTAAGTTGATTAAGTCGTGGGATCAGCGCGATGGATTTTAGGAAGTAGCAAATGATGCTGATGAGTGGATCAGTGAGTTTCACGCTGTTGCTTCTTGCAGCAGCAGTGGGGTTTGGGGTTGGAGTGTGGGTTGTTGTGGTGTGTTTTTGCCACTGTTTTTTGAGTTGTTTTTTTGTGCGTCCTGTTACTGTATTTTTCTACTATTATTTATGTGCTACTGCTACAATCCATATGGTTCTCTCTGGTTCTGGCTCTGAGTCATAGGTGGAGATGGACGAGGGTATTTATGGAGGATGCATCTCCAATCATACCGTCAATCCCTGCATATGGCTAGTACGGTCTTGTTGTCTGCACCAAGCGGTGCAGTTTGATTCACTAGTTGGAATGTTAAAGGTCTGAACTCTCCTGTTAAGCGTAACAAAGTGATCAACCATCTTATATTTCTCAACACTAAAATAGCCTTTTTACAAGAGACCCACCTTAAGCCATTAGATCACGTTAAACTTAAGAGAGGTTGGGTGGGCCAACTTTACCACTCTCATTTTCAAGCAAGGCACGCGGGGCTGCAATTCTAATTCATAAATCAATTCCCTTCTCAATGTCCACTGTCATTTCAGACCCTAATGGACGCTTTATAATTGTTACAGGTAGAATTGGGGCTAATAACCTGGTGTTGGCAAATGTGTATGGCCCAAATTGGGATAATGAGAACTTTTTTAAGAACTTTTTTTTCTCTCTCCCTGACCTAAACTCTCATCAGCTTATCCTTGGTGGTGACTTCAACTGCTGTCTTGATCCCTCGCTTGATCGCTCATCCAACAGGCCTTATGCTTTATCTAAATCATCTAAAGTAATCCAGCTGTTCATGGAACAATATGCCGTCTCAGACGCCTGGCGCTTTTTTAATCCTAGCACCAAGCAGTTCTCATTCTTCTCTCCTGTTCATGGAACGTTCTCACGAATAGATTTCTTTCTAATTGACAGTAAACTCCTCTCCTCTGTCACGTCGTGTTCCTACAGTCCCATTGTAATTTCAGACCATGCAGCCGTCGTCATGGATGTCTCCTTCCCAGGCAGATCGCTTTCCCGCTCCCCCTGGCGCTTTAATTTATTGCTACTTTCTGACACCAACTTTATTAACACAGCTAACAGTCGTATTGATCTTTTCATATCTACCAATGTCAATCCAGATATATCTGCAGCAGCCATATGGGAGTCATGTAAAGCTTACCTAAGAGGAGAAATAATATCTTACTCTGCTTATAAGAGAAAGATTGCTATGGAAAACAAGGTCACTCTCTCCAAGGATATAGCAGAGCTGCAGTCAAAGTGTGTAGACACACCTGATGCTGATCTTTTCAAAGACTTACTCACAAAGAAGGCGGAATATGACATTCTGGCCTCCAATGAAACAGCACAGTCCCTGTTAAAAACAGGCCATAATTACTATGAGTTTGGAGATAAACCAAGTAGGCTGCTTGCTCACCAGATTAGGCAATCCTCCTCATCAATGCACATCGCCCAAATTAACACAGATTTTGGACCAACCATTGACCCTCAATCCATTAACGATCACTTCAAGGATTTGTATGTGTCATTATATTCCTCTGAGTGCCCAGACAACGAAACACAGTACGAACACTTTTTTAGTTCCTTAGATATCCCTACTATCAATTCTGAAGTGGCATCTAGTCTGGATGCACCATTTACAATAGACGAACTTAGGAGTGCTTTAATGTTTATGCGGAATGGGAAAAGTCCTGGCCCTGACGGTTTCCCTGCTGAATTTTTAAAAACATTTGCAGATACACTATCACCGCTTCTACTTAACATGTTCAACGAATCGCTGCAAAATGGCTCACTTCCTCTCACTCTGCGTCAGGCTACTATTTCTCTTATATTGAAAAAGGATAGAGACCCATTGTCTTGTAGTAATATCGCCCTATCTCTCTGCTTTGTGCAGATGTCAAAATACTGGCTAAAATGCTGGCTAGGCGGCTGGAGTGTGTCCTGCCAACTTTCATCTCTGCAGACCAAACAGGGTTTCAAGGTTTCAAGGTTTTATTGGTCATATGCACAGCAGATACAGCGTATATGTTGGCAATGAAAATCTTATGTCGCGTGCTCCTCCAACAACTCAACTTACATGGTGCAAATAAGATAAATAAAATAGTGCAAAAAGAGAGAAGAATATTTACAATATCAACAATACAGATTTGAGGATGTGAAATATATACATATGTGGAATACATTGAGAGTATTTAAACACTTTACACTGTTGAATGAGGAGGTATGGACAGATGCATATATTATGTATAGCAGATGTATATGGCAGATATGTATAATATATATAGATATGTGTACTATAAACAGATATGTATGGCAGATGTGTATAATATAGTATATATATATATGTATGTGTACTATAAAAAGATGTGAGTAGACATTCACACAGCTCAGGAGTTCAGCAGTCTTATAGCCTGTGGTATAAAACTGTCTCTGAGTCTGGTGGTCTTGGTCCGGATGCTGCGGTACCGTCTGCCAGACGGCAGCAGACAGAACAGATTGTTGCTGGGGTGATGGGGGTCCTTTAATATCCTACCGGCCTTCTTCCTACACCGCTGGGTGTAGAGGTCCTCCATGGATGGCAGCTCCGTCCTGGTGATGTGCTGAGCAGTTTTCACCACCCTCTGTAGAGTCTTACGGTTGAGGGCGGTGCAACTGCCATACCAGGCGGTGATGCAGCAGTCAGGATACTCTCGATGGTGCACCTGTAGAAGTTGCAGAGTATCCTGGAGTCCATGTTGAACTTCCGCAGCCTGCGGAGGAAGAAGAGCCGCTGTCGAGCCGTCTTGGATATGACCCTGGTGTGATGTGTCCATGTCAGGTCCTCACTGATGTTTACCCCGAGGAACCTGAAGCTGCTGACTCTCTCCACAGGAGTCCCGTCGATGGTGATGGGTGTGTGTGCCTCTCTCTGCCTCTTCCTGTAGTCCACAATCAGCTCTTTTGTTTTGCTGACGTTGAGATGGAGGTTGTTGTCCTGGCACCAAGATGGGCTCTGACCTCCTCTCTGTACGCCGTCTCGTCGCCGTCTGTGATCAGGCCGATGACGGTCGTGTCGTCAGCAAACTTAATGATGGTGTTGGAGCTGTGTGTGGCCACGCAGTCGTGCGTGAAAAGGGAGTAGAGGAGAGGGCTGAGCACACAACCCTGAGGGGCTCCGGTGTTGAGGGTCAAGTTGGAGGATGTGATGGGTTTATAAAGAACAGACATTCCTTTCACAATGTCAGACGACCGTTTGATATTTTGTATTCACCAACAACCTCTGACGACCCGGAGCTGGTCATCTCAATGGATGCTGAAAAGGCATTTGATCGTGTGGAGTGGCCCTCCCTTTTTTACACACTGAAATGTTTTGGCTTTGGCGATACACTTATATCTCGGATTAAGCTTTTGTATACATCCCCCCTTGCTTGTGCTCGCACAAATAATGACCACTCTGACTATTTCTCCCTCAACCGTGGTAACCGACAGGGCTGTCCACTCTCTCCATTACTTTTTACCATTGCCATTGAACCTCTAGCAGTAGCTCTTAGGGCCAGTCAGATGTTGGGCATCTCAAGAGGTGGCATAGAACATAAACTATCTCTGTACGCTGATGACCTCCTGGTCTTTCTTTCTAGACCAGACAAATCTATCCCTATTGTACTGACCGTGTTGAAAGAATTTGGGCAAATCTCAGGTTATAAATTGAATCTGCATAAAAGCGAACTTGTGACAGTTAATGCGGCAGCCTTAGCCCATCCCCTCTCCGAGTTACCATTCAGAACATCGCTGGAGCACTTTAAATATTTGGGTGTATGTGTAACTAAAAACTATTCAGAACTATTTAAACGTAACTTTTCCCCTCTCTTAGCTAAGTTGTCCCAAGACATCCATCGTTGGTCACTCTTGCCTCTGTCTCTCGCTGGTCGTATAAATTGTATTAAAATGAAAGTTGGGAGTTGGGGGTAAATTGTCTCTTTGTTGATACCTTGTTCCACAGTATTCATCTGTGTATCAATCTCACTCCATGTAGGAGGTGTATTGTATATCTGTTATGCTCAAAATCTCATAAATAAATCATACAAAAAAAAAAAAGAATGTTCCTTCAATAAAATGTATTGTGAAAAACTGCAATTATAGAGAACATTATTACACTTTGTAACTTAACTTCCAAGTAGTATACAAATAAAAGAAGGCAATGTAAATTTTAAAATGAAACATCACTTCAGTGCAAAATACTGCTTTCCCCCTCACTTTTCTTAAATAAATAACACAAAATATAAGCATGCAGACATTAAAATAATAAAAAACTATAAGTATACATACAAGTTATACAAGTATAACAGGTACCTTTTGCCCAAACATATAAACACAAAATTGAAAATGACTTCAAATGGAGTGCAAATCAACAAAAAGCTTTAGAGACTTTAGAGGTAGACTGAACGCAAGCCTGTGAACAAATACAGTGGTATGCAAAAGTTTGGGCACCCCTTAGGAAAACCACTGCATCAGTTTGTCACTTGCTGAGCTTTTGAAGCAGCAACTTCATTTTAACATATGTTATACCTTATGGTAACAGAAACATCTCAGTAGTGAAATAACTTTTATTGGTCAAACAGAAACATGTTTATGTGCATTCAAACAAAAATAGGCATGTGCATAAATTTGGGCACCCCTAAGAAATAATTCCATTAATATTTAGTATTGCCTCCTTTTGCTGCAATAACGGCCTGTAGACGCCTCCTGTAGCCACAGACAAGTCCCTTAAGCCTGGCAGGTGGTATTTTGGCCCATTCTTCCACACAAAACGTCTCCAGTTCAGTCAGGTTTCTTGGCCTCCGTGCATGGACAGCCTTCTTCAAATAAATCCATACATTTTCAATGATGTTAAGGTCTGGGGACTGGGATGGCCATTCCAGAACATTGTACCTGTGCTTCTGCATGAATTCCTTGGTGGATTTTGATCGGTGCTTAGGATCATTGTCCTGCTGAAAAATCCAACCCCGGCGTAGCTTCAACTTTGTGACTGACTCTAGAACATTCTTGTCAAGAATCTCCTGGTACTGTAAGGAATTCATGTGGCCCTCAACTTTAACAAGTTTTCCAATACCTGTGCTAGCCACACAGCCCCATAACATGATAGATCCTCCACCAAATTTTACAGTGGGCAACAAGTTCTTTTCATTGAATGCAGTGTGTTTTTTTCGCCATGCATACCTGTTCATGTTATGACCAAATAACTCAATCTTGGTCTCATCTGACCACAGTATTTTGTTCCAAAATGCTTCTGGCTTGTCCAGATGTGCTTTTGCATACCTCATGCGACTCTTCTTGTGATTAACACTCAGGAAAGGCTTTTTGCACATCACCCTTCCAATGAGCTCTTCCTGGTGCAAAGTACGCTGGATTGTGGAACGGTGAACAACTACACCATCAGCAGCCAGATGTTGTTGTAGTTCTCTGGAGGTGGTCTGTGGCTTCTCTGTGACCATTTTCACCATCCTTCGCCTGTGCCTTTCCCCTATTTTTGTCGGCCTACCACATCTTTCCTTCACACGGACTGTTCCTGTGGCCTTCCATTTCACAACTACGTTTCTGACTGTGGAGACAGACAGTTTAAACCTGTCAGATAATTTTTTGTACCCTTCTCCTAATTTATAATGTTGGATTATCTTAGCTTTCAGGTCAGTGGAGAGTTGTTTTGAGGTCCCCATCTTGCCACTCCCTAAGAAAGAACCTAGGCCAGGCACAGCCAGCTATTACCTATGTTAAATAGCCTTTTTCATGATTGGTTCCACCTGTCTTTGTAATTGAAGGTCTAATGAGCTAATCAAAGCAATTTTGTGCAGCAACCTGTCAGCTATAAATCCGTACAGGTGTTGAAATGAATGCTATTTATAAGGGTGCCCAAACTTTTGCACATCCCATTTTTTGCATTTTATTTTATTATAATAAAACTATGTAATGCTACCCTAAGAATTTTGGTCTGGAAAACACTAAAACGTCTACATCTTTGTAGGAAAACAAATGTTGTTGCTGTGATCTTCTATTATAAAGGAAAAGCAAATTGTCATGAAATCTCAGAGGGGTGCCCAAACTTTTGCATACCACTGTAGCTTTAGTGCAGATTAGTGGCACACTACAATGTTGCCACCAATGCTAGACAGTACTTCAAGTCCAATACCTTTCTTTTCTGTAAATGAAGATCAACAACAAAATTGTGTGTACTGTGTGTGTGTGTGTGTGTGTGTGTGTGTGTGTGTGTGTGTGTGTGTGTGTGTGTGTGTGTGTATGTGTATGTGTATGTGTATGTGTATGTGTGTGTGTGTGTGTGTGTGTGTGTGTATGTGTATGTGTATGTGTATGTGTATGTGTGTGTGTGTGTGTGTGTGTGTGTGTGTGTGTGTGTGTGTGTGTGTGTGTGTGTGTGTGTGTGTGTGAGAAACACAAAAGCAAACACAAAAGCATTAGTTTTACACCGGTTTACAGCACATTTTTAGCCAACAACCCAAGCCTCTCCACATTCTCTGGCTTTAGTGCAGACCGGTGGCATGTAACAATATTGCCACCAGTACTAAATGCCCTTTCTGATGGGGCACTGGTAGCTGGAATGCACAAGAATTTCCGAGCCAGGCTAGCCACTCTTGAAAGCAGCAGCTCCTGTACTGGCATGTGGTGGTGAATCTGTAGAGGATGCAGCTTGCGTCTGCCTTTCCAGCAGGGCTTGAATTCTTGCAACTGCTTTAGTCTTGACATAATCTTTTTGGTCGTCGGCAATGTGTGATACTTTGAACCGTGGATCGACGAGGGAGGCCATATCCAGCAGGTCATCGGTGGCAGAGACAGAGTACTTTTCATTTAAATACTGGAGAATGGTCCTTATGATATGCTTAGTCAGTTTTGTGTCACAGGTTTAACATAGGACACACTAACATAGTCTTCGCCAGAGAGTGCATCCGTGAATTCCATCAGAGGACTGAGGGCCTTGTTCACTGACTCTAAGACATCAAGGTCTTACCAAGTAGGTACCAGGTGCCTGTTTTTTTTTCTCCACTTTTAAGACTTGCGATATGGCTTTCTCCTGCTCTAGTACCCGCTCAATCATTTGTTGCCGTGACCCCCATCTTTTCGGCGTCTCTGTGATGAGGCGGGGAGGAGGCAGGTGTAGCTCAGCCTGGGCTTTGGCCATTGCTTTTCTCCTTTTATTAGTGTGTGGCGGGGTGGTGAGGTGAAAATCTAGAGTATTAAAGTTTAATAAAAGGGGGACCGACAACGCCACCTGGGGACTTGCACCCCAAGATATATCCCTTCAAAGATTTGGGCACAAGTTCGTACTGAGGGGCAGAGACGTGTTTTGTACAGAAAATAAACTTGTATTAATTATGAATAAAACAACAAAAGAAGCTAAGGAAGAGGATGCTAAAAAGAGAAAATACAAAGTCATCACGTTGTAAACAATAGTACAGTTTAATATCTTTATTACTAACAAAAGGTTTTAAAATCTTTATGTAAAAGCTGACATTTAAATCAAAACAGAAAAATAAACTAAACCTCGGTGAGATGAGGCCAGTTAATGGGGTAGCATACTACTTTGTGACACTCGGGTGCAACCAAATACTCACAGGGGCAGTCACAGCAAACCAGTCACAGCAAGTAGGTCACTCATTCGTGCTCCCCGGTGATCTCCACCACAGCAAACAGTGATACGGACTAGCCCTCCCCATATACTGGCACTCAGCTTGAATAGCAAACTAAGACTAAAAACTAAACCTAAACAAACAAGAAAATCCCAGCTGGCAAAAGGAACTAAAGTAAACACAACCAGAGTAACTATACAAAACTAAACTAAACAGCAGTGAACTAAACAGCAGTGAACAAAACAGCAGCAGGTAAACCACCATAGGAAGTCAGCAGACAACTGCACCACCGACCATGAGGACAGGGCCATGGGGAAGGATGATTGCAGCAGGTGCCATTTATACTCTCTCTAATTAGGGGGAGTGGTTCGGGGAGGAGTCAGGCCCTGAGCTGCTTTTCCCAGCACCCAGCTACAAGTGTAAGAAAATGCATTAACGATTTTCTTACACACGCCAACTGCACTCTCAATCTGGGGCTCTTTCACACTCGCCTGTGTTGACAAAATTGTAAAATATTTAGTCCAGCTCCAATAACAAAACACTTCTGAACAATTCTACAGTACTTCAAGATATGGGGCTACATACCAGCATAGTCTAATACCAGATAAAACAATATCCAGACAATTCCATTATGAAGACTTTTTTACACATCCATATTGCCAGAACAATATCTGGGCTATTTGGACAATATTAAGGACATGACCGTTGATAGTTGACTCACATTGTGTCAAATCTACAGGAGAGAATTGCTCACGACAATATTTTTTCACAACAGATATTAAACTTTACCAGTGTATCAAGCAAAAAACTGATTTGTTATGCTTGCTATTAACCTACAAAAAAAATAGGCTAAACCTGCCGATGGCGAGGTGAAGCCTGTGGCCGAAGCACTGAAGTCGTGTCCAATTATTCAATCCCACTGCTTTAACAACATTGGCGCCGTTGTCAGTGGTGATGCATACCAGCAACTCTTCATCAACTCCCCATGACTCGAGCGCTTCTCTTAATCCCTGGGCATTTCAACTCCCCTGTATGGTCAACAGGGAAATAGGAGGTTTGCAGGCATTTGTTACACAACTTCTACTCGTCATCGATGAAGTGTATTGTGAGGCTGATATAGGGGTCCATGGTGCGACTCGACCACAAGTCTGTGGTGGTCGCATAATGTTTTATGTCACGGAGCCCCCGTCCACTTGACCGCGGACCTCGGTGTGCAGTTTGGGAATTTCTACTTCACTAAAATACTTGCGGTTTGGTACCACGTATCGTGGATCAAGCGTCTTGACCATGCCTAAAAAGCCGCTTCTCTGCACGGTTTGGAAAGGCACCATGTCTTTGCACAAGAATATTGCTAAAGAATTCGTAATGTCAATCCACCGCTGGCTTTTTTTATCATATGGTGTGCCTTTTGAAAATGCCTGGGCGATAGAGAACCTAATGTGTAGAGCCGAGTTGTTTACTCCCACTCGAAGACTGACTTGGTTTTAGAGGAACAACATTACGCATTCTTTGGCTTTCCCCATATTCGACAACTTGTTTTGATTTCAGGTGGTAGAACAGATTGCTTGTATTACCTCTCTTTGCTGTCACTGTCGTATGGTATATTTCACAGATTATGTTTTTCTGCTCACTATCCAACACTTTAAATCCAAACCATGACCATATTATGGACATTACACTGGTCTTTTTGACGAGCTCCTCCTCCTCCATACGCTCACTACTCGCAGCCATTTTTCCACTCCTGTGGCCTCCTCGTTGTTGTTGCAGGTTCTCGTAAGCGTGACACATTTAGATGACATAATGACCTATTGCGATAGATCGGTATAATCAAAATCTCTATCGTTGGCCAAATTTATATCGCATACCATTTATACCGCCCACCCATACCTGAGACGCTGTTTCTTAGAAGTTGCTGCGTCTGGGCTTAAGAGGTTAACGTGTTGTGAATGAAAAACCATCGCCCTATTTCTGCACAATTCAGGTAAAGTTAGTGGGCATACAGCCTGAAAGCTTGGTAGCGTAGCGTTGATAGCTTTAACTTGCAACTTTTGCCGAGGCAAGCAGTGTGCTTGCGGCTCAACTTCCTAAACAACAGCTCCACAATTCAGTGAAATGTCGACAACACAACCATAATTTGGGTTTTTGCTCCGGGGCAATAGTGTTAAAAATAAATGCAACCCACTTGTTCTTCACATCTTCTTCCTTAGGTATCGCTAACAAAGAAAGTTTTGGTTCTCAGTGAAAGTGGCAGCGTCTCTTCCCCATGGCTCCTCTGCTCGGGTCAGCTTTAAGGAGAGGCTCGCACTGCTATTGATTTATTCAGTTCCGTATCACGGTGAGGTCAGGGTAATACGGAACTGAACCAGGAAGTAAAGAAAGGAATCCAATCGAGGCGTTTCAGGCAGGGGGGAGGGAAATGGGAGAGAATCTCCCTCTGGCCTGAACTTTGGGATTTTAGCTTTTGCAGACCTATTTGTATGACACAGAAACAACACTATTTGCGCTACTGGACCAGTTCAAGGTTCTAATGGAGTAGGATAAACAATATAAAAATTGATCAGAGACCAGTATTAAATGAACCACCTGGCACTTTACATATGTGAACAAAGACAAAACATTAGAACAGTTATTGAAGAAATACAAAATATTCCTACATGTTGAAATTGAAACACACTTTTCTCTTTTTTCTTTAACCTAGGTTAATTTAATTGAATTCAAGCAATCTATTTTTGATTGCTTGCTTTAAGCTACTGATGTGGACGTCATCTTCCCACGTAGGCCTACACCACAGAGGAATCTTCACTCGTACAGCAACATACACAATAAATCATTTTTGTATTTTTATTGAAGTACTTTATAGAACACGATAACAATTTCACTTTCCACTATGTCCACCTTTATTTTGCACAACCAATTTCAGAACTTTATTGAGGCCTGTAATTAGTTGACTACAAGGTGTCTTGGGTCAGTCTCATCTTCCAGAAATTCTCTATCGCTTGCATTAGCTCCTGCTTTGTGCCTGGTTTAGCCTCCTTTCGAATATAGTCTTTCATCCAGTGCCAGACCAGCTCGATGGGATTCAAATCCGGAGATTCTGGTGGAGTCTTAACCCAGTTGATTCCCTCTGCGGCAATCCCAACTGCAACAGCGCTGTGCTTCGGGTCATTGTCCTGAAGGAAGTGGTGATCCGACCCGAAATGTTCCCTGATGTTGGGACCTGCAGCTTCCTTGATTATACTGTTTTCAAAGTAGACCCTATCCATGATTCCTTCAAAGATAACTAAAGGGCCTGTGGAGGCCTTTCCATTTTTAAAAAACGTGCCACGTTGTCGGAGTAGCGGCACTTTACTTTTTTTTCAAACATTCCGCCATTCCGACATGGTGCGTTGGGTCTGCATAGCTCCACTGAAGTGGAAGCATTCGGAGCGGTTGTTGACACTGTCAGACACGCAGGGCCCCCCTCCTCCTTCATGGGCGCTTCTGATAGACCTCCAGAATTCACCGCCACTGCTCCTCCAAGTCTCTCCATCGTCATCCCCCTCCGGTCTACGTCTACAGCTCCGCAGAATTGGGAGCAGCCTTGATGGCTTGCATAGCTTTAACTTGCTTTGAGCGACTCCCTTGCAGATCGGATGCAGGGCGATCGGACAACAACGAAAGTGAGTGCCAACCAGTGAGTGCATCCATTACAACAATAGGCTATATTATATTATACAAAATTAACTGAATATGTTAAAAAAGTGTATGTTAAAAAGACACACAAAAATGAAAGAAAGACGATGCTCCTATGGGGCGCCGTTTGACGCGCCTGGTAGACTGTCGGAATGGCGGTACTAAAATTGTGTCATAATAGGGGCATGTCGGAATAGAGGCATGACGTAGTAGGGGGGATGTCGGAATAGAGGGTGCACCCCATTATACAATAGGCTTTAAAAGCACCATACCAGTACTCCATCTCCAATCCAAATAAACCTATTGATGATGACGATGATTAAATGATGATTAAAAGGAATAAACGACGGCCAAAAAGTCCAACATTATACAATCAAAATAAAGAAGTAAGATCAATAATTGTGGCTTGATATTGAGTAAGAATAAAACGCTGTGAGACCCGGTCCGATATCAAGTCATCTACCGTCGATTTTCAACTTCCCTGCACGTTGAAAATCGACGCTAAACAAACAAATACCAACAGTAATAGTTCAACAGTAATACAGTAAACAATGGACACTGTATATATTGTTGTCTGCCCGTGCTGAGACGACGAGGCTCCATTAGAAATAAACCTAGTAGTGAATTATCGAGTTCAGGCAAGTTATTAACGTTTTAATGAAGTCGACTACAACATATTCGCATTTGTTAGTGCTTTCGTGTGAATTCGGCAAACATGATACATTAAATGATCGTTATGATGATGATTAAAAATCATGCACTTCATCCCGTTGGATGTGAAACAAACCGATTATTGTTGTAGTTGTAAACACACGTGGATTAAACCATATTTATTTTGTTTTATTAAATATTTCATTTCATTTCATTATTTTATTTGTATATTTCTTATTTCCATTTCTAATTATTTGTTTTGCTTCATATTGCATTTTGCTGCTGTAGCAAACAAAATTCCAGTTTGGGATGAATAAAGTGATAAAATATATATATTTTTTGAATGATTACATTTATCTTATTTAATGCACAATATGATTCTATCCGTTTCCATCTTGTTGTTCCTGCAGAGCAAAAACCCTCCAGCCTTTTATTTGACCTTGTTTAAAACATATCTAAATACAGTGGGGCAAAAAAGTATTTAGTCAGCCACCAATTGTGCAAGTTCTCCCATTTAAAAAGATGAGAGAGGCCTGTAATTTTTATCATAGGTATACTTCAACTATGAGAGACAGAATGAGAAAACAAAATCCAGAAAATCACATTGTAGGATTTTTAAAGAATTTATTTTCAAATTATTGTGGAAAATTTATTATAGTATTTGGTCAATAACAAAAGTTCATCTCAATACTTTGTTATATACCCTTTGTTGGCAATGACAGAGGTCAAAGGTTTTCTGTAAGTCTTCACAAGGTTTTCACACACTGTTGCTGGTATTTTGGCCCATTCCTCCATGCAGATCTCCTCTACAGCAGTGATGTTTTGGGGCTGTCGCTGGGCAACACGGACTTTCAACTCCCTCCAAAGAATTTCTATGGGGTTGAGATCTGGAGACTGGCTAGGCCACTCCAGGACCTTGAAATGCTTCTTACGAAGCCACTCCTTGGTTGCCCTGGCGGTGTGTTTGGGATCATTGTCATGCTGAAAGACCCAGCCACGCTTCATCTTCAGTGCCCTTGCTGATGGAATGTACTTTAAATGTAAATGTACTTTATTTATACAGCCCTTTACAACAATCCTTTCGGAGTACCAAAGTGCTTTACATAGTGTAACAATAAAAAGACAGAAATAAAAACAATTTAAAAACAATAAAAACAGTGAGAGCAATAAAATACAGCAAAGTCAAATAAAATAAAATAAGATAAAAGCGCCATCGTTCTACTGGGTATTAAAAGCCATCCTAAATAAGTAGGTTTTTAGCCTGGATTTAAAAAGGCCTGGGTCCGAGATGAGACGCATCTCGGTGGGGAGCTTGTTCCAGAGCCTGGGAGCATGGAAGGAGGTTTTCACTCAAAATCTCACGATACATGGCCCCATTCATTCTTTCCTTTACATGGATCAGTCGTCCTGGTCCCTTTGCAGAAAAACAGCCCCAAAGCATGATGTGTCCACCCCCATGCTTCACAGTAGGTATGGTGTTCTTTGGATGCAACTCTGCATTCTTTCTCCTCCAAACACCACGAGTTGAGTTTTTACCAAAAAGTTCTATTTTGGTTTCATCTGACCATATGACATTCTCCCAATCCTCTTCTGGATCATCCAAATGCCCTCTAGCAAACTTCAGACGGGCCTGGACATGTACTGGCTTAAGCAGGGGGACACGTCTGGAACTGCAGGATTTAAGTCCCTGGCGGCGTAGTGTGTTACTGATGGTAGCCTCTGTTACTTTGGTCCCAGCTCTCTGCAGGTCATTCACTAGGTCCCCCCGTGTGGTTCTGGGATTTTTGCTCACCGTTCTTGTGATCATTTTGACCCCACGGGGTGAGATCTTGCGTGGAGCCCCAGATCGAGGGAGATTAGCAGTGGTCTTGTATGTCTTCCATTTTCTAATAATTGCTCCCACAGTTGATTTCTTCACACCAAGCTGCTTACCTATTGCAGATTCAGTTTTCCCAGCCTGGTGCAGGTCTACAATTTTGTCTCTGGTCTCCTTTGACAGCTCTTTGGTCTTGGCCATAGTGGAGTTTGGAGTATGACTGTTTGAGGTTGTGGACAGGTGTCTTTTATACTGATAACGAGTTCAAAAAGGTGCCATTAATACAGGTAACGAGTGGAGGACAGAGGAGCCTCTTAAAGAAGAAGTTACAGGTCTGTGAGAGCCAGACATCTTGCTTGTTTGTAGGTGACCAAATACTTATTTTACCCAGGAATTTACCAATTAATTCATTAAAAATCCTACAATGTGATTTCCTGGATTGTTTCCCCCATTCAAAAATTACAGGCCTCTCTCATCTTTTTAAATGGGAGAACTTGCACAATTGGTGGCTGACTAAATACTGTTTTGCCCCACTGTATGTGTGTCTCGGGCATTAAATGCCCGGCATCAACAGTTACTTCTGTGTTTTACAGTATAATTCTTTTCACCTCTCGTATTGCTTTCAACCCACCAGCTTTTATGGAGAAAATAAGTTATATCATTATTAACCAGAGGCATGTTTTGTCACTATTTTACGCATAAAAGTAACAGGCTGCTGTGTCTGTGCCAGAAGCAGCAACCTCTGAGGAATCAGCTGTTTAGTTCATGAGCTCCATGGTGGCAGCGTCCATCAATGCGCCACTTAGTGGAGCGATGAGCCATTGCAGCTTCTATCCATATCAATTGTCAAGGGGGCGTCACAAGTCTGAGCCTTGTCCACTACGTCACACTGGGGGTTTTCCTTTTGGGGAGGGCCGAGTCCACACCGGGCAAGACCGGCGTGGGTGCAGACGACCAAAATCAAGTGATCTATCTGTATATTGTATATATGATCAGAGTTGGGTGTAACGCGTTACAAAAGTAACGGAGTTACGGTAATGTATTACCTTTAGCTGTAACGCAGTAATATAACGCATTACGTCTGAAATGTGGGTAATATAATACCCGTTCTCAGTAACGCAGTTACAACACATTTTAACCCGAAATTATGTGGTGTTTTGTTTCTAAGAATTCACAAACATCGCGAGACATTCCGACACCAGAGAAATAATTGTGCAGGTAGAATAGTAACTCAGTAAGCCTGTTTACTATTGGTTAAGAGGGCTGCAGAAACAGATTCACAATGCAGAGCTGCAGGCTCAGAGAAAAGAAAGAAAAGACAGGAGTGTACGCAGGCCAAAGCAACAGAAGGTCACTTTCTCTCTGGTCTGCTGCTTGAACCCTGAGAAGTTCAGAGACTCGTGGCAGAGTGTTGAAGATATGCAGCCTCTGTCCTCTGTGGAATCGTTGGCTTTTAGAAAGTCAGCCAAATCCCCGTTAACACACCAATGACAAGGTGAGCTAACGCTGCCATAGAGACTTGTTCATATACAGCAGGTTACAGGGCCGTGCAGAGGCTCCACTAACACAGAGACGTCATGTTACTGGTATCACATATTCAGCCCAGTTAAACGGAGCATACCTTTAATTTCAGCATACTGCCATAGATAGCTTTAATTTTTTATCAAAGCGCAGGCAGCGCATAATGTCTGAAATCTGTTCCTCGACAGTGTTGCGTTGAAGAACGCATTGCCCCACGGTTCGGACCAGAAACTCTCCATCTCAATGTTCTTCCCACAATATGCACCTCTCACATAGATAAGGGCAATAAAGGCCTTCAGCTCATGAGAGAGACATCCCAGATGTGTTCATGAACTCTGCGTGCTTCTGCAATGGTACAATCAGGGATGTGCTCCAACATTATGCTATCACACAGGCACATAAATGCTGTGAGTTTGTCACAAATGTTGTGATGTGCGTGTGGTGTGGGGCCAGCAGACTCGGTGAGGGTGTTCTGTATTTGTCGTCTCCCTGTGCCTCAGCAAGGCCCCATGACCGTCCACACTGTGCCATCTCTCTGTGCCAGCTTCACTTTCCGCGGAGCCTCTGTATCGCTGTCAGATGACCCGTCAGCGGCAGTTTAAACCCAGGACACATCACTCAGTCCTGACGCCTCCCCACCATCAGACTCTTCTTCACTCAGACGGTTTAGCAGCGCTAATGCCTCCTGTACATTCATGAGTCTCTTTCTTTTGTCCATTTTAAGTTAAAATGACTGTGTCTCATTTTACACTATTTCTGTAAATAACCTAGTAAAAATACTGTAATTAATTTTACAGTATGTAACTGGCAGCAATTGACAAGTATCTTACTGTAAAAACAATACAGTAAGTTACTTGTCAATCGCTGCCAGTTATTTACTGTGAATATCACGGTTCTTACAGTGTGGTTTGCAGTTTTTCCTCTTTATTTACAAGAACTTCAGGGCATCCAGCTGACATCATTCTCTGACGGTAATTGTCCATCTTCAATCTCAAACTAAATACCCAGCAATACCATCCTTTACCTGACCCTGGCTCTTTGAGACATGTGTGCTTTGCAACAAGAGCTTTGGCTACACGTTCATAATGCTCTTTATGGGGATAGGCTGTGATATTGGATATGATATCAGCAAGTCTATCCAGTATTTCCCTTTTCACACCCTTTGAGATGACCATCACAGTTCCATCTTGGGCATATGCATTATTTGCTGCTCTCTCAACATCATGAGAGAAAGCTGGAATGACAAAGGGATCATTCCTATTCTATCGAATCACAACTACTTGGGGAATCAAAGCTTACAGTATCCAGTGCTGAGTCAGAAACCACTTCAGAAGATGTAAACAAAACTTTCAGAGTGGCTCGTTCCGTTGGTAGCTCCTTAATGTCTGTCAAATCACAGAGCTGATTCCCAAAGTCGGAATCTTCAAACTGTAAATTGAAGTTCCCTCGGAGACCCAGTGTTGCGCAGTTGTATACACAGCACATCATCTGACGAGGGAACATCTTCTAGGGAAACAAGCCTTATTTCTTCAGGTGAGACGATAACTCTGAGAGGCATCATTGAGATGTCTGCATCAGCTGAAATACAGTGAACAAAGTAGAAAATCATCAGGAAATAATAAGAAGTAGATGGACCTTTATTAATCCCCCAAAAGGGAAAATTTGGTTTTCCACTTTTTCACACATGCACACACTGTATAATCACCTACAATTCACACACAGTTATATGGATACATGCACATGTAACGAGAGGATCCACAGCACAGAGGCAGCCAGGGAGCAGTTGGGGGTTTGGTGCCTTGCGCAAGGGCTCCTCGGCAGTGGCCCAGGAGGTGATCTGGCTCCTCTCCAGTATCAGTCTTTCCTTGTCCCTACAGACTAGACCACTGCCGCCCTGTACACTTTCTTGTACATTTGGCACATACTTAACTGCTTCAATGACTGTAAAGTTCTTTGTATAAAATGATTGCCTTTTATGATGTGTGCCCAAAGGTCCCTGCCTTGAAAGAAATTTCAGGGGGCTTGAATATTGTATTTCATCAGACAATGCTGTAACAACAGAGGCATCAACCACACAGTTATTTTCCTCCAAAACTTTCTGGTCAATTTCCTTAATATTTTGATTAGCAAGTTCTATGTCTAATAACTCATCAATTACTTCCTGTACTGCTGAATTTGAAACATGTAAAATGGTTTGTATGCAGAGGAATAAAGATGCAAACTGATTTTGATGGTCTCTACACTTTCAAGAAGATGTTCAGCACCAGGTAGAGAATCATATGGATGTGATGCCTCAGTATCAGAAACAGAATCCTCCCTGATACAGCATTAGTATGTCCATGCTGTACACTAGGGCTGTTTTCGACTAAGGATTTTCATAGTCGAATCTGATTCTTCAGATTTTGCCGTAGTCGACTGATAGTCGAACCTTTTTTTTTTCAGATAGCAGCTAGACCTTAATATTTTTCCGTTTCAAACAAAAGAGCTCAAAAAACATGGTAGGTGTGAAATGAATACCTTTCTTTATTTAAAGCCAGATGAACGAAACTGGGCATATTAAACATCACAACAGTCCACATAAAATCGGAACAAAATGGCTTCAAAAACAACAACGTGCCAAAACATGCCTTTATCGCTCAGTTAAGAACCTAATTCTTGGCTTTTAATTCAGTTTACACTCGGGAATCGGGATAAATAGATAGATTATCGCAACAGCCTGGAACTAGTGCAAAATGACATAAATGTTTTTAGAAATACAATAAGCCTTGAAGTGCTGTGGTGGCCTTTGCGCTTTTTTTGAAATGAGAAACCAAGCGCCTTGCAGCAGCAACAGTGCGGCAAATGGGGTCCTGCTTCAGAGCGCTGTTTATGCAGAGTTGTAATGTGTGGCCCGCGCAGCGCACCCCTTTCATATTTCCCCAGGAGGGCTGCTGGACCAACTGGTTGGTGCACGCAACCATGTTTGCTGCGTTGTCATGCACCACAGAAACGATCTTGCTACTTGGAATGTCCCACTCGCAAATTATCTCCGTCAGTTCTCGTGCAATGTGATCGGCTGTGTGACTGTCCTCCATTTTTTTTGTTTCTAAAACAAAACTCTCCAGTCTCCAGTGATGAAATGTGATGTGACTGTGAGATAAGCCTCCATCTGAAGCGAGGTCCAGATATCAGTTGTGAAACTGACAGCTTCACAGTCCTGTATTGCCCTGTATATCTCTGACCGTGTCGATATATATTTTGTGTGCACGATATCCATCACCGTAGCTCTTGTAGGGACGGTGTAGCCTGGCTCAAGTGTGCGCAAGAGTTCTTTAAATCCCCCACCCTCAACAATGCGCACAGGCCTCATATCAAGTGCCACAAACTCCGCAATCTTTTCAGTAATTTCTCTTTTTCTCTTCTCTGAAAGTGGTGGTCTCAAATCAAGTTTTTTTTTGCGTTAATCTCGGGGCCGCCGCTGATGCAGACGTGCCGGCTGAGTTGTCGTCATGACACTGCGGGTGTAACTGTAAATGATAGAATAATATAACAATAATACTTTAATGCCTGTATTGATAAAAGAGTGGTAGAACTGTTTGTTTGTTTGTAAATTTAACAAGCCTTACCCGCTTCAAATGATATGCCATGTTGGTTGTCGTCGTGTGATATCCTAGAACCTGCTCACACAACTTACACTTCACTTTCTTCGGGTCATCTTTAACCTTTTCAAAATAGTTCCACACTTTTGATGTCTTTTTAGTAGCCATTGTGAGCCAATAAATCCGTAAACACTAACGGTCCTGTGTGCTGCTCACCTGCGCTCATTTGGATTGCGCAACTGCAGTGGGTGTGATTTATTAACACCGTAATAAGCTAAGACTACCATTTAAACGAACAAATCATTGGAACTCTTTATTAACATAAAATAGACATATTTTGCATTAAAATAGGCTTTTATATGACAAAAACAGACATTCTATGTAACAATTAATGCTCGGCTGCCGCGGGCACCCCATATAGTCAGAATGGTATGGTCTTTGTTGTATAACAACATTTTACGAAGATTCGACTACGAGGTTCATAGTCGAATCAGACCTCTCCGAATCGAATCGTCGAATAGTCGAATATTGGAGGTCAGCCCTACTGTACACAAAGCCCTGGTCTAAGATTATTTAGGGTGGAACATTTATGATAGCGATTTCTATGAGCAGTAAAGGTTGATACTATACTGGGCTTGTAAGAGCAATCTACGGATGGACATTTAAAAGTTTCCCTGTTCCTCAAATGAGTCTGTAGATGAGCAAAATGTGTGTTAATATTACTAGTGTCTGAGAATGTACACAAGTCACCATGGCCGTAGCCACATTAGAGGTAAGGGAGGTCCGGACCTCGCTTATTTCATCCGGGGTTTTTTTTTTTTTTTTTTTTTTTTTGAACGTCAAAAATGCCCAACTGAATCAAACATTAAAAACCTCTCATTAAACCTCTGTGAAACGTGCTTTGCAGATTGTGGTTAACATCCATGGGCTTTGTTTTCGGTTTCCTGTGTGCACTTTCGGCTTTTTGCGTTTACGTGTGCAGAACTAAGAAAAAAAATAACACAAAGCGCGCGTGCGACGCGAGGATAAGAATGTTCAGCCGACATGAAGTCAGTGTGTGAATGATAGCAGTAACGACAGTAACTTCTAGCCTGTGTCAACGTCAAGAAACCATTTGGTAAGTGAAAGTAGGCTACTATTTTACCCTGTACCGTTAAAATAGTGTCCAAATGAGCAAAATATCCGTTTTAAATATCCGTTTTGGGACTGTCCACGACTTCAACGGATATTTTAGCTCATTTGTTGGCTACTTTGGCATTAGACCCATACTGTAGGATCAGCCAAAGCTTCCTTTTCAGGTAGATTAATAAGCATCTAGTCTTATGACTTTATTGGGTTAGGCTATGGGTTAAATTTGGAGGGGGCACCTTTAGATATTAATGTTCAGTTAATCTAGCACGTTTTCAGCTCATATTAATTTTAATATACCCATTCCACAGAAAACAAGTCACAAAGAGCAGGCCAACCATGTCCAAGAGATTAAAACAAAACACAATGGATGCATTTCTGTCAAAGAAAAAGAAAGAAAAGGACAGAGATGGAGATAGTAAACAGGAAAGCAAGGAGGATGAAAGAGAGAATAGGGAAAGTAAGCTGGAGCACAGAGAAGAGAGTCATTCAGAGATGGAAGGAGAGAGGCACACAGAGGATGATGAAGCGCAGAGGCACACAGTGGAGGAGGGAGGGCAGAGAAGCGCAGAGGATGATGAAGCGCAGAGGCACACAGTGGAGGAGGGAGGGCAGAGAAGCGCAGAGAATGAATACAGCAGGGAGCAGGGAAACATGGAAATAGGGGGAGAAGAAATTGGAAGTTCATGCCCTCAGCATCCCTTTGATCCGGTTAGGGTAAAAAACAAAGTTATTAATGGTGATGCCCTTACAGGTGATGAGAAAAAAAGTGTACTCCAAAATCGGTGGTTAGCACCACAGGGATATAGCTATCCCAAACGTACCTTGGGAGGAAAACAGCTGAGGTACAATCCCCAGTGGGAGAAAAATTATGAATGGCTGAGCTACTCGCCATCTGAGGATGCAGCTTATTGTGCCACTTGCCTCTGCTTTAATAAAGTAAAAGGAAAAAACTTTAGCTTCCTTACAAAGGGCTTTACTGACTGGAAAAATGCAGTTGGTGATAAAAGAGGCGTGATCCCAAGGCATAGCCATTCAGAGGGACACCAGAAAGCCACCGAATTGGCTGAAAATTTCATGTTGATCACACAAGGCCAAAAGAAAGATATTAAATCTGTTATCAGCAAGCAATATGATGACAAGGTCATGGCTAACCGCAAGGCTTTGCTCTCCATCATAGACATCATTGTATGTTTAGGGAAAAGAAATGTGCCTTTCCAGGGGAACTGGGAGGGATCCAGTGAAAATGGAAATTTTAACTATTTTGTTAACTGGAAAGCACAGTTTGACACTACACTCAAGCAACATCTGGAGACTGCAGCCAAGAATGCAAAATACATATCCCCACAAATTCAGAATGATCTCATTGCATGCTGTGCAGAGGACATAAGGGAGACTCTTATCAACAATATCAAAACAGCGAAGTTCTTCACTGTTTTAGCTGATGAGTCAATGGATATCAGTGGAATTGAGCAACTATCACTCTGCGTTCGGTATGTGAGTGGGGAGGGAGAGAGTTCTGAAATAAGAGAGGACTTTCTTGGATTCTGCCCTTTGACTCAGCAAGATGCGAAGACAATAGCCACAGTAATTCTTCGACAGCTGACTGAATGGGGACTTCACACTGAGTATTTAAGGGGCCAAGGATATGATGGGGCATCTACAATGAGTGGCCATGTGAGTGGAGTCCAAAAAAGAATCAGTGATGTTCATCCCAGGGCAATGTACACCCACTGCAGGAGCCATGCACTTAATTTAGTTGTAGTGCATGGCTGTTCAGATCTGCCTATAGTGAGGAATACAATGTCTATTATTGAGGAAATTGCAGTGTTCTTTTCAGGATCTAGTGCCAGAAAAGGTGCTTTGGAGGCAGAAACCTGTAAAGAAGGTCAAACAACAAAAAAATCAGGAATCCCACTCATGAGTGACACAAGATGGAGCAGCAGATCAACCACCCTCAGCGCATTTGTGGAGAAGTTCACAGCGGTGCATTCTGTGTTGGAAAAAATGGGGGTTGAAAAACCTTCTGTTTCTGCAAAGGCTGCCACCCTCAGGCACAGCATGGAATCATTTGAGACCATAATTACAGCTGTGATGGTAAATGAAATACTTGGATACATACATCCTTTAACCAAACTGCTGCAGACTACAAATTTGGACATCCTCACAGCCTATGAGGAAGCAAGAAACATGCGGCAGGTCATCGCCAACCAAAGAGAGGACAAAGGTTCCAGGTTGTGCTTTGAGAAAGCCACTGCATTGGCTAATTCAATAGGTGTTGTCCCAGCCAAGCGGAGGGTATCTGTGAGACAAACATACAGAGCAAACGTGACCACAGAATCAGTGGAGGACCATTACAGGATAAATCTCTTCTACCCCTTCTTGGACCACATCACAGCTCAGTTGGATGAGAGATTTGCCAAGAATAATAAGCCCCCTATCCTTGCATCATACTTGGTGCCATCATCCTTGAAATATTTAACACCAGCACGAGAGGATGAGATGCTTCGGTGGTACCACGAAGACCTCCCTGACCAAGACACTGCCAGACAGGAAATTGAGCGCTGGAGACATACATTTGAAGATGGCCCCCTTCCTTCTTTTGCCCTAGAAGTTCTACAAAAACACAACCTGTCATTCTTCCCTAACATAAAATGTATGTTGAAGATTTTCTTAACCTTGCCAGTGACAACTTGTGCCTGTGAGAGGTCATTCTCAGCCATGCGAAGACTAAAGACATGGCTTAGATCTACCATGTCCAACGACAGACTGACGGGCCTGGCGATGATGCATGTGCATCAGAAAGTGGAAGTGGACCGGGAGAATATCCTTCGACGGTGGGATGCCTCTGGTCATAGGAGGATTCAGCTTGCATTTGATTAAAAAGTTGATTGTTGAGATTTTAGGTGATGCCATTTGTACTTTTAGGGGCTGTAATTTGCAATGATTTATTTCTACTTGAATATTATTTTTATTTTGGAATCATTCATCATTCAGTTCATCAAGTTCAAAGTTACCCCCTATATTCTTTAAAAACATGGTGGTATGTAAATATAGTACAGTACATTTTTTGGGGGGAAAATGCTGGTTTATACAATTAAAAGACATTTAAACAATAAAACTCTTGTGTTACTTGTAATTTAATAAATACATAAAATATATATATATATTATACATATACATAAATGTATATCTAAAAAACAATATAATTTAAAATATTTTTTTTTTTTTTTTTTAAATCGCCGCATCATGGACCTCACTTATTCCAAAATGCTGGCTACGGCCCTGCAAGTCACTGCATCATTTTGACACACATTTGTTACCTTCTTTAGCATGTTCTTTCAACTGGTTTTTAAGTTCAGCTTGGGTTTGAAATGTGTTCAAACAGTCTTCATAAATACAGACAAGGCCTGATCACTTTCGATGATGTCCAAGACGCTGTTTATAATGCCGAATTATTCTTCCTTGCCAATTGGAGGAACACACACAAAACATACATTTCCACTTCATGAACTGGACTTTCTCCTTCACACCAGTAACATAAAAATGTATTATCTTGAAATTGACCTTTGTTAGAAATAATCAATATATTGAAACGGAACATTAAAAGATAATTCACTGTTTCAGGACGGAGCATATATGTCCAATTCCGGTAGTAATACCGGATGTTGTTTTTAGCCTCAGATAGCATATAGCTAATATTGTATTGTATATATGAGTAGAGGGAGAAGGACGCGTGGAGTTACATACTAAACACACCGCCTCTACCTCTCACTCATTGATGCTGCAATAATAGTATCGCGTGTTTAATAACTGATAAACCTCAGAAGGATTGCATAATTGAATATCATAGGTGAGCGCTCCAGGACATCACTAACAAGATGGTGACGGTGACGTCATAGGAGGACCCGCCCCTGACGACGTCAGCCTATAGAAAAGTCCGGACAACCCCATGTGACAAGCGGCCAACAGGATCCAGCCCCCGCTACCAACCAATGAGAGCACGAGACCGGAGCACGTCTTATTTTGAAGTTGTTTATTGTATGGTCGGAAAGGGATGGTTCTATAAAACATGTTTGTATTGTGAAATCGATCTCTCTTTTGTTCCGGACCGCCAGACAGTAACTACTGATGAGCTCCACTCAGTCAGCGGCCTGTGGACGCGTGTACCGGACTATTGAGCCACAGCTGTGAAACGTTTGTAAAACCTACTGCTGCATCCTTTTATTAAATACTCCTTTTACAACTTATATGAGGGGCTTCACTTCGTTTCTTTTGAATCGACTCCTGGGCCTCGAATAAAAGAACATTTCCTACAACTTGGTGACCCCGACGTGATTTGAAGTGCTAGGACGAGACGGGGATTTCACGGAGTTTCGGCATAACCCCCAGACACTCAGATTGGATCCTATTTAAAAAGGTAAGCAGAGCCTGTTGATTTCTAAATCTGCATAGCTTATATAGTATTTTGATATGTGAGTGTCTGGGGGTGAGTCGTTAATCGTGAACTGTATTTAAAGTTGAGAAGTGAATATATTGAAATGAACTGGGGTGCGGTCCTGGGTTTTGCAAAGGTTTGTTTGTTCGTTTGTTTGTTTAGTGTTTTTACCAGCGAAAGCTGATGAATTGTTTGTCCTTTTTAAGCCGGAATTAGTAAAGAGCTTTAGGTAAATTAATACGTAAATGCCATTTAGCGATTATTAATATATATAAAAGTGTTAACACTAGTAATTATGAAAATAAATACAGGAGTGAATCATATGACTACACTTGAATCAATTTACATCTTAGTGATCTGTTAATATGCTCTGCTGGGTTGTACAGGCTAAGTTACAGGGATTTTAACTTTTTGAAAAAACGTTGGAATGTTTTTATTGTAGAACAAAAGAGAATGCTAGAAAACAGAGGCCGTACAAAGATAATGTGTGGGAATATGGTTTTTGGATGTGAATATTTAAATTATGGGAGAAAATAGTTCCCTAAAGGAGTTAAGTCAAATGCATTTGAGAGATATGTTATTAGAAGACATTAATTTAGTTGATTACAGTAGATGGTATTTAATACACAAGACAGAAGACATGTTTAGTTGAAAAAGTGAAAATTAAGTGGATTTATTTAACCAGTGTGTTGAGATTCATAGGTTAAAGTGAGCTGCAGCCTCTGCAATCTGGTGACAGACCCCCATCCTCCTGAAATAATGCGCGAAAGACCATCCCCCACGGAGATTCCCTAACTATTCAACAGAGAAGGAAGGCAAAAGCAGGGCTTTGTCCAGAACTGCATCCGTCTGCATTTCCACCTGGGTCAGCTACAAACATGCATCATGCTGACTGACAGATATCTACTCATCACCAGTCCCTCTGATAAGAGCACAGAGGTCCGGAGCAACAAGGGTTGATTCAGAGCACAGATTCTGATGGACAACAATGAGACACATGAAAACGGGGTTCCACCCCCCATGAAACACATCCAGAGACGGTGATCGAGCAAACCAATGCTGAAATGAAAATCCGTACAAGGAGAGAAGCTTGATGTGGAATGCAGGTTCAAAAAGTCAAAGACTGTCAATAACCAGACGCAGGGGAAGGGGCGAAAAGGTCAATAGTGCGGAGGTCGGGGTCATCAAGCCAGAGAGCAGAGGTGGCAGGAAGGGGAGTTCAAATGGGTGAGTTTGTGTAAACACATTCACTCACGTAAACACATAAGTGGAACACATTTAAAGAATTTGAATTGACTTTTTATTATTGGAAAAAGGGGGAAATTATAGACATAAGCAAGATCCACTACACTTTTGGTAGAAACTATTCAGGAGTCAGGAGAACAGGGTAGGAACATTTTAATCATATTAACCTATTATTATTTCAGAGCCTATATTGGGGTGTGACTTTGGTAAGGTTAAATGGTGGGAGCTTTGATCTACAGAAGGAGGGAAAGATTTAGTACACTCTTGATCTCAGATATGATATCTAAATTAAACAAACGTGTCATAGTGATAACTCCAACATTAGATTACAGACCATGTCAAATATAATTAACCACGTGAATGGAAACCATTATTAAAGTCACTCCTATTTTAAAAATTCTTATGGATTGAAGTTGTAGTTATAACAAGTCAGAGCTCTCATAGTTTCACACATTATTTTCCAGATTAAAGACTTGAAATATTTTTCAAGAAGACTAGAATTGATAATAAATAATGAAGGATATTAAGAGAATCGAGCAGAGTCATACAGATCCTAATAATGTTTTGATTTAAGATAGTGGGTATGTGAAGAGTATTGGAAATAAGATCTATTAGATATGTTTGTATGAATTATGTGGTGATAAAGATCCAGTAGTTTAAAAAGGAAGTGATGGCTTAGTAATTACTTATTTAACATGAGGGAAGCAGTTTTTGTTAATGTAATCTAAGTAAAATATATTGAAGTAAGCAGGGACTGAGATTCTTTAGAAGGTTTCACACAAGGTGCGACACCAGATGTGTGCAATATCTCAACAGTTTTGACATTATATATTGTGGGAATGAAGCTGACGCCTTAGAAGGTCAAAAAGCAGTGACCTACACATCTGGAATATGTTCATTGGACGGGCTAATATAAGTAGATTGGAATGTGCGTGTACGGGACGTCTCTCTACATAACCACGACACTGTCCTAATAGAATGATAAGACATATTTTAAAAATAGTAGTAATTAAAAGGAAACGTATGAGTCTTTTTGTAAATGAAGAATATGACGGAATAATTAAAGATTCTGCAGAGCATGACGTGACCAGAAGACTGAGACCAAATTACCTTTGACCGGGGCTGACAGTGTTATTTTACAACAGCACTTGAACAGCGCAGGCTTACTCACTGGATAATAATAAACATATTTGAGTACATCGACTGTGCAGAAGGTTATAGCGGTGGAAACAGGGTATGAAGACACTAATGCATGGTTAGATTGGGTTGTGTATGCGGTAGAACAAAGCAGGCTGTACTGATATTGCATTAATGTACCCCATCATAAAGGAAAATGACATTCCACCTGTTTTCACTCCCTATAAGGGACTTTATGATTGCATTGTGACGAACCACACGAAAGGCAATATGGGAACGTTACGATGGTGAAATTCCACAACAGCAGTAACCAGCCAGGGCCTTCTTTCAGGAATGGCTGTGGCTAACATGCAATACCCCAGGGCAGATGTTTGGTGGTACTGTGGTACTAAAACTTTGTGTCCGGTCATTCCACATGACTGGCCTGGAACATTTGCACTGGTGCAGTTAGTGATGCCCTTCTATGCAGTACCAATGACAGCCAGACCGCTAAGAAAGCTTGCACAGCACTCCAAGACCAGCAGAATGAAAAGGTCCATTCCAGGAGGGAGTTTTATTTCTTCAGTTTATTTTGACTATATTGGGGTGCCCCGGGGAGATCAATTTCTCTTGAGAGAACAGTTACATTTGTTAATTGAAGAGCAAGATGATCCGATCGCTTATTCAGACCATGAGCAAGATGAGTTAGTCTAAAAGAAGTGCCTTATAATTTTGTATTACTGTATACATGAAATGCTCTATAAACTACTCCTAGTATATAATTAATCACTTATTACAACTTGGTATTATGGTAGAGTTGATTCCTGTTATGATTTACACACAGTTCATTTATTTTTTACATGATCATATTGAATAAGTGCGTTTACACAGGACTAGCATCCAAAATGATCTGTTTACCTCATTAGAATATATGAAAGGAGGGAATTGAAGATTTTACGCATTTAGGATATTGCTGCTATTTTTCTAGGTGCCATTCCAGGATTTCAGCCACAAGTACTCAATAATAAAGGGTTGTATGATTATGTATACATTTTAACTATACAATTCTGTATTGTGCAATATTCAAATGAAGAACATATTGATTATAGTATAGTTTACACACCTTAAAATGTGTGTAAGGAGGGCGTGTTAGAAATAATCAATATATTGAAACGGAACATTAAAAGATAATTCACTGTTTCTGGACGGATCATATTTGTCCAATTCCGGTAGTGATACCGGATGTTGTTTTTAGCCTCCGATAGCATGTAGCTAATATTGTATTGTATATATGAGTAGAGGGAGTAGGACGCATGGAGTTACATACTAAACACACCGCCTCTACCTCTCACTCATTGAGGCTGCAATGATACTGTTGCGTGTTTAATAACTGATAAACCTCAGAAGGATTGCATAATAGAATATCGTAGGTGAGAGCTTCAGGACATCACTAACAAGATGGCGACGGTGACGTCATAAGAGGACCCGCCCCCGACGACGTCAGCCTAAAGAACAATCCGGAGAACCCCATGTGACAAGCGGCCAACAGGATCCAGCCCCCCGCTACCAACCAATGAGAGCACGAGTACCATTTTTGTATATTTATTTATATTTCAGACATACATCTCTATATATTCATACTAAACAGACTTTCTTGACAAAATTAAAGAAAAACTAAAAAAATTATACTCATTGTCAATAGTTACTAATTATTATTATAGAACATGTTATAACTGTGACATTCAAACCCATAAAAACTATTGTGTCAAAAATATCTTTGAAAATCAGGGCCTAGCACCTGATGACATTACCCACAGTACGTGCCTGTATTAAGATGGTGGTGGTGATCATGAGAATTGAGTTCACAGTTTCCATGCGGTCGCCAGCGGCATGCCCGTCACTTTGTTTTCAAAAGTGGTAGGGAAACTGTAAAACTGTAAGGTGGGCCAACCTATTTTTTTTACACACGTATTTCCTTACTATTTGTTGGCAACACCTGTATAGACAGGATTTACAGTCAGAATACAGGCCGCAGGCCTCTAGTTCAGCCTGAAGTCATTCTCTATTCTTCAATGTTGGGGGGACAATGACCTCTGTGTTGTGTGGTAACACGGGGCCCACGGTGGCAGAGCAGCAATAATAATAATGTGCAGCCAATGCATCATCCTGAGCAAAGCACTGAAGAGAACAAAGAGCCAGTGCATTCCCTGATTAATACACAGTGTTGGGCAAGTTACTTCCAAAATGTAATACAGTGTAGTGAATGTAATATACAGAATTCACCTCCTTCTTAAGTGTGGTTCTACACACTGTTGTTTCATGCCTGTAAGTATGACCGTTGGTTTATGCTTAAAAGTACAACTGTAAAAAGGGATCGTGGTCCCTTTAATTAATCTGTGTTTACGATGACGTGGAGCCCCATGCTTGTTGGTTTACAGGACAGCGCCATCTTGTTTTGTTATAACTTTGACTGTGTGATTAAACGAGACACGCATTCGTGTGCTCAACTTTAATGAACGTCTCCTGCGTTTCAATACGATCTCCACACTGGTGACCCTGACGTTTGTTTGCTGGACGTATCCAGAGACACAACACGACACGACACGAAAATGACGGTGAACGCTGTTACCCTCAAACTCCCCGAATTCTGGGAATCATCTGCGTCAGCATGGTTTGCCCAGACTGAAGCGCAGTTCGCGTTGCGTGAAATCACCGTTGATACTGCACGTTACTACTACGTTGTATCTGCTCTTGGAAATTCAACAGCATCCAGAGTGGTGAGCCTCCTTAAAAATCCTCCCGCAGCTGAAAAGTATGCAACACTTAAAGCCCACCTGTTGAAAACTTTTGAACTGTCAGATGCTGAGAGAGCCAGCAGGCTTTTCTCCCTTCAGGGACTGGGTGACAGCAAACCGTCTGAGCTCATGGACCGTATGCTGGATCTCCTAGGTGAGCACAGACCCGATTTTCTTTTCATGCAACTTTTTCTGCGTCAGCTGCCTTCCCAAGTCAGAGCTGCATTAGCAAACACCACAATCACTGATTGTCGGAGACTGGCTGAAGAGGCTGATACATTTTTCCTGGCGAGTCAAGGGCACTGTGTCATGGCGGCGCTCCTTCCCGCGCACGTCGTTCCTGTGCCACAGGACGATTCCGCACTCATTGCTGCAACATCTTCTCGTCGGCAGCAGTTTTCAGGCCGGCAGCAGTCTACAGGTCGGCAGCAGTTTTCAGGCCCCCAGCAGTTTTCGGGTATGTGTTTTTACCATGAGAAGTTTGGACCGAAGGCTCTTAAATGCCGTCCTCCATGCAGTTTCGGCGGGTCGGGAAACGCCAGGGCCGGCGCTCAGTAGTGGCCATGAGCGTTGGCCGCGTAGGCAGGCTGCTTTTCATCCGTGACAGCATCTCCGGACGACGTTTCCTGTGCGACACGGGTGCACAGAGGAGCGTCCTGCCTGCATCCCGTTTGGACATTGCGACCGACAGCCATGGCCCCCCTATGGAAGCTGCTAATGGGACCCCCATCCGCACATATGGAAAGAGATATGTTGAGTTGTATTTCGGAGGGCATCGGTTTGGCTGGGATTTTGTTACAGCCAACATTGCTTTTCCCCTCCTTGGTGCCGATTTTTTGTGTGCACATGGACTGTTAGTGGATGTCAAGAACCGCCGTTTGATTGACGCTGTCACGTTTTGTTCATATAGGTGCACGCTCAGCGGGGCTGACTCCATACAACTGTCTAGTATGCTCTCATCCTCAGATGACTTCCAACGTCTACTGGCTGGTTTCCCGGCCCTCACTCAGCCCACATTCTCGGCGTCTGCCGTGAAGCATGGTGTGGAACACCATCTCGCCACTACTGGTCCTCCCGTTTACGCCCGTGCTCGGCGCCTCGACCCGACCAAGCTTGCCGTTGCAAAGGCTGAGTTTGCTAACATGGAGCGCCTGGGCATAGTCCGCCGATCCGACAGCCCGTGGGCGTCACCCCTCCACATCGTCCCCAAACCCGGTGGCGGCTGGCGCCCGTGTGGCAACTACCGGCGGCTTAATGAGGCAACAACACCTGACCGATACCCAGTCCCGAACATACAGGATTTTTCATCACACCTGGCTGGTATGGTGATTTTTTCCAAGGTTGACCTCGTCCGGGGTTATCATCAGGTGCCGGTACACTCACTGGACATTCCCAAAACAGCAGTTATCACACCATTTGGCCTGTTTGAGTTTTTGAGAATGCCGTTCGGCCTTAAAAATGCTGCTCAATCTTTTCAACGCCTCATGGACTCTGTCCTACGAGACCTGCCTTTTCTTTTTGTGTACTTGGACGACATCCTGGTAGCAAGCACTTCCAAAGCTCAGCATCTGGCGCACCTCAGAACACTTTTTGAGCGCCTCAGCCAACATGGGCTAATTGTTAACCCCGCCAAGTGCCAATTCGGTCTCTCCACCATCGATTTCCTGGGACACAGAGTCACCAAGGATGGTGCAGTCCCTCTCCCATCAAAGGTGGAGGCGGTGACACAGTTTCCACGCCCGCTCACTGTCAAGGCCCTGCAGGAGTTCCTGGGCATGGTGAATTTTTACCACCGGTTCATTCCTCGAGCCGCCCAGTTCATGCGGCCCTTGCACGAGGCCTTGAAAGGTAAGCCCAAGCACGGTGTAGACTGGACTGAAAGCAGGGTCAAAGCTTTTGCTGACACAAAGACAGCCCTGGCGAACGCCGCCATGCTGGCACATCCTTCTCCCTCAGCCTCCATCGCCATCACCTCGGACGCCTCAGACTACGCTGTCGGTGCCGTCTACGAGCAGTGGGTAGGCGGGGCCTGGCAGCCGCTTGCTTTCTTCAGCCGTCAGTTGCGCCCCAGTGAACGGAAGTACAGCACCTTCGACCGGGAGCTGCTTAGCCTCTACCTCGCCATCAGACACTTTCGTTCCCTGCTGGAAGGGCGACACTTCACCGCTTTTGTCGACCACAAGCCGCTGACTTTCACCATGGCCAAGGTGGCTGAGCCGTGGTCCGCCCGCCAGCAACGTCATCTGTGCTACATTTCCGAGTTCACCACGGATTTACAGCATGTTGCAGGTAAGGACAACCAGGTGGCTGACTGCCTGTCACGGGCTGTGGCAGGGGCAGTCCATCTTGGTTTGGATTACAGCCGAATGGCAGCGGACCAGACCACAGACCCAGACGTGCAACGCCTTAAGAGCTCAACTACTGGGCTGATGATGGAGGATGTGGTTTTTGGCGATACCAGCACCACGCTCCTGTGTGACGTCTCCACAGGCTCCCCTCAGCCAATCATTCCCATGGCTTGGCGACGACAAGTTTTTGATGCCGTCCATGGTCTCTCCCACCCTGGTTCTAAAGCGTCACAGAGGCTGGTTGCGGCAAAATTTGTTTGGCACGGCCTCAAGAAGGACGTTCGGGACTGGGCTAACACCTATGTTGAGTGCCAACGGGCCAAAGTACACCGCCACACTAAAGCCCCGTTAGAGTTGTTCCCAGTGCCAGAGAGACGGTTTGACCATGTTAACATTGATCTGGTCGGCCCTCTGCCCTCCTCACAGGGTTTCACCTACCTGTTGACCATGGTTGACAGGACCACCCGTTGGCCTGAGGCTGTGCCACTGACATCGCTGGCATCTGTGGAGATGACACGTGCATTTATCGGCACCTGGGTTGCCCGTTTCGTCACTCCATCAGACATATCCTCTGACCGGGGCGCGCAGTTTACGTCTGAGCTGTGGAACGCTGTTGCCCAGAGCCTAGGAGTGAAACTCCACCGCACTACTGCATATCACCCGCAGGCGAACGGACTCTGTGAGCGATTTCATAGGTCGATGAAGGCTGCTCTTCGTGCCAGCCTCAAAGACTGCAACTGGGTCGACAAGCTCCCGTGGGTAATGCTGGGCATCAGAACTGCACCAAAGGAGGACCTACAGTCCTCATCCGCAGAGCTTGTTTATGGCCAGCCGCTGCGGGTTCCAGGGGATATGTCCCTAGCACCACTGCCCCTTGGTCTGCAACTCTCCAGCGAGCCACGCTACTGGACAATGCGAGGCTTTTCGCTCCTATCCCTACTTCCCGTCACGGCCTCCCTCAGTCGCACATCCCCGCTGGGCTTCAGACGGCTGATTATGTTTTCATTCGCCACGATGCCCACAGGGGACCGCTACGCCCGCCTTACGAAGGTCCATTCCGTGTGTTGGAGACAGGGGATAAACATTTTGTGGTGGACATGGGTGGCAAACCGGAGCGACTCTCTGTTGACTGCCTCAAACCCGCTCATTTGGATGTGGCTAGGCCCATTGAATTGGCCCAGCCCCCAAGACGCGGGCGACCTCCAGGTCTGCCCCCACCCCCTGCTCCCCTCCCTCCCAAAACCCCCACACTGCATGCCCCACACCCGTGTCATGGTGAGACACCTGCAGCAGTAGTGCCTCCTCTGCCTCCTGTCCGGCACAGCCGTTGTGGCCGTTTAATACGACCAGCTCACCCATGACTGTTTTTTTGTTTTTCTTCTTATATGGTGAATTCTGGGGGGACGTGTGTAGTGAATGTAATATACATAATTCACCTCCTTCTTAAGTGTGGTTCTACACACTGTTGTTTCATGCCTGTAAGTATGACCGTTGGTTTATGCTTAAAAGTACAACTGTAAAAAGGGATCGTGGTCCCTTTAATTAATCTGTGTTTACGATGACGTGGAGCCCCCTGCTTGTTGGTTTACAGGACAGCGCCATCTTGTTTTGTTATAACTTTGACTGTGTGATTAAACGAGACACGCATTCGTGTGCTCAACTTTAATGAACGTCTCCTGCATTTCAATACGATCTCCACAACAGTACATATGACTTATTACTGTCTGTTTAAAGTAACAAGTTACATTACATTATTACTGTCTCTGAAATGTAATGTTACACTACTTTTGCGTTACTTTGAGTTACTTTCACCAAAATAACCGCAAAAGTATGGCTTTAATTGCTAAAATGTAGTTTATTGCAGCTCATTAATTAAAACTATCTATCTGGCAGTACATGCTGAAAATTAGGGATTAGCTAGAAATTAAACTCATGCTCCGTTTAAGTGGGCTGAATAATATGTGATGTGGTAACATGACGTCTCTGTGTGTTATTAATAACACGGGGTTCAAGCAGCAGACCCGGAGAAAGTTACCTTCTGTTGCTTTGGCTCAGCGCACTCTTTTCTCTGAGCCTGCAGCTCTGCATTGTGAATCTGTTTCTGCAGCCCTCTTAACCAATAGTAAACAGGTTTACTGAGTTACTATTCTACCTGCACAATTATTTCTCTGGTGTCGGAATGTCTCGAGATGTTTGTGAATTCTTAGAAACAAAACACCACATAATTTCTAGTTTAAATGTGTTGTAACTGCGTTACTGAGAATTGTAACAGGTATTATATTATCCAAATTTCCGAATGAATGCGTTATATTACTGCGTTACAGCAAAAAGTAATACAGTACTGTAATATGCGTTACACCCAACACTGTCAATACATGATCATAGATGTGCAGATGGATCTTTCTCCAGAGATTAACGTTAAGTGGGTTTTCTCCCCAAATGAAAGCATCTGGACTCACAGTGGATATGCTGCATTATGACTGAGCTGCTCTCTGTGTTGGGCTCCTCATCATTGGTATCTGTTGGCACAATGGCTGTTTCCTTGCATTTGTATCCATACGTCTGTCCTATTCTCTACTGCTGCCCACACACATCCACAGCTTGTTACATTGTCATGATTGTGAGTATTCCCTCCACAGTCTCTAGCAGCCTTCATTAGCAGATAAGTGGTGGAAGATCAGATAGGATGGGAGGGAGAGAGGAGGACTTCTTTGCCTTCTGACCTCTGTCCCTGTGAGGGAGCAGAGCATCGTGACTTTGACTTGAAAGAGTTTCTTTTTCTAAATTGGGGTCAACTTACACAATGATGTAAAATGACAGAATATTATATTCACATCCTTGAATTATTGTTAACATTGTGTTTGTGCAGAGGCTTACAGGTAGCAGCTCAAATGACTGTCGCCATGAAGATCCACTGACAGCCTGCAAAAGAATACAGAAAAATACATTGAAAGGTGATTTCACAAAGGTTATAACATGGCTTAGTTAAACCTGATTCTTATTCATTCATGTGGACATTCAGCTGCTCTTGTTTGATAGCAGACCACTTCTAAGGTCGCTCTGATCAAGAGACTATCTTCGGTCATATCAGTCCACAGAAAGAAGTCCGGTTGATTTAACGTCAGCTTTTGCCAAAAAAAACACATTTGGAAAAAAAAGAAAATGGGAAGAAGACAACAGGGCGGGAGAATGAGAGAAGACACAGAGAGCTGGAGGACAGATATATCAGCAAAAGAAGATCGTCAGGAAGTAAACACAAATTGGAACAGCAGAAGAAGACATATTACAGCGCAAATATGGATATTAGCATTTCATTTTTGCATCTTTTTTTATTATTTTTGTATTCATTTATTTAACAGGGACAGTGCACATTAATCAACATTTCTGTAAATGTGCCAGATTAAGCCAAGAGGCTACTTTCCATCTGTAGTCCCTGGACAAATTTTGTTAGTCACTCTTAAGACAAATTTCATTTTATACAAGTAAATAACACTGAATAAAAACATGCAACATACAGTACTGGAAATGTTATTAAAAACAAAGAAAGACAACAAAACAATAAAAGATAACAATGATGGCAATTCTAAATGTGTACAAGTAGCAACTAAGGGAACAGTACCGTGACAGTTCAATATACAGGAAAAATAGACTATTGTACTTGCTGGTCTTTAATCTCCCTTCTCATGTGTCCCTGTGTGAACTCTCTCTCACCCTGTGTCTGGAGCACTTGGTTCCTTTCTCTAAGTGAATCTGGAGCTTTGCACAGAGGGGACTGATCGGTGGTTGAATTCACGCCTAGTATGCATTTGAGTAAATGTTCGTCACTGCTTGGGTTGGAGCCCAGATCTTCTAAAGTTAGGAGTTCAAAGTTTTATGAATCAGACCCTGGGGGGAATCAGTCACTGTCAGTCTCTGCCACTTTTCCAGCAATTTTTGAGCCTGTTGTGGTGAGAAGTGACCCTTCATTTAAATGGTGGCATACAAATTGAAGCCAAATAGCCTTCCCTGGCTGGGCATGAACCCAGAAATCCTCAAGCTCCTTCCCCTGTGTGATAAGAGTCTCTGCAGCACTTTCCACAGACTATTAGCTGTGGATTGATGAGAACTTCTAACTCACAGTTATTAGATCACAGCTGGCCGAGGACCAGCAGCACAGCGTGGTAGAGCGCTTGTTCGAAAAGTAAAAGATTTAAACGTGTTACACCATGCACATCTGTCGTTGTGCGTTACATTAACGCACATCCTCTCAACTTTTGTTTCGATACATTGCACATATTGTACTCACAACAATATTTACACAACTTTCCTTTCCTTCTATAAAATAACTTACTTGGCAATTAGACGGCAAGATAAGACAACGTTTTGCAGGTGGTGTAACGTTGCAAGAAACACAGCAATTCCCCTACAAAATGAGGGAGTCGCAGACTTCTTACTCAGTTGGTCTTCATTTCTTTCTTTATCTGTCTTCTCCCACCAATTAGCTGCGACAGTAACGAAAGTGAATATTAATACAAACACCTGTTTTCAATTTGACTTAACCACATCAAATCTACCCGGATACGGATGTAAAACAACAAACACTTCTGAGGGAGGGGGAATGTTGTTGGTCATATTCCTATCCTCAACTATTGTCAATTTCTCTCAAATGTAATTCTTCCATAATGTATTCTCTTAAGCTTACAAGAACTTACTCCCGTGCATCCACAGCTGGTGTGTTTACCTGTGTGGAGCTACAGCTCTGAGGACAGTGTTGTTATTTAACTCTGGAGAAGACTGTTACATTTTTACTCAACAACTGAATCACACAATCCTCCAGCTCGGCTAGACTTCTTCCTTGATCTGTCTCTATTCACTTTGAGTAGTAAACTTAACGTTTATCTAATTATTATTAGAAAAGTACTTACTAAGGTAATACATCAAGTTAGAAGTAGGGGAGTGTGAGCGTTCGGGCTCACACCTACGTTCCCAATGATGGAAGGACCACTCGGTACAGAACAGTACTTTCGCAATGGTACTGGCGGTTAATGGCTCTCGCCCTGCGGGCGAGGGGAAACAGTCCTCACTCAGGCCCCCGTCTACTGCAACAGCCCAGAACCAGGTTACGACCATGACTTTAATCAGGTACTGATTACCTGATCCCGATCAGCTGTCTGGCCTCCGGCTGAGACACTCCTACAGCCGGCGCCCTAACCATACCCCGCTGCCACAGGGAGTGTACTTCTATTTTGTACACACATCCTCTGATGCTCAAACTTGAACACATCATGTTTGTTCTTTCCTGGAGTCATCGGGGGTTTCGGGTCTTACAACAGATGACCAAGCCGAGGCTGAAGTCTGTGCTCAGGTGGCATTTTCTACAGGCCGCACTGTTCACTTTTTTCAAACCAGAGCCCCTTCTCTGCTGCCTCCACGTAGTTTTTGATGGCTCTTCTCCTGCTTGGTCCCTTTATGTCCAGGGTTCCACCTTCGGCATCCACCTGGTCCTCCAACCATTCCTCTACTAGCTCCTGGTACTTCACCCTCTTTATCTGTTGCGCCTCCTCCATCCTTTCCTCCCAGGGCATAGCAAGCTTCAGCAAGATGAGCTGTCTAGAAGCCTAAGAGACCAAGATAGTCTCAGTGTGAACTGGATGATGTCTGGTAAAATCTTCAGCTGGCTTTCCAGGTAAACTGTCATCACTGTAGGATATTTTTTAATTATTATTGCTTGCCCATAAAGACATGTTTATGTATAAAAGCTACCAGAGAGGGTTTTGAACTATGAAGAGAAGTGAGCTTCGTAACCGAGTTTATGGTGGGCAGAAACATAAGAAAGGAACTGCATCCTGCTACTTTATTCACAGTGAGCACTAACTGCACATTCCAGGATTGTTGGGGCAGAAGGCGATAGTGGTGCCAGGCACCTGGGTGCTGCACGTGACAGGTAATAAAAGTGTAGAGAACGATTAGGTGATAGGGTGCAGACCCAGAACCCATTGATCCAGGAGGCGAGGACATCTGCCTGTCCTCCAACAAGAAACCAACACGCACAACGCTCAAAAATATACAATATAATATGTAATAACGGACTGCCCCTTTTTTCTTTCACAAAGTATAAATATTGTGTGATGTCACATGTCGGGGCTCTGGGTGGAAGGAAAGACAGTACCTGCTTGCAGTCTGGGGCTCACAAAACCCAGAAACCTGAATATTGAGAATGTATATCTTCATCACAACTGAAAATAAATCCGCTTTATTATAACCTTACTACTTCATTTGGATTCCTTGCCTCGTAGAGAAATTCACAGAACACAACATCACACAGTCTTGTGCCATGGAGAGAAAACCAGCAGAGCAGTCCTTTGGTCTTTCCATTGTTTATGGAACAAAGAGGGCATGCAGGTTTCCCACTGCTCTGCTTGCCCGCTCTTCCTCTACTTAAGCACAGACCTCCTCCTGCACCAGCTCCTGCCTCTCTATGTGGAGCCCTGCCCTGTGCCAAACTCCCAATCAGGTCCTTGTGCTTCAGCCCAGCCTCTGACTGCTGGACTGTTTCTGTTGCTGTTCCCATAAAACCCAAAGCTGCTCAACCTGTGAGGCAGTCCCAGCCATCTGTGGAGTTAGCTCTTCACTGTGCACTCAGGCTCTTCCACAACAGTCATGGGAACTTGTATAACCAGAGACCAGAGGATTCTTGGGAGGATGCAATGCTTGTAGATCCGAGCTTTGAATCAGCGGAGCGCAGACTTGTCCCCAGCTTTCAACCCGCCCTCCACATCTGCACTGGTAGCCTTGATGGAGTCTGTGTCCTTCGGGCTGCAGTTTACTCTTCACTGGTCTTTGTGTGACGGAAGGGATCTGGTCTTCTCCTAAGCAGAATGGAATCTGGACAATGACCCTCACTCTTTTCTGGACCAAGGACCGGGACTTAGCTGGTGTGAAACTCATGCCTGCCCATGCCATGAGCTTCTCAAAACTCTGGAGGATCCACCGGGTGTTTTCACTGTGAGGTCGTCCATAAAAGCTCTGAAAGGTGGTTGCCTTCTTCCAGACGTGCATGCTCCAGTTCTGCTGACTTGGGTCCGTCCGTATGGGGTGCTCATCTGTTCCCCCTCTAGGGCTTCCCCTGGTTTCAAGCTACAACATTGTGTCCCCCGTGATACACATTTTTAGGCCTAATTCAATATAACATTCATCGTATTTTTGTTTCATATTTCATTTAACTGATGCTTTTATCCAAAGTACCCTACAATAAGTGCCTTCAACCATAAATATTCATTTTTGTTGAGATGGAGCAGAAGTTTTGAAGTTGTTTATGTGGGACCAGGATCATGAAATGATCAATTATCTCTCTACGAATAAGCAAGTTTGGATAACTAATAGTTGTTGTATAGTGGTTTCAATTAGGCCTAGCCTACTAGTCATTTACTGTAGAAAAAAAACGTAAAAGATGAAAAGATTTAAAGTTCAGCTCCCCCACGATTACGCCTAGAAATCCTGTCCATGAATATCACAAACAAGATTGGTGACAAAGCGCAGCCCTGGCGGAGGCCAACCCTCACCGGAAATTGGTCCGACGTGCTAATGAGGACCCGGACACAGCTCTCACTTTGGGAGTACAGAGAATGGATGGCCCTGATTAGAGACCCCCTCACCCCATACTCCTGCAGCACCTCCCACAGTATCTTCCTGGGAACCCGTTCATACGCCTTCTCCAAATCCACAAAGCACATGTAGACCGGATGAGCGTACTCCCAGACCCCCTCCAGGATCCTTGCGAGAGTGCAAAGCTGGTCCGTCGTTCCACGACCAGGATGAAATACGCATTATTCTTCTTCAATCTGAGGTTCGACAATCGGCCGGACCCTCCTTTCCAGCACCTTAGAGTAAACTTTCCCAGGGAGGTTGAGTAATGTGATGCCTTTGTAATAGGCACACACCCTCTGATCACCCTCAGTGACTTCCCCCCGTGAGATTGGAGTTGATCCCCCTTCTTACTCCAGCTCCGCCTCTAACATAGAGGGCGGAGTTGTCGGGTTCAGGAGCTCCTCAAAGTGTTCCTTCCACCGCACTAACCTCCTACCTCTCCACCACGATAAGGTGCTGGTTCTAGGAAAGGTGCCAGGATCCCATTGACTTACAAATTCAAAAGAGAAAGTGGAATTGGATTGGACACACCCTCTGAAAACCTGCCACAAACATCACCCGACAAGCCCTGAAATGGAACCCACAAGGGAAAAGGAGAAGAAGTCGCCCCAGGAACAGCTGGAGAAAAGGTGTCCAGGCAGTCTGGGAGTGGGCTCAACTGGGGAGATCTCAATAGAACAGCCAACAGCCAACTGAGGTGGAGGATATTTTGTCAATGGCCTATGCTCTCTAGAGGAGCAGAGGGCTTAAGTCAAGTAAAACACGTACATACCAACCATTACAAATAATCTGTATTGTTCACATTTACAATTGTCGCACTTGTGTTTCTTCACTTTCTAAAATGTATAAAAATTGTTGTGTCATGTACATGTCACCAATAATTTATTAAATTACATATTGTCCTATAAGTGTTACTCGGTGTGTGTGTTTTGAGGTTATAATTCATTAGTACTTAAAACTAGTATTGCATAACTGCTGTTTGTAATGACCACAATGAAATACACAATGTTTTTGGGAGCCATAAAGAAGAGCAGCTTGACAGTTAAACAAACGTAAGTTTATTTACTCAAAGTGTGAAACTGACAGAAAAAGGTACAGATCCCTCAGTGTGAAGTATATAGTTAATAACGGACATTTTCAAGCTAAAAGCATTGGTAGATAACAGTAAAAGTAAAAGTAGTCAAATGTGTGTTTGATTGTTCTTATGACTTCCCCTCTCTGGGTATTCTTTGAATGAAGATGTCGTCTTCGGCGTAGACAACAAAATCGCACCACTTCAAACCAGTGACGAGTAGTTGACCCTGTACCTGCCAGTAGTATGTGTGACTGCTTGAGCTGTAACACTCCATCAGAGACCCTAAGGTAGGCAGTCTACATAGCTTCTCACATTTGGGTACTTCACTTCTAGCATTCCAAACACAGGTTCAGCTTTAGGGTCATACACCAACCCATCTGGTGATGAGCCAAGCCAAACCAAGGTGCATCGGGTTGGATGATAAAACCACAAGGGTAGGGATTTACCTCCTTAACAAAGCAGTATTCTTCTACTGCTTTGGGCTCCATCTGAAGGCCCCTCTTCATTTCTCCACTCTGATAGCCTGGCCGCAAAATTCTCAGAGCCAGGCTCTGTGCCGAGGACTGTCCTCTCACATGGCAAACCTCTCTAGAAATAAGCAATACATATACAAACAACAATAACAAGGAAAACAAAATGTGCTGACTGTCACGTCACAAAGTTTACAGTTACCTGAATCTAGAGGAAGTCACGCGGCTTTCTTGGTAGATGCCATTCCTTCAGTGTGCTTTGCTGTCTTGTGTTTTTCTCAATTTGTCGCGCCATGGCCTCTGATGCTGCTAGAGAATTCATGTGCAGCTGTTGATGATAGGTTAACACAAAATAGCACTCTGATGGACCCAGACAGTAGCTATCAAGGGGTAAGGATGGTCGTGGTGGTGCAGTGGTATGTGGACAAGTTTTTGGTGGACCCATTCCTGCACATTACCTGATCCCTTCGGCCAATCTTCTATCTTTGGGCCTAGCTGACAACACCAACATCTCATTCATCGGACCAGGCTTAAAGCTCTGTAAATGCTGTATAAGAACTTATTTAATTGGAATAAAGTTTAGTTTAGTTCATACGATCACATATTGTCAAATGAAAGGATGCTGTATGTATGTTCAGCCTTATTGAAAGTTAAACAAGGAACAAGACCTACATGACATGTGATAATTGTGGTAGTGTTGGAAACATCACCTGGTTTTCTGGGTCTGTGCCACAGCTGCTCAGATCCTGTGCAGCTCTGAGTAGGGGGCGCAGCTGTTGCGCCCTGCTGGCTGTAATGTGAGGGCTGATAAAGCAATGCTGCAATATATTGCATAATGCAAGCCCTGTGTAGAAGTGCTCTTTCTTTCGAAATCCAGGAGTATGTTTAAAAGAAAACACAGTGAAGCTCCTCTTGTAAGTTTTAAAAGGAGTATTTAATAACATGATGCGGCAGTAGCTTTTACAAAAGTTTCACAGCCTTTGGGCTGTGACTCAATGGTTTGGGACACGTTTCCACAGGCCACGTAAGAGTCGAACCTCAAAGCAGTTAGCTGTCTGGCGGCCCGCGGACTAAAGAGATCGATTTTACAATACAATCATCTTTTGTGCTAGTATCCCTTTCCGGTCATAAAAATAAACAACTTCAGATTAAGACAAGCTCTGGTCTCGTCTTCTCTCATTGGTTGGTAGCGGGTGGCTGGATCCTGTTGGCCCCTTGTCATCACATGGGTGTTTCCAGGTCTCTTCTATTGGCTGACGTTGTCGGAGGCGGGTCCTCGTATGACGTCACCGTCACCATCTTGTTAGCGTAGTCATGACGCTTCCACCACGATATTCTATGATGCAATCCTTCTGAGGTTTATCAGTTATTAGACATGTAATAGTATTATTGCAGCATCAATGAGTGAGAGGTAGCGGCGGTGTGTTTAGTATGTAACTCCACGCGTCATTCTCCCTCTACTCAAATATACAATACAATATTAGCTACATGCTATCTGAGGCTAAAACCAACATCCGGTTACAAAATAAACAGTTTCAAAGTAAAACGGTTTTCAGGATAAGACAGTGTTGTAGTTACACATAATATTGATTATTATTTCTTACACCTGCCACACACGAGCATTGATGGGCCCACAGCTCCACAGGTTTACAGTCTTTGAGAACAACCTGTAAAAGACATTGATATGAATTGATAATGTAACCTATGTGTTTTGAGGTTCAGGTAAATATAGAGTGAGTGGCTGTGATATTACTGAAATAAAAATGTATTAATGGAATTATGTGGGTTCACACTGTAGCTAGTGATATGTTTTAACCTCACTGTGTACAATGTCAAGGCTGGTAACCTTACTGTCTCTACTCTCTGGCAATCTCGATCTGTGTCCCATATGTCTACTATACACTGAACCTAGATAGAGTAGGCTACTACCCAGCTAACACACGACCAGAGGGCAACGTTGCCTACAAGTCGCCATTTGGTCATGGCGACATTACCTTCTCGCAACTTTGTGGCAACATCGCGACGACGTTGCCTACAGGAAGTTGCCATTAAGTAACCACATTACATTGCCGCAACGTAGTGGCTTGGTCATTTTGCTAACGTTGCCACTTGGTAGCGTGAGTGACGTTGCCACAACGTTGCCTATAGGAAGTTGCCATCAAGTAAAATAAATACGTTGCTGCAACATAGTGGTGTGGTCATTTGCTGACATTGCCTCTTGGTACCGGGAGTAACATTGCCGCGACGCAGTGGTGTGGTAATTTGCTGACGTTGCCCTATAGTGCCGTTAATATCGTTACCGCGATGTAGTGGTGTGGTCATTTGCTAACGTTGCCACTTGGTAACGCAAGTAATGTTGCGGCGACGTAGTGGTGTGGTCATTTACTTACCGTGACGTCAAGCTTAAGAATAGGCTCAATGAAAATTCAATGCAGACACTGTTAATTGTGAAATTTCCCAAATAGATGGAGTTTAAAATTATTATTTTGTTAATATAGAATTGGAAAGTAAAAATAGTAAAATTGCTGGAGGGTCATAGGAGAAAGAACCAACACATAGTATAATTATTTATTTTCACTGGGATTGGGGTCAATTAATATTAAATAAATTATACAAAGTAAATTATACACAATAGTTTGTGTAGTTTGGATTCACATTAAGCTAAATTCAAACAATTTTGAATGATTTATTAATTACATTTTACTTAGTTTTGTTTGAATAAAATCAGCTGTGGATTACTGAGTGGAAATTAATGGTATATCTTTAGTAGTGTAAAAAATGCAAAATATTGATAAATTCTACTCATTTGGAGGTCGTCAGTTCTACTGCCTTTAGGCAGACATTTTGCACGGGCAGTTCATCATCTGCGTCTGCCACACGTCACTTTGTGACTGACAAGTTACGAAAGGTAAGACCTGCTTATTGTTGTTAATTAACGCACATTTTTAAATCACGTTGCTGTTGCAGTTGAACATCGTTTTGCATTATTCTAAGTTACCAAACATGCCAGCTTTACTGGCTAAACCAACTTTTCAAATGTAGCTAACGTTAGCATGAGTGATTCAGTCAGTCTGTGTTGTTCAAATGTAGCTAAGGTTAGCACATCAAAATCAGTCACATTGACCCGAAGACACATTTTGAGTTATACACACTGTTGGAAAGAGGGGATTCCTACCTTTCTATCAGCATTGTTTTTGTACTCCACATATTAAGCAAAATATGTCACATTATATAATGACTGTCACTGAGTCATCATTTTGAGAAAAAGGCCTTCAAAGTTTCCTCTTCTGTGGAATCCATCGATCTGATTGATTAATAGCTGCTAATATGATGAAAGTAGTAAGGAGGGAAAATATCTGGAGGAAGTTCGATCGCGAGTGTGTGAGTGTATACGTGTGTGTGCGTGTATTTTTGCATTTGTGTGTATTGTGTTTGTTTCCCGGCGAAACCCTCACAAGAAACACCGGCTGTTGTTATGCCCACTGTGACGTTACGCTACTCCGTTCTCCGCTTGTAAGTATGCTTTTACAAGCTTCAAAGTTATATTCATCATCTGAATTTGCGGAAACAAGTTTAATATTCTGAAAGCCAAGACTTTGTTTATTTGAAATCAGATGAAAACAAATTGTCATGGTCCCTGCCGTGTTATCTATGATTACTATACGCCTTACATTCATATTTCAGCCGGAGGGAGGGAGGGAGAGCGGCGCTGCGGAAGAGCCAGTGCGAGTAATGGGTGCCTGTCATCTTACATATTCTGAAAGCCAAGACTTTGTTTATTTCAAATCAAACAAAACACTGGAATCCCGAAAAACAAGTTTTTTACGCAAATCCACGTTTATTTTGAAATGAGCCGTCGCGACTTCCGACTGATTTCGATAGAGCGGGTCACATATCTCGGCGGGCATGCATAAAAGTAGTTTTAACTCGTGTTTATGAGGCAACTTAGTAATTGAAATATGTACTTAAACAAGATCCTAAACCTCTTCTGCCCACACCTCTATACACTGATTTTTTCTTATTGTTCTCTTGTGGTTAAAGACCAAGAGATATCACTAACAAATCTCCGTTGCAATACAATAGCTTTATGTTTGGTTTAATCCAGGTTTAGTGTTTTTTGGCCAATGAAATTAACATCACATTAACTATTTTTGTTTGGTTGCTTAACAATTAAATCCCGAACAGGTCTACTTGGCAACTAAATATTCTCGAGCTAGTTGACAGACAGCCGGCCAAAAAATACTGCCGGGTTAATAAATTGATAAACTATCCAAACGCTAAAAAGTTCAACTTAAATAACTTACGGGCTAAGAATAAGAAATAGGTTACAACTAATAAATAAGATGCCAACCAGTCACAGTGAAGAACAAGCCTGGATGCACTCAACAGGCAGGCTGTCAACTCTCCGCATTGAATGTCGGGCCAGACACAACGTCTGGCGTAACTTCAGCTATTGCCATAATCCTATTTAAGTTTGGACTAAATGTAAAATGACATTTGACTGAATGTAAAATGAATATAAATGCATTCACCTGTTCTCTTCTCTTTGGTCTTCACAGGGTCGGATGGAACGGCAGGTGGAAGATCCCCAAAATTGAAATTCCCCATTATTTTGAAATAAAACTATAATAAATGGATATTTGTTAGTGTACAGCTGTCTTTTCTTTTGAATAGGCTTGGGGTCAACATTAGCTACAGCAACCAGCCAAAATGCAGGTAAAATATGAATGTGATACTAGATTTTTGGGGTTCTAGGGCAAATGAGGACTGCACCATGCAGATCCGCCCTAATGGCGACGTTATGGCAACATTTCTCAAGAAGGTTGATACAATGTCGCCAGTATGTGTTTTGGTTGCCGCGATGTCGCCAGGACGTGGCGGTTACGGACGAGCAACGTCGCCAAGATATGTAGCGGAAACGTTATCGCGTCTTTCACCCGCACGTATCAGCAACGTTAGAACTTACGTGGCGGCAACGTATGTTTGGTCATAAAGCTGCGGCGACGTAACTGTTAGCTGGGTATGTGCTATTCAGTAAAACACGTACAGCAGTAGGCTGTAGATCCAAACAGTATAGTCACTATCTATTCTCCAGCCTGTATTATGTTGGAAAATGACATTTTCATTCCCAGAAAGCAGAGACTTTTAACATTATTACTTTGAACCTGCTCTCATTCTCCTACACTCAAGTTGTGAGGTCTCTCATTTTTCCTCATCGACCTGAAGCAGCTTTCCCTCACAGACACCTCTCCTGCCTCATTCTTGTCAGAGACTGAAAAACAGAAGCAACAAATTCAACAAAGACATAGCAACACACAACTTTATGTTAATGCATATCTATACATTTCAAAGCTGCCAACGGTAGTTATATTCTGTTTACCAATGTTACGCTATCGCTAGCGTGGTGCTAGCTAGCTGTCTCGTGGCCTATAGAAAGATAGAATTATACTTTTGCCAACTTACCTTCGTAGTCATGGATATAGCTGGATATGTACAGCTTAAATCCCTTTTCACGTTTGCTTGATGATGTCTTTGAGGTTGCCTTAATAAGGCAGTGTACATCATTGATGTTGACCGTCTTTGACAGTTGAACGGAAATTCCCGAGCTGGCTTATCTAAAACCACGAAGTAGCCGTGCATATAACGAATTGGCTGGAAAGCTTCAAAGCTTCATAAGGCTTCATCTCGCAATCACTAGTAAAAACATCCTAACAAAATAAGCCTTAAAACTAGAAGACATAGCTTTAAACAACATATAAGTACTCACAGACAATGCATGTGATGGGCCAAATCGAAGGATTGCACTGGATTGTGAACACCACCTGGCTCTGCTGGGCTCTCATAAGAAACTAAGCATGTGGCCTGATTTACTTTTAAAGACTGTTCTAAGGTGGAGTACCACCTTCAAACATATTGGGTGCCAAACAACTCAAATATAATAAACTGCCTGGGAGGCAGAACAGTAACCCTTACCCCAGAAGCAGAAAGGAGGGCAAACTCAGAGAAAAACTTACAATTATCAATACAGCACAGGTTACTGATATTTCAGAGCCATGGTCGGGTCCATAGTTTCGGTGACAATCCTTGGTCAGATACAGGATCGATGACTCAGGTGGACTACACTAACATATTCAAATGAATCGCCCCACGCCTTTCCCTGCTGTAGGGCATGGAGGGTTAACAAGGGGCATGGATATTAGTCATTTTGCTCACAAGCGGGATGGTATTACCAAGGAGGGCACATTAGTCATGAAGATAAGGAAGCTGTGGTATCCACAGAGCAAAAATGGTTTGGTTTTTTGATGAAAGTCATGTGACTACGGTCGACATTGTTTGGTCCAAAAACAACAGGAACAAATAGTCAACTTTATGAACAACAGTAACAGCAGTTGGGTATCAATAAGTTCATTGTGTTACTTTTCTCATAGGACTAAACTTGAGTTAAAAACAAGTGACTCAAACCAGTAAAACTAAAATAAATTGTGAGCTCCCTGAGGACAACCATTTCAAGTGTTAAAAGTTTTAAGGTTAACAGGTATAGAAGAATAGCGGCCTGTCTTCAGTCTGTGAAATACTAAGCAGTATAAACTGTGCACAAGAATGATGAATTAATAAAAAAGGTCTGTTTTTGATTTTGGTCCAATCCTTTGTAAGATTACTAGTAAAACACTGTCTTCTAAACTGTTGACTCAGTGTTTTTTGTAATAGGTATGGGCTTTAATTTTACAGCGGGAGTCTCCCTGCCAAGGCCAAATGGTGCAGTCCTGATCCCCAACTGCCAGACGCTCATTACACACAGTCTGAATCAGAGATGACTCCAGCTTTCTAAACTGCTGTCATGCTGTGGCTCCAAGAGGAGTAGAGATGTATTTTAGATTGTTGGTGTTTTAACAAATGTAATGGTTTGGCAGCTTGTGTTTTCTGTATATTTCTGTAAACTAGCCAATCACAGCAGGGAGGTGGATCTCTGCATTCAACTTTGATGCCAACTGTCGTGATGCTAGAACTGTCGCTAGGTTCTCATTGAAATGATTGAGGAGACTCGGTCTTTAGACAGTGATGATGTCTGTCTTCACATCTTGCAGGACACACGTGATCTGTAAAGATCACCATAAAGGTTTAACTGTATTCAACCTTTTTGCTCAGCACTTTTGTACATCTTTAACTCAGGATATGAATGGAAATCAGAAAGTGAATTATGCTGACATGTTTCAATTTTTTTGCCATTAAATCAATTGTTTGAATCATTGTCTTACATTTAGCTGACGTGCAAAAATAGAGAATCAAACTCCAAAAAACAATGAAAGTAAGAGCTGGGGGATTTGTTACAAGGCCTAATCTAACTCTATTAAGTGCTTTTTTTTAATCCATTCCCATTTGTTACCAGATCTTTTCTCCATTTTGATCTCCACTGTAGATCTTCACCAGGACAGGCCACTGCTCAGCCTTGCTTTTTGGAAATGATAGCCACAATTCAGTTCATTTATTATTATTATTATTATTATTATTATTATTATTATTATTATTATTATTATTATTATTATTATTATTATTATTAATAATAATACATTTTATTAATAGAGCAATTTTTACGGAACTTAATAGAGTAAAATACATATAACAAAAAATACAAAATCAACATTGTTTCTCAATTAATACTGTTTGCAGATCTTTTGGGCCTGAAACATTCCAGTATTCAACATTTCTCTGTTGAAGCAGAGCTATAAACGAGACCCTCTCTCTTAATGACATCTAAAGGAACTATAGAACATTTTGAAAATCAGCTGTGACATCCATCTTATCCACAGGTGCTGACCTATATTCTATGGAGCTGAACAGATCCCAGCATGAGAGATGTTTACTGCTCATGGAAGAGTAAGTGAAATATCCGAAAGAGAGGGGAGTTGGGCAGAGCTGATGATGGCTACAGCGTGGAAAGTTCTTGTTGACTTGACTAGTTCGTTCTCCTTGATCAGTAAAATTTCCAAGCTCGTTCCATGCACACATTTAAAAACTTTTGACTTAATAACAAAATTAATTATATGAGTCAAGTAGGAACCTGCAGGCTGCTAAAGACACATTACTGGAGATATTCAGTGGGAGGCTAAGCCAGGAAGTAAACCCTAAAGCTGGAGTGCAAATCAATCTCCTCCCAATGCATCTTTACATACGAGCTCAGCTCACTTTGAAACCCGACCGAGGTGGTACTAAAAAGTACAAGGTAGAATCCACAACTTATGTTAATACAAACCAAGAAAGAGTAAGTTGAGTCGAGTAGAGCTGTAACTGACCGGTCAAAATGCATTGAAATTGTTTTATACTTGAAATTGTTAAAAAGGCTGAGATGAATGTAATCACAGGTCCTTTATGAGACTGACACCTGAATGAATTGCAGTCATTATGTATTCTGTTTATGAGATAATTTAAAGTGTATTTATTTAAAGTGCAATTAAACTTTTCCTCATTTAGCGTGCAAACTCCAGGAAGCCTCTTGTGGGCCCTCAGAGGCCCCTGATCCCGCCTTAGGGGCTGCTAATCTAATCAGTCTGTCAGATGATGAATGATGACAGTAATCAAAGAGGGCCGCCCAAAAGGGGTCGGAAGGGAGCGTGTTATTGTGGGATATTATTGAATTGTTATTGCTCGCTCATAAAGACATGTTTATGTATAAATGCTACCAGAGAGGGTTTTAAACTATGAAGAGAAGTGACGTCCATGACAGAGTTAATGGTGGGCTAAAACATAAGAAAGGAACTGCATTCTGCAATTTTATTCACAGTGAACACTAACTGCACATTCCAGAATTGTGAGAGTAGGTAGAGAGGCCTGAGAGAGGGGCAAAAGGAGATAGTGGTGCCAGGCATCTGGATACTGCATGTGACTGGAAAGATATGATAGAGTAATGAAGGATTAGATAACAGAATGCACACTCAGAACATGTGGATCCAAGTAGCAAGGACTCTGCCACACCAACACACACCACACTCAAAAATATACATTTAACATGTCATAAGGGTCTGCCCCTTTTCTCTTTCACAAAGTATAAATATTGTGTGATGTCACATGGCGAGGCTCTGGGTGGGAATGAAGCCCAGGGACCTTAATATTGAGTATGTGTATCCCTATCACAACTGGATATAAATCTGCTTTATTATAACCTTACTACTTCGTTTGGAATTCTTGCCTCGTAGAGAAATTCACAGAACACAACAACTTGGTGACCCCGCGACGTGATTTCTCTGCAAGGCCGAGCAGAGGAGGCGTTTGACCTGGTCAGCACTTTGCACGACCCCTCAGAGGAAACCCCCCTCTTCACTCACACAGGCGTCTTATAATAGGTAAGCAGAAACCCGTTGTTTATTGAAACCAAATTCTGCATAGTTTAGATGGATACATTTTAGGTGTGAGTGGAGGGAGGATGACCAAGGAGGAAATAAATTAAAAGTGTATAGAGATAAAGAGTAAAGTCTATTGCAAATATTATAGACAGCTGTGCTGGGGATATGTGTGTGTAAGTTTGAAAGAGGTCCTCGATGAGGCATCGGAGATGTCAGGCCGCTTTAATTGTGGTGTGAAAGAAAAAAAGAAAGGCCTCAGTAGCAGGTACCGGAGTCAGCCGGGTTAAAACGTTAAAGAGACACTTTTACAGCCAGTGTTAATACCACGGAGAGTTTAATACTGCTGGAATTGGCTCACTATAATCTCCAATATTGTCTCCAGGTCAAGTGGTGAAATGTTTTGAGACTGAGCAAATGGCTCGGTGAAAAGAAGAAAAAAAAAAACGACTGGAAACTGGTTGAATGTGGGGTATGCGCAGCATAAAGAGTTAAGAGTTTAAAGAATTTAAAGAGTTAAGAGCTTAAAGAGGTAAGAGTTTAAAGAGTTTAAATAATTTAAAGAGGAAAGAGTTTAAAGAGTTAAGAGTTTAAAGAGTTTAAAGAGGTAAGAATTTAAAGAGTTAAGAGTTTAAAGAGTTAAGAGTTTAAAGAGTTTAAAGAGTTAAGAGTTTAAAGAGTTAAGAGTTTAAAGAGTTAAGAGTTTAAAGAGTTTAAAGAGTTAAGAGTTTAAAGAGTTAAGAGTTTAAAGAGTTAAGAGTTTAAAGAGTTAAGAGTTTAAAGAGTTTAAAGAGTTAAGAGTTTAAAGAGTTAAGAGTTTAAAGAGTTAAGAGTTTAAAGAGTTTAAAGAGTTAAGAGTTTAAAGAGTTAAGAGTTTAAAGAGTTAAGAGTTTAAAGAGTTTAAAGAGTTAAGAGTTTAAAGAGTTTAAAGAGTTAAGAGTTTAAAGAGTTAAGAGTTTAAAGAGTTTAAAGAGTTAAGAGTTTAAAGAGTTAAGAGTTTAAAGAGTTAAGAGTTTAAAGAGTTAAGAGTGAAGGAATGTTGAGTAATGAAAGTATATAGCTGTTGTCAAAAGAGTAACATTAACTGGTGATTCTGGTGTGTGTGTGTGTGTGTGTGTGTGTGTGTGTGCGCGCATGCGCGCGTGCGTGCGTGCGTGCGTGTGTGTGTGTGTCGCTGAATGGAGTGAAAATAGTCAAAAGTACAGCATACCTGGTGAACAGGGCTGGACTGGCTATCTGGCGTACCGGGCAAATCCCGCCAGGCCCTCCAACGTTTTGGGCCTTCCCAGGGCCGGAAACAAAACATACATTATATATATATTATATATTTTATTGATTGCGACGGTAAAAACATGACACATCGTGGCCCATTGGATGCTTCTCTTGAGGCACATTTGGCTAGTCCAATGAAATTCCTTGGTTCTCGAAGGCCCGCCCCTCCCTAGAGGCCCTCACTTGACCCAAGTCATCACCTCAAATTTTGTAAGCGAATGGTGGAGGATAGAGAGGTCGCGAGATGGAGAAACAAAAGAGTGGCCATGAGAAGCGAATGGAAAAGAGAAAGCAAAAACTTAAAGACGACGCAGCAAAATGTGCAAAAATCACCGACTTATTCAAAAGCACAAGCTCAACCTCGGGTTCGGGCGGTGGGGCCGCCGGTACAACGACAACGAGCGCACAGGTGGTGGAGAATGTAGAGGAGGAGGAGGCGGAGGAGATGGTGGTTCGAGCCGGGGAACCAGAGGAGGAGGAGACGGAGAGACGAGAGTCACGAGACGTGACCCAGCAGGGAGAGATTGAGTTTAGAATTCAGCTCAACACACCCGCTAGCTAGCCAATGCAGTGTAGCTATTCACCGTTTCCCATTTATTGCCTGAAACCGAGACCAAGTTGTCATCCTGACTTTATCAAATCAGTCACAAACATGTACCCATTTGATATATTTTCATGCACTTCTCTTGTAATGTTGCACCAGCATATATACATCTTCCTTGTCGAGCTGTTACAAGGTCATGTGATGTGTTTGAAGTTATGCTAGTGCCGTCCCGTCTAGAAATACCCTAGCTAGCTAGGCAGATTAGCTATTCACTGCTTCGGCGTTTTTCCCATTTATTGCCTGAAACTAAGACTAAATGTGTCGCCCCCACTCTCTCAAATCAGTCACAAATATGTACCGATTTATTTTCGTACACCTTTCTTGTATTGTTTTGACAGTTTATAGAAATCTTCCATTTGTCTTGAGCTGTCAGCTGTCACAAGGACGACATGTGCTGTGTCTTGTGACTTGTGCTGTGTCTTTTTTATATATATATATATATATATATATATATATATATATATATATATATATATATATATATATATATATATATATATATATATATATTAAAAAAATGGCGCTTGGCCCTTGGGTGATCAAAAGTGCCCGGGCCCTTTTCAGATGCCAGTCCAGCCCTGCTGGTGAATATGTAAATGTCTCGCTAAATACAGTTAAAAGTGTGGGAATATTAATTAAAAGGAGAAGTATAAACGTGTTGTTGAATAGAGTCAAAGTGCAACAATATCAAATAAAATAAAGAGGGCGAGGCCGAGTTAGAGAAAAGGTAGGAATGTGGAAGTAGGTAAAGATTGTATAAAAGATGACATCTGGTGGCCAAGAGAAGTAGTGCACCAAATAAGAACAAAGTGAAATATTTTTAGACCTGGTGGACAGAGCCAATAATACAAGTAAAACCCACTCAAATGCCGCCAGTGAAAAAAACAAAGGGTAGTTTAGGTATTATAGTTGAAAATTAATTTGGCCCCCCAGAGGATAGTTGAGATACTACATTTGGAAAATAATGTAGAGCCCCCAGTAAAAAAGTTTAGGTGTTGACACTAGTAATTATAATAGCAGTAAAATCATATGACTACACTTAAGTCAATTTACATCTTAGTGATCTCTTTCCATGCTCTGCTGGGTTTACAGTTTAAGTAACAGTGGCATTTTAACCTTTTGGAGAAAACATTGGAATGTTTTTATTGTAGAGGAAAAGAAAAGGCCAGAGAACAGGGTCGTACAAAGATTATGTGTGAAAATATGGTTTTTGGATGTGAATATTTTAATTTATGGAAGAAAATAGTTCCCTAAAGGAATACATTTGAATAAAGGGCATGCTAACTCACAGCTAGTTAGCAACTACAAAGATTCACAGGAACAGGAGGGCTTTGTGTCGGGTGATAAATCTACAAGTGGTAGTCCTCCCTAGAACTCTCTGAGTGCAAAGCCTAAGAGTAAATCATCTCCATGGGATTTGGGTGGATGAATAACTGGCAGAGCCCAGCGCTCTGAGGTCTGTGATGTGACCGGCTGGCCTGCATTGATATCACCCAGGCAGAGCGCCTCCTCAGCCCCAGTTCATACTAGGAAACATCCGTGGACAGCTGCTAAAGGGAGGACTGCAAACAATCCTCCTTAACAACCAAGCGTGCCACTTCAGAACAGATATGCTCCACTGACACAGAACTCAAGATCTTTTTCTGATGACCTGGATAACCTTCTTCACACAGCAGGGTAAGAACCAAAAGTTACTCGGAAAGTAAAAGAAAGCTAACGACTAGGCCTGAAACTCTGATTGTGAGCGACTCTGCTGTAAGAGATTTAAAAAGTCTAAACAACACCAAAGTTCTCTGTTTTCCCAAGGATATGGTCTCTGACTTGGCTAACAAGATCCTGCATATTGGGGCTGAACACCGAACTAAAAAATGTGGTACTGCACATTGGAACAAATGATGTCGTGAAACAACAGAAGTGTTGAAAGAAGACTTTAAATGTCTCTTGAAAACTGTCAGCTCTCTAAATGCTGAAGTGTTCATCAGTGGCCCTCCACCGCCAGTCAGAAGAGGAGTGGAGAGATTCAGCAGATTGTTTGCACTGAACACGTGGCTCTCAACTGCCTGTACTGAACATTCTGTCCATTTCATTGACAATTTTAACTTTTTCTGGGACCGCAGACATCTTTTTAAGGCAGATGGACATTGTCTGAACAAGTCAGGAGTAAAATTGTTTATTTATAACACATTCAACTGCCTGCGTCATCAATCTGCTCCCTATGCCAAGGACAAGCAACAAGAGGAATCAAAACAGGAGAAAGACACAACACAGTGCATAGAAAGCCTTGAAGACCTATCACTGCACCTGCCTGAGGAGAGTCGTGATTATGGGAGACCTATGAGACAAAAGGAGGGGTCTCGACGGCCACCCATCCCCCTTATCAACGCCTTCGCAGATACTTTCCCTTCAATACCCAAACTGCCATCCAGCTTTCTGAGCCCAGACTCCTCCAACCAGCAGCTCAGTGACCGCCTACAATCCAGCCTGAAGGTGGTTCAGGAGATTCGCAAGAAGACCCCCATCCCTCAACTACAAACACCGAAGCAGACACGTGCACCAGCTCCCCCGTATTCATCACCATACCTACCATAATCATCCAAAACAAAACGTGCACCACCTCCTCCCCCTTCGAAACCGCATCCACTGTCTCTGGAGCCTGATAAGGATGTGTGTGTAGAAAAAGGCAACAAGCTCTAACTAATATGTGCTGGGTCCAGGCTCAAGGACGTATGGCACTCTCAACTTTTGCCAGAACATGCCAGGACCCTGCCTGCCAATAGCTTGGCCGATGTGTGTTGATAGGTTATAGATTACGAACGGTGAATCAGCTTAGAAACAGAAAGCGCTCAACTGTTAGTGTGAATTTATCAAATTTAGCTGCGATTCCACATCAGTCACAGCTTGTCACACAAAATCAGACTGATAGTGTATTCAACAAGCTGGAACTAGCTTTATTAAATGTCAGGTCGTTAGCAGGAAAGACATTTTTAATCAATGATTTTATCACCAAGCACAATCTAGATTTAATGTTTTTAACTGAAACTTGGATAGACCAAAATAAAAGCACAGCTGTTCTTATCGAATCAACCCCTCCCAACTTTAGTGTTATGAGTCAGGCTAGAATGCATAAGAAGGCGGTGAAGTTGCTATTTTGTTTAATGATTCCCTTCAATGCAAGCTCTTATGTGTTACGTCTGGGGCACAATAAAACGATAAAACCCAAATGCACGACTCGACACAAAAAGAGTTTCCAAAAAAAGTTTTTTTACTAGAGGTAATATTCCATAGTCACAAAAGTCTAAACACAACGCACACTAGCGCGGCGAAAACCCAAAACTATCCGGCACTGGGCACAGAGACAAACACAGCTTAAATATACACGGTGAACACAGGTGTAAACAATAAGGGCGGGGCAGTTAATCAGGTCAAGGGGAGGGACGACCAAGGAGGGGAAATCAAGCTACCGAGACACAACATTATGGAACCTTCCCATCTTTTGAATATGTGGCCCTTCTGAAATGCTCCTCTCGAGTTATGTTCCTAAACATCTATAGACCCCCAAATAATGTGCAAGCTTTTTTGATGACTTTGCTGAACTGCTGTCTATAATGTGTATTGACTTTGACCGTCTAGTCATTGTTGGTGATTTTAACATCCATGTTGACAAGCCCAAAGACAGAGGGGCTAAAGAACTGTTCTGTGTTCTCGATAACTATGGACAGACTCAGCATGTAACGGTTCCGACGCACAACAGGGGGCACACTCTAGACTTCCTCATCTCAAAGGGTCTGAACATCTCTGAGGTTGCGGTGACTGATGTTGCACTCTCTGATCATTCCTGTGTCTTCTTTGAGAGCTCTATTTCTGTTCACAAAAATGTTCAAAAAGAAATTACCACAAAAAGGCACTCCTCTGAAAACACGAGGGAAATGTTTGTTCAGAAATGTTCTCCCACACTAGCCCTCGCTAACATCTCAGTAAATGAGCTGGTAGATCACTTTAATTCCAAAATAATAAATGTCATAGATGCCATGGCTCCCACTAAGGTAAAGGAGGTGTGTGGCAAGAAAATATCTCCATGGAGAAAGGCTATGAGCGTGAGAACAGAAAAAGTAGTCTAAAAAAGGGACGACAGTCCTTCTCTGACATCATTGCCAAAAACACAAACAACTCACGTGCCTTGTTTGTGTGGTGTATTAAATCTGGAGATATACCAGGACAGATACTCCCTGAGGTCAGAGGAAGGTTGGGTGGAAGAAGAGTGAAAAACAACATCTGGAATACGTTAAAGATGCCCTAGGTCACCTAGTGGGGCATACAGAGTTATTACCTAGGTGGTATAGTAAATCAGTTCATATACAGTTAGTTACTCCCTGAGGTCATAGAGAGTGCAGAGAGTGATGTGGTACAACAGAAGGTTGTAGAACAAACCTCTGGACTATGTCAGAAGACCTCCAGGGATGAGTAAGACAAAGACTAACGTATATCTCACCTTATTTGGGTACACATCCTCATAGAACATCGCATGTTGACACACACACACACACACACCCACATTTCTCCTATAAAGTATACCTCAGACTTGGCGTCACGAACTTGGCCGTCTTGCGATCTTCAGGCGACTCTACAACACTTCTCCTGCCAAGGCATCACAGTCCGGTGAGCAGTTGTTGGGTTGGGTGTGTGTGTGTTGCTCTGGCTCGCATCGGGCAAACTGATGTGTGGGTATATGCCATGTTTGTGTTGATGTTGGAGTGAGACTCCGTTCTAAATTGGAGATTTATTGCGTAGTGCACGACGCAATAGGGGGGAGTGTTATAGAAGTAAAAGACGTAGGGAAACAGGAATAGGAAGGAATATAGGTATAAATAAAGGATGTGAAGTTAAAAGCAAAAGGGTAGAATAAGCCTAATTAGTAACGAAAAAGGGAGCTACATAACGGTGCAAGATTAACGAAGATGGGCCCCCGAGCTTCTTAACGGTAAGACATTTGTAAAGTAGACACTGCGTGAAAATTGACTTTGAAAGATAGTCAGATTTGGAAGGTAAGGTAAATAACCCTGGGCCCAGGGCAATTGGTCAACGGTAAAAATATAGAAAGGAATAAGGATAAAGGAAATAAAAGGAAAAGGAGCCGCAGATTTGGATAAAGCCCTCAGAAGAGGCGATGTTATATGGGCCTAAAAATCCTGAAAAGTTACTATGTTGATTTTTTGGGTCTGTTCTGGGAACTGGGTGTAGAATAAGAAATTCATTGGTTTCTATTTGGCATTTGTTGATGAACAAATGTTGGGATTAGTCATTTGAGTATTCTACACCTATTAAGGTAGCAGAAATTTAGAAATAAAGGGATAATAGGAGCGGCAAGGAAAAGCATGCTATAGGGAAATGTATGAATGAGATCTCTGGGTGAAAGTTAGGATTGAATGCATACTATGTGTTTGGAAGAATGCTGAATTTATGGGGTGCTGGACGGAGCTGGGCTCCGCTGCACCTGTGTGTGTGAAGGGCTAAAAATAGCCCAACATTTGAGGGAGAGATACGGAGGAGAGAAGAGATTCAGTAAAATCCAGGAAAAGGATTCTGTGTACTGATAAAACATATGAGCCTCTTTGAAGACAATGTTTTGACTTCATACTAGTAAAATATATGAGCCTCCAAGAAGAGGACATTTTGAAACACTAAAAAATATATTTATATGAACTTTTTCTCAGAGGACTTTTATTTGGCTAAAACTGATGAGTTTCTGGGGAACATTTTCGAATCTGCTACAAATGATCAGTCTCTGTTAAGGGAACATTTTTAAATTGGTTAAAGTGTATGAGCCCCCAGAAAAGACGTCTATGATTTTGAAGAAAAATGAAGAGATCATTTGAGATATTTATATGCCTATGCAGGACTATGAAGTAACTTTTTGAAGTAATATACAGACGCTGGTTATCTGTTGAGTTTGTCTTTGCCAAACGGAGACCTGCAACTATTTCTTTTTTCTATTTTATTCTGTTGGAGTTTGGTTGAGAAAGGGGGGCCTCCTCCTTCCTCCCCATCATCTGTATGTGAGGGAGCTGAAACGCAGAGAGGGGCTGCAGGGGACGTGAAAACCTGGCCAGGATACGATATGGACTGAGGATTGCTGACAACAGAGGGTGCAGCATCAATCCAGTCTGAATCTAGGCCAGTGCAGTTCTTGTCCACAACTCTTCTATACCTGCTTTCAGACTGTATTCAAGTGTGTTCATTTATAGTTACCATCACTGATATGCCTTTGGTGTACTTTCATATGTTTTATTATATGAGTATTTAAACACTTCTAAACCGAATGGGGTTAATAAACTGCAGGATTTGCATTCACGAGTATACCTGCTGTAGTTGGTTTGGAATAAGGCTTGGAAACGGACTGAGTACACGCATTTGAAATATTTATTAGAGTGTTAAGTTTTGGAGCTTGACCCTATTGGGAGCACATGAGCGTGGATTATTGGTTGTCGGTTCAGACTGTGGTACCTGTGGCTTTGTTTTGGTGGCTTTGTTTTTATGGAAATAAGCTCTTCAGTCCCTTACAGTGGGGCATTCTTTATATCTTTTTCCATTGAAATACTAGATAACACCTACCACTGATTGATTGGTTGATTGACTTTGTTGATTGATTGACAGATTGATTGATTGATTGAATGATTGATTAGTTAGTTGATTTATTTTGTCGATTGATTGATTGATTTGACTGATGGATTGATTGATTGATTGATTGATTGATGGATTTGATTGATTTGGTTGATTGATTCAATTGATTGATTCGACTGATTGATTAGTTGGTTTGATTGATTGATTGATTGATTGATTGATTGGTTTAATCGAGTGGATGATTTATGGAAAAATTGATAATAAAATAAATAAAAAGAGAGGGAGAAGGGATTAAAATAGCTTTAAGTAGTTTAGAAGTTTCAGCAATAGGGTTAATTTAGGATTTGGGAACGTAAAACACTTGTCAAAATGAAGAAAAAGAACACTAAAACTACCAATCCAAATGTAATCACTCCTGGGGATGTAGTACAGAAGAATAATCCTTTAATTAAAGGTATTGAAAAGATTTCTGAGAAATGGCACAAACGTTGGCCTGATATTGAACAACCATGGCCAGTGGAAGGACGCTTAACCTCGATGTAATCAAAACAATGCAGGTGCTCGTTTCTACCTACAAAACTGACCAAAAGAAGGGCAAGAAAGGGAGGCAACGTAAAGAAAAGAGACAGATAGAGCTCGGCATTCTTCAGTTGTTTGAAAACAGGGACAGAAACGGTTAAAAGTAACACAAGTTAAGAATGATAGAGGCGCGGAAGCAATTCGGAAAAATGCAAAAGAAATACAAAAACTGGCGGCGGATATTAATACACCTTTTTCGCATACGGAACCAATCAAGAGCCCTCCACCTCATAAGAAGGAGGCGAACATTGAGGAAATCTATCCCCAACTCCCAGTGATCAGCCAAAGGGGTGGTTACCGCATCCGAGATGAAGATGACCAAGTAATAGAAACGGGACGAGCGAAAACAACTATAAGAATGTATCCAACGGTCAAAAGTAAGAAGAAAGCGACCCGGTTGGAAACTGGGGGAAACTGAGGATCAGGAGAAGGAACTCCGAGGATGATGACCAGAGTGATCAAGAAGAGGCTAGGGGCCGATATGACCCTGCAGTCAGGCGGATGCTGGCTAAAGCGGAAAAGAGAGGAGGGAGCACAGAGACAGAAGAGGACTCGAGAGATGATGAATCTAGTGAATGTGAGATTGGAGACAACGATGAATATTCAGGGGGCGAGGGTCCCTCGACGCCAGTAGGATTTGATCCTACAATATCCAGTACTACAAGGAAGGAAGACAGAAAGAAGGTTATAAAACAGATGGAAGAAATGATCGACGAAAGTGTAGCGTCTTTGGAGTTAGCCACTACATCAGACTGTAAAAGAAGGTTGATATGCAGCATAGAAGAACTGCGGACGGAGAAGGAAGAGCTGCAAGGAAAACAATACCGAGAATGAAATGCAAGATATTCACTTCCCCCAGAAAAGGAACACTTAAGAAGATGCTTCCTGTAATAGTTCGTGGACAGAATTTGGAGTACAAGCCTTGGCAGAATACGGATATGTCAGATATAATGGAGAAGTGACCTACTCTTCAAGAGGGAGCACATCCGTGGACTTCAAAGATGGATGAGCTCATGGTGGGAACACAATTTGCCATGGGGCTATTAAGAGATTGTTAGCTAACCTTCTTGGGGTTCCAGCTATGGAAGAGATTCTACAGAGAGATGGGTTGGTGTTGTGATGCCTGGTGATCTATCTCAGATGCCATTACTACAGGTGGCTAGTAAAGATGTCAACGAGGCAGAAGTGTGGATAGAAGGAAAGTTACTGGAGAAATATCCATATTGAACGTCCGATTTTGATATACTCATGACATTTATGTCTGTGTTGTCGGAGTGTTGTCATGTGGTAGTTATACTGGGGGATTCTAAGTTTAGGGGGGAATATGGAAATCATAACCTATAATAATATGATATCGTGAATCTGACATTATAATCAGTGTTTGATGTTTTACTTTGCATCTGTTGTTTTCTGCAAAGATACTGGTTTTTTGTTTTTCTTTCCTTCCATAAGGACAAGGGGGAATTTACACTGGAGGGATCCAGACACTCAAAATGGACAATTACAATGGACTGAAGGATTCTGAACAAGGACGTTGTGACAAAGTGTTCAGATTCGACATATGAGCGACCCTACACTGAGAGTCGTCTACGCTGCTGCAGAGGAGCTGCAGTGTGAACCACTACTGTGTCTTTTTCTTACATATATTTGTATGAGTTATACTTACACGTCCATAATATTGTCACTGTATCAATGTCTGAGGAATGATTTTATCTGATATTGAGTAGATATATTGGGACCTCAGATGTTTTCTTTTTCTTTAACGCCTAGGGAAATTGGGTCTAGGCAGGGAAAGGTCCACTGGAAGGTGCGATGGGTCGACCAGCCAGAATTTGGACATTGTTTCGATTTTGGTTTCTGAGGCTTCCATATGTATTTGCTTAAGTTACATTCTACACATATTGTTATAAATAAGTACAGTTCCTCCTTTTGATAAGTCTGGAGTACTTTGTGTGGTCGCCTAGGGCAGAGGGGCCGTGGGAGAGTTTTCCTGTCTAGATTGTTTGAGGGTAACTTGGGAAGATGGCTGTCGGACGGGTTTTTTGCTCTCACACTCTATAAAATTATATTAGTGTTAAAGTTATGCTGTAGAAAGCATGTAGTGGAGGAATTGTTACCTATATCAAAATTGTAGTCATGTATGGTTTATTATTTTAGTTTCGAGACTCTGTGTAGTCTCGAAGGGGGGCTTATGTGGTGTATTAAACCTGGAGATATACCTGAGGTCAGAGGAAGGTTGGGTGGAAGAAGAGTGAAAAACAACATCTGGAATACGTTAAAGATGCCCTAGGTCACCTAGTGGGGTATACAGAGTTATTACCTAGGTGGTATAGTAAATCAGTTCATATACAGTTAGTTACTCCCTGAGGTCATAGAGAGTGATGTGGTACGACAGGAGGTTGTAGAACAAACCTCTGGACCATGTCAGAAGACCTCCAGGGATGAGTAAGACAAAGACTAACGTATATCTCACCTTATTTGGGTACACATCCTCATAGAACATCGCATGTTGACACACACACACACACACCCACATTTCTCCTATAAAGTGTATGCACAAAGACAGTTCGGGGGACTTCCACAATTGGCTCTGGGAACCTCGTATTGCCCGTGTTGGTGTATGATACTATGCTGTTGTAGTAAACCTTATTATATACAAGCTGGTGTCTCCGGAGACTTCTTCATCATCTTCACAAACATCGCTACAAGATATACTTCATTTGCTACCGTTGAGAGACGTTGTCAGTAGCCTCTGAATTTCAATCCACCAGGGCCTCCAATGCATTTACTTCCTTCTTCACTGACACAATTCAGAAAATCAGACAGGCAGTTGGTGTTTCTGTATCAGGTACAGCAAATGTGTTGTCCTTATGTCCACTTAAAATCAATTCAAACACCATGACACAATTCCATCAGATTAATGATAAAGACCTAGAGGACATTATTCAACATCTGAAGTCCTCCTCCTGCTGCCTTGATATTATACCTACAAGCTTTTTCTGAAATGTTTCTCATAGCATGTCCTCAGATCTACTTCATAAAGTAAACAGGTCTCTTCACTCAGGTGTATTTCCACAGGTCCTAAAAACTGCAGTAATTAAACCGCTCTTAAAAAAGAATAATCTGGACGCTTCAGTAATGAATAATTACAGGCCCCTATCAAACCTCCCATTTCTAGGTAAAATCATTGAAAAAGTAGCACCACAGCACTGAGACTGCTGTTGTTAAGGTCTTCATGGACAGCCACTTAAACACGGACAGTGGCAGAATCTCAGTGTTAGTATTATTAGATCTCAGCGCTGCATTTGACACTGTTGACCACAACATATTACTAGACCGACTAGAAAACTGGTTGGGACTTTCGGCAACAGTTCTAAATTGGTTTGAATCCTACTTAAAGGACAGGAAACACATTGTTTCCATAGGCAGCTACACATCAGAGCTGACAAATATGACATGTGGGGTTCCTCAAAGTTCCATTTTGGGGCCTCTTCTCTTTAACATCTAAATGCTTCCACTGGCTCAGATAATGAAAAGCAACACAACAAGTTACCATAGCTATGCAGATGATACACAAATGTACATAACCATTTCACCAGGAGACTCTGCTCCAATTCAAACACTGAGTAAGTGCATTGAACAAATCAATGACTGGATGAGTCAGAACTTTCTCAATTAAACAAAGACAAAACCAAGGTCATTCTTTCTGGAACAAAGGAGGAACGACAAAAAGTCAGTGCTGAGCTTCAGTCAGCAATGTTCAGAACAACAGCTAATGCCAGAAGCCTCGGTGTGGTCATGGACTCTGACCTGAATTTCAACAGTCACATTAAAACAGTTCCTACGGCCGCCGACTATCACCTGAAGAACATATCTAGGATTAAAGGACTAATGTCACAGCAGGATCTAGAAAAACTTGTCCATGCTTTTATCTTCAGTAGACTGGACTACTGTAACGGTGTCTTTACAGGTCTCACTAAGAAATCCATTAGAAATCTGCAGCTGATTCAGAACGCTGCGGCTCGAGTCCTCACTAACACTAAGAGAGTGGATCACATCACTCCAGTTCTGAAGTCTTTACACTGAGAGAGTGGATCACATCACTCCAGTTCTGAAGTCTTTACACTGAGAGAGTGGATCACATCACTCCAGTTCTGAAGTCTTTACACTGAGAGAGTGGATCACATCACTCCAGTTCTGAAGTCTTTACACTGAGAGAGTGGATCACATCACTCCAGTTCTGAAGTCTTTACACTGAGAGAGTGGATCACATCACTCCAGTTCTGAAGTCTTTACACTGAGAGAGTGGATCACATCACTCCAGTTCTGAGGTCTTTACACTGAGAGAGTGGATCACATCAGTCCAGTTCTGAAGTCTTTACACTGAGAGAGTGGATCACATCACTCCAGTTCTGAGGTCTTTACACTGAGAGAGTGGATCACATCAGTCCAGTTCTGAAGTCTTTACACTGAGAGAGTGGATCACATCACTCCAGTTCTGAAGTCTTTACACTGAGAGAGTGGATCACATCACTCCAGTTCTGAGGTCTTTACACTGAGAGAGTGGATCACATCACTCCAGTTCTGAAGTCTTTACACTGAGAGAGTGGATCACATCACTCCAGTTCTGAAGTTTTTACACTGAGAGAGTGGATCACATCAGTCCAGTTCTGAACTCTTTACACTGAGAGAGTGGATCACATCACTCCAGTTCTGAAGTCTTTACACTGAGAGAGTGGATCACATCACTCCAGTTCTGAAGTCTTTACACTGAGAGAGTGGATCACATCAGTCCAGTTCTGAGGTATTTACACTGAGAGAGTGGATCACATCAGTCCAGTTCTGAACTCTTTACACTGAGAGAGTGGATCACATCACTCCAGTTCTGAAGTCTTTACACTGGCTTCCTGTCTGTCAGAGAATTGATATCAAAGTTATGCTGCTGGTTTATAAAGCATTGAATGGTTTAGGCCCAAAATATATTTGTGATATCCTGCTACATTATGAACCATCCAGAACTCTCAGGTCTTCTGGGACGGGTCAACTTCCTGCCCCCAGACTTAGAACTAAACATGGAAAAGCAGTGCTCAGTTATTATGCTCCAAATATGTGGAACAACCCTACAACCCTGCAGGTCCGCTGCAACTCTTACTACCTTTAAATCTAGACTGAAAACATTTCTTTTTGCTGCTGCTTTTGATTGAACTGTTCTTATCTAACATTGCACTGTGTCTTTTATTCTGCGTTGTAACTTTTATTCATGTATATTACACCTGTTGTGTTTATTTTATTATCTTAAATGACCGTTTTTAAATGCCTTTTTATAATGTGTTTATACTGCACTATTTTTTAACGCTCTTAATGTCTTTCATTTTTGTAAAGCACTTTGAATTGCCTTGAGTTGAAAAGTGCTATATAAATAAACTTACCTTGCTTTGCCTTAATCTGCTCAGCAGGGTTCCCCTTAATGACTGAGTCTGTCACTTTGTTTTCTTGCACCTGATGATCCTTTTTAATCCGGCAAAGCGACCTTCATTTTTACTTATTGGTTTTATCTGAAGGGTGTGGAAAAAGGTTTTATGGGCTGCTCACACAGAATGCAGGCCGCACAAAAGCCAATCATCATTGAGATTCTCCTTCGAACGTCTCTCACATCCTTCAAAACTCACATTTTTTATTTTGCTTTCGACTGCTAATTGCCATTGTAACATCCATTATCATGGCTGTGTGAAGAGCACTGGATACAGCGTTGGAGGTGGACCCAGTGTTAACACCATTTGGAAGAATCGCTTTGACAGCAGAATGAAAAGGCTATACGTAATGTTATGCTCTTGCAAACTATTTCATTATAAACATATTAGGTGTGGTAAAATATGAATAGCAAAAGCAATATTGAAAAAAAGTCATCCCCCCTAAACATGGGGACAGGGATCACTAAGAAAGCTGTGACAGACAGGAAGTCCCGCCAGGAGCTGCAAGACCCATTTAATAACATTGACAGCACCACATACCATATCCACCTCATTTGTTCTTGCCTTTCACAATAAAAAGCGTCAGACATCAGCTCAAATCCAATCCGATAATTTCCCAAAAATGAAACTCAGTAAAATCACTTAGCAATGAGTGCCTGGACCAGTCCACGGGGTTCTTCTGGTGGACACCAAGACAGACCGATGAAGTGCTGTCAGAGGAGGCAGAGTCTACCCAATCGAAATAGTGGTTACTAAAAGTTTTTAAAAAGAAGAAAATTACAAAATTATATATATATATATATATATATATATATATCAAAAAGATGTTTTTTCTTTCCACACGTGACATGGGAACTGGCAATTAGCAATCTATCGGAAAAAAATACGTATCCATGTCCCGTCTTGAGAGGGTTATTCGTTAAATGAGTATGTCTTGTCCTGTTGACCAACATAGCTATTACACGTTTATGTGTGAGACTGGGTTGGTGTGAGAGTGAAAATATTTGTATGTAAAAGGAGAATGCATGCGTGTGAGACGGCCTGTATGGCCCCTCATACTAATGACACACACATCTATGCTCCATTCAACTCCAGTAAATAATGCAATGTTAAGAAGCTCCTGTCCTCTTTAGCGGAAATAAAATGCTAGAAGCCCTTTCTCCAGTTAAACAACAATAAATCGGAAATAATCATTTTTGTCCACCCTTAACTAATATTGATAGTGACCTCTCCTTTAATCAGTGACAAGAGTTCTTCATCGGTTTTATCACCTATCATTTCAAAAATGAAGTCCTGTATGTCTCCCGGTCTTATTTGGAGACAGTTATCCACACTTTTATTTCATCACATCTGGATTCCTCTACCCCCTTATATTCTGGGTTAAACCAAAAAGCAACATTTCTTATTGTTGTAACATTGTATCGTTTTCGGGTGGGGGGGATTGAGGACCTCATTCTTGGTTGCCGCCTGAACCGCTTGTTTTAAATCCATGTAAAGCACTTAAAAGTTCTATATGGATAAAGTTGTTGTTATTATTATTATAGAAGGGGAATTTAAGCTATGGGGTTCATGTGTGTAAATCTTTGATAATAGCCAGTGCCCCCCCATCCACTGACCTCACAGCACGTCAATGGGTCAGAAGGGGCTTCGTTCTTACTGGTACCGGACGTCCGGCGCCTCTTGTCTTAGCTGGAGGAGCATTTGGAATCCGCGGCTGAGTTGTCGCATCGCAACATGTGGGAGATGATAACACAGTGGAGAGTGACAAGAAAGCAGGAGATGTGGCATGTGTCTGAGCTCATTTGTAAAAAGGAATTAGTCCAATAACAACAAAGCCAAATTCCTCTGTTGATGTCGAAGTGTGAAAAGAAACTAATTGGGGGTGGCAGATAAGAGTATTTTCAAATCACGTCAAAGTGAGTCTTTGTCCCCTAAAGGAGGTACTGGATTGTGTTGTCTGGCTCCACTCTAATTGCTCCAGTCTGGGAGTACATTGATTGTTAATGCAGATGTTGTTGGGGTCTTTATATTACTCTGTGGTGTTAGTTGACACAGTTTACCAAATTCAGGTTTCAGATAGAATCATAGCCTTGTTATATACATTGTTTTGGGTACCAAATCTAAATTTATAACCTTTGTGATTTAGATTTCCTGTTTTTGGTTTCCATTTAAAGAGTAATTTGTCATGATTATAGGGTTTTGTTAATAGTTTTATTTTGAAATGTATCTTGCTCCTTGTGTGTTGTCTGGTCTTACTTCCTGTGTTTGCCCTCCTGTTTCTGATGTCTCATTGTGTTCAGCTGTTGCCCCTCCCCAGCTGTCTTGTCTTGTGATTACCCTTCTGTGTATTTAGTCTTGTCTTCCCTTGTGTTCCTTGTTCGGTCATAGTCACTTTCCCAATGGTTTGGTCCTTGATGTCAAATCGCTCCCATGTTGTCCCTGTCGGTTTTGCCCTGATCCCTTCCTCGTGCTCCCCAGTTTGTCAATGTTAAGTTTTTCCTTATTTTTCTTTGTATTCAGCTTTTTTTGTATTAAAGCTTGCCTTTTGTTGAGATCCTTCTCTGATTGTTTTTACTGCATTTGGGTCCTATGTACCCCAACCTGTGACATCACTTCGCCATGATAAAGCCAGCTGAAAACAGACGCATGATGTTTTCAGGATAGTTCAACCTCTGCTGCTTCAAATTTGAATCACTTGTCTGGAAATCTCCCTGACTTAATGGAACAGTAAATCACAAGCTCTTTAATTACACAGTGATTACCAGCAGTTATAAAATAAGCACCAGTCACTTAGCAGACATTGGTCTGAGGACAACACAAGGTTATACGATAAGCTACATTTATTTTTGGAACATCTCTTGGATCTTCTGCTTTACCTCCTCACTCAATCAGTGATGTTTTTATGAAGGAGCCGCTGTGGGCTGGTCCCTGTATCCCCCCATCAGTAAAATGCAGAAATCAGCTCAGTATGGGCCAACACCTGCATGTAATGGTTATGGTGGTGAGAGCTGCCAAATGACTTGCATTAAAGTCTCTGTGCTCTCTCTTATCTCGTATTAAATTGAATTTTGCAAGTGATATGTAATGGTGCTTTCATGACATTACATTTGCATTACACTGCAGCTGTTAAACTGATTCTGTGGCTGCTCTATAATCCAGAGTGCTCTAACAATGTATGATTTATGTTTAATAGCCAAATACAACTGCAGGGACATATTGAGGCCATATTTCATGCTATACGGCACAGCATTTAAACGCCAGAGAGCGGCTGTATTTCAACACATGGGTGTCAACGGGCTGAAAGGAAATGAAATGTATACATGTTTACATTAAATTGACTGTAAAAAACATGGACACACATGTGAGGAACAGCTGACACCTTGGGCACAGAACTGGTAAAAATGAATGTAAAGCTGGAGATAATAATACTTCTTTGGAGAAATCACCTTATGGCTGTTTTATATCTTTATAAATGCTACGTTTTTAAAATGTAACAACTGGTATAAGTTTATTATACCCTTGGGCAGTGCTAGTGTTGGGAATGCCAATACATTTCCATTAATGTCATATCTGATTATTGCTTATTATCTGCATTTGCAGAGAAGAACCCTTCTCAACTCAGGATTCAATACAATTCATGATACATGGTTAATAACACACATTTTAAAACAAATAATCACTTTAAAAGATTGCTTTTGTTAGAAAGGAAGAAGATGTAGGGTTTAAAGTATGCAAAAATAGTATAATTATATTTGTATTCTTGGAAATCTCATATGTACTGTAAAGGACTTAAAATACTGACATCAATAACACAGGTGGTTCTGAAAATATTTTACAAGGGTTACAGAAAATGCATGTTAAAAAAAAACATTGATATTTATGCAGTGACTTTGTTTACCCCACAGGGCACAAACACTATGAACATTCTAATATATGTACAAGGACTAGCAAAGATGTTGGACCGACTAATGAGACTTTCCGCAGAAAAAAAACATCAAACATAACTTTGTTAAAATATTTGTTAGAGCATCTCTGTCTCTACGGACGATACTGTTTTGGCTGTAAAAAGGTGAATGCTAAGTGTCTAAATAGGACTAATAAATGTCATCACGCTGAACGTTAGCCACCTTTAGTTTAGTGGTGCTGACGTGAAGTCACTACAGTCCTGTAGTTAAAGCATTACGTCAGCTATGTGGAGATTATCCTGCTGATCGTATCAGAACATGTGTCTGTTTAAACAGATAACACACCTGTAAATGATGAGCAGGGGAAACCTGTTGCTGCTTGTTTGGCAGGTTTTGCAAGAATTTATTTGACAAAAGTCCAAAACAAACAGAATTGTTATTGCGTTTCTGCTATTTACAATTTCAAGTCTTGTTTATATGCTCAGGTCCTGAATATAAACATGTTACAAGCTTTAAACACTCAAACAAACACATTTGTTTAATATGATTTACAACTCTTTCAAAATATATTGTATCTGTACTCAAAGCCTATGTCAAGTGCATCCTCAGGCCAAGTATTAGCATTAGCTAATATGTGCTAGCATTAGCATCTGACAAACACCTTTTATCATAGTTAATAAACTGAACACACATTAAACATTAATCTGTGGTTAAATCATGTACACAGGAGCTGGAAACAATGAATATTTAACTTCATCAGGGAGCGCAAGTCTACTACATTGAATTGGCGACCGCCATAACACACACAAGGTAGTCTCTTACGCGCTATTAAACATATCAAACAGCATCTAAACACCCCTTCAAACATAAGAGATTGCAACATAGAACTGTAAATACAGTATATTATTTAATTATATTAAACAGGAGAAATTATGTGCAGGGGAAACCTGTTGCTCGTTTGGCGGGTCTTGCCAGAATGGCAAACTAACGGCAGCTCCATGGTCACGTACCATCTTTAAGGCAAGCGATACCCTGCCCTACTGCCCTCTGCTGTCCATAATACAAACAGCTTTTACACATTTGCCTTATTGAAACGCTGTTAATTGAGCTAAACATATACTAAATCAAACATTATATTACATCTAAACTGAAATGTGAGACCACATACACTTTAAAAATGTAACTTGGAGAAAATATCCTATCCAAGTAACGTCGTAAATGTCTAAAGGAGACCATATGGTATGACCATATAAACACATACAAAAAAGTGGTGGTGTGTCGCTCGGCCAGGACGCTGACGTCTGGATCCTCAGTGATTATGATACAAATGATTGCAATTATCCAGCTGCCATGCCGTCTGTGCTTTATAACACATATATATATACATATATATATATATATGTTATCCAAAAATACATTTAATGTGGATAGTAGGTTTTGTCTCAATAACTGATAAATGGATTAATCTAAAATATAATATGATCCTGTCCTAGAAAACCAGTAAAACCCCCCAGCAGGATGAATATCAGCTTCACTTCTTATCACGTCAACAAAGTATCTCAATATATATATATTATAACATATATTATCAGTGATGATGTTTGACTCACTATTATTTATCCTCAGATCACCTTGAATAAAATCAAAGACGAAAAAAAATCTTCCAATTACTCTCCACATACGACACATCCAGAGTCCAGTGTCAGTGCGTTATTGTGTGTGTGTTCCCATAAATCTTCATTCATCATGGTTATAGCTGCTCCCCTCCCCTCTGTGTACATCAGCATCACTGCCCTCCACCCCCCTCTCTCTCCTCCATTCATGCGCTTCCTCTCTCCCCTCCTGCCTCCTACCCTTACTTCCTCTCCTCCACCCTGCGTTCCAATTCACCTTGTTTCCTCTTTCTTCACGACCGGGTTTCTTTCTCATATGTCATTCATTCCCTACGTCCCTCATCCTCTCTCTCCTTCTCTTTCATTCCCCCCCACCGTCTCTCAGTCTTTTATTCACCTCTTTCTCTCCTCTGTCACTCCCCTGCTCACTCACTCATTGATAGGGGAGGCGATGTGACCAGCATGCCGAGTGGCTAATCTTTATTCTGTGTGAACGCGGCAGGAATCAGGGCGGAGTGTCAGTTCACCTCCATCTCTCTCTCTCTCTCTCTCTCTGTCCTCCCCCCTCCCTGTGAGAGTGAAAAAAGCACGACAGCGAGCGGAGAAGAAAACAACAACACACCCAGCTGAGAGGACACACACAGGAAGAGGTTATACACAGAGAGGAGAACGACGATCTTCATATGATTTCATCTGGATTTCACTTTGAGTATTTCTCCTCATACATTCCTATTTTAATATCAACTGGTTAAAAGTGTGGTCAGCCTTTGTCTGGCCATACCAAAAATATCAACATTATTTTTCCAGGACTGCCGACTCACCTTGTAGAGGTCAATTGTAAGGTCTTGTTTTCTTTTTTTTTCCATTTTCATTTATTTTTTCAGATCAAGGCGGAGTTAGTGCTGTTTTATCCTGGCTGCATTCAACTTTGGTTTTGTATGGAAAGACTGAATCCAGAGATGAATGTTCTATTGACCGCATCTTCTGTCGCAATTTCCTGCCATTTTTCACTGCAATCAAGCTCACAATCTCCTTCCCACTGCAATAATACTACGGATCATGTGCTCTGCCTGTTTTTACAATAAATTATCAAACACATGGAAGGAGTGAAGCAGATTTTTTTGCACGTGTCAAAATGTTTATTTTCCCGTATTTATTTGACTATAGCCGCAACACCACCTATACATTGAGGGTATAATTGAGAGCCACGTTCTCTCTGCCTTGTTTCCACTTAGCACTGCACAATGGCCCACGGAATTCATTCTGAGAGGGGCACAGATTTATAGAGATTTTTCTAAGGTGATCTCTAGCTAATTAGCTGCTTGCTAATGCTAATTAGCCAGCTGAGTTGTTTGAAAGCTCAGAGTGCACTTATTAATGAGTCATTTGCAAATAAAGAATTAATATCAGTTTAATAATAACAACATATTCTTCATAAATATCATTTTGATGAGAAAACCTGCGTACATGATATATTGCTAATTTATGCCAAAGCAACTTACTCGCTAAAGTTAGTTATACAATCCAGTTCTGCTAATGCTTTATGGTCATGCTAGGCTGTTTCTTGTCTTGGTTTTGTTCAGTCCCACAACAACACCCTCTCAGCATCTGCATTGGAATGGGGCAACACCAGGACCAGCTTGGTTCCTGTCACCTATGGAAAATACACCAAAAACACAATGGAAAAACATACCTTGATTTTTTATTGATTAATGCTAGTATACTGTAGGTTAATCCATTAACAACGTTCAGATAAAAACATGCATCATTTGCAACAAGCATGACAATATATGCATGTAACAATTTTATAGCAGCAGATGTAGCCATAGCCTGGCTATACCAGCCTACGTACTTCCGCCCAATTTCATTTTGCTCCTGTAAGTGAGACTGGGCAAGAACTCATTACGTACGATTACTAGAACTCAGAATTCTATCGGTCCAATCAAAGAACAGGTGGAGGGGTTGAGAGCGATTAGGTCGAAATTGGTGCCGAGTTTGAATTGTAGTCTAGTCTGTAGTTCAACAATGGCGACAGAGGCAGAGCAGCTACTAGCTATCCGCTCGGTTGTTTCAACTCTTGAAGGAATTCTTCCTTTTTTTCCAATAATTGTTTCGAGTTACGAATTGTCCCCTGAATCCTTAGGTTACATTGAGAACATCGACACATGTCGCTGACAGCCATTTTGACAGCCACGCTCTCAGGTAGCGATTTGTTTACTACTGTGAAAGCAGAAGTAGGAAGCGTCAGCTCAGAGCCTGCCCTTCGGCGCATAACATACGTCATTACCAAACCTTAGTGATTGGTTAAGAGAACTCCAATGATTTTAAACTTCAGACAATATTCCACCCATTCCAGTAATCCAAATCCAATGACGCTGTTCCAGACTGTATGCCAGAGAGAATCAAAGTCAAACAGGCTGGTATTACCAGGCTAATGTAGCCAAGCCACACCTGCCAAAAGGTAAGACAACAAAAATAAATGTTTACCTTATGTTTCCGGGTTGCCATTTCAGCCCAGAAGCTTTCCATTTCAGTTTTGTCCTGCAGGGCTATCATTGGCATGGTCTGATCATTTAGAAACTCCTCACCCAGAAGGTCATGTTCCTCTGGCCCATGGTATGGGAGGTGATGGGGAAAACTATTTATGAAAGTAGAGTTACAAGTTGTTAAGTTCTAGGTATGTTGTCATCAACCAGCAGCAGTTCATACGCATCTTTGAGGAGAAGCTAAATAAGAATAGCTCATGTGCAGTTTAGGAGTGAACATATATCATCATATAATGCAAGGTATTTTAGCTAAAATGATAGACAATAATTAGAGAAAAAAACTAACCTTTCAACAAAGTACAGGACATCTTCAATGTCACTTTCATGGAGGACCTCCATGTACTCTGCTTCATGGAGCTCAGAAAACTCTGTTTCAGACATTTAACTCCATATCATATATTTTCTACAGCTCAGCATTTCAATATTACACTTAATAGTATCAAACATGCATACCTGTCAAGTATCCTTTCCAATTTGTGCTAGCCTTGAACCAGTAACCTATGTCCACTACCATGTCCTCCAAATCAAAATGGGACACCTGCAATGCATTAATCAAATCATAGCATATTCAGTCAATGCACGTAATTAGGATACAAATAAAAAGTTACATGTAAAGATAAATCAGACCTTAACTCCCTTTTAAAAATCCCATTCCTGCAGCTTTGGCGGTGTTATGTGCCACATGAGAAGGACAACCATGAATATAGGTGTTTGGATGCTTCTGGAGGACCCTAGAGGCAATGGATTTACATGATCCAATGTTCACAGCTGCATTGTCGACTGAGAGACTAATGCAGTTATCCCAAGAGATGCCATGCTCCTCTAAGGCGGTGTTTATTTTGGTGAAGATCTCACTTGCTGTCCCACATCTCGTCCCACTTGTTGTGCACATATTCAAAAACTGGTGGACAACTTTGCTGTCCATGAAGACCCGGACAGTAAGCGGGTTCATCTTTGCCACTCCTATAATGACAAGTTAGAATCATACAGATGTTCATGTTGTTAGATGTTTAAAAATACACAAAGCAAATGTTATGCAGAGGAGAAAAATCTCAAATAGTTTGGGAAATACCAGTGTCATTCGACCAATCTGTAACAAGGTTATACGGGGCTTTTTTCCATCTCGTTCACAAGTTCCTGTGTGAAATATGGTGCAAGTGCTTCGTTGGTAATGCAGGATGACTTAGTCCTGGAACACCTGTACTCCTGCGCTGTCTTCGACTCTCCGAAACATTCTTTTAGGAGAGGCCCCAGGTGGTCCGCAAAGGCTAGGGGGACGTTGTGAACTGCCAACCCAGCTGTCATTTTGACCTCAGCCCTTCTGGTCTGTAAGAAATTAAAAATGATTAACCTCCCAAAAGACCAAAGTTTATTTCAAATGGACACCTACGATAATAGGGCACAGGCAAAAAACACATTCAGCAACTAAGATCTCAAATTAAGAAAACTCTACTATACTACACTGAAATACAAACCACAACTTAGTCAAACTATCAACCATGAATTTACCGTGATCAACTATAACACAAATCTCTTGACTGAACCTTGACAGGACCATTATACATATCATAACTTAACATCTTGTGCAGACATCCCCCCAACAGAGGGAACGGGCATTGCATATTGTGATAATGTGGCTGAGGGCTGGAGAGCCCGTTGCTTTTCTTGGTGGCCTTTGCTTTTTATGTGGTGCACTACATCTGCCACACCCTGGTGGCAACATGAGTTTTCAATACGGCAGACTGCACACCAGTAGTGCGTGTTGAGGCTCCCTCTGGTAATAAATGGTCATGAAGAGGTCCACTCATTATTGAAAATGGATCTACATGTTGCTGCTCCAGCCAGAGCATGACTCTTCTGGCCCTGCTGTTGGATTGGGAGAGTCTTTTCTGTCTGTCCCTCTGTGTATTCTTCCATCTGCCCTGTTGGTCGTTCTATTTGTACTGTCTGTGGCTCCTCTGCATGTGCTTCTATCTGTCCTGTCTGTTGCTCCTCTACGTGTTTGTCAGTCTGTCCTGCCTGTTGCTCTTTCTGACCTGTCTTCTGCTCTCTCTGTCCTGTCTGTTGCTCCTCTACGTGTTTGTCAGTCTGTCCTGCCTGTTGCTCTCTCTGACCTGTCTTCTGCTCTCTGTCCTGTGTGTTGCTCCTCTGTCTGTCGTCCTGTTGTTTTGTATCAGTGGTTCTGGCTGTTCTGTCAGTGTGTTTGTCTGTCTTTTCTCACTTGGTTTCGCTTTTGTCCTGGCAAAGGTTTCTTACGGGACATCTTTGAAACCTTAAAGAATTTAAATGGTCATGTTGGTGTAATAACTGTACTCTCAGTTACAAGAACATGCCTACTTCTATTGCACACATTTCCTGTAGCCTATTTATGTTAAAATCTTTGGAATACATCTTACCTGTTCAAAGTGCTGTTTGGTACTACAGAAAAAAAAGTCTTCATCCACAGTGAGTCCTTTTCTTTGGCCTGTTAATAAAAAGATATATGCCATGTGAGTAAATAAACAATGCTATGAGCTGATGTTTTGAGCATGCAGTAGGCCTATACCATGAGGTTAACAAGGTGCTCTCCTGTTGCTTGTTATGACAGCTGAGTTTACATTCACCACACTAAATCATGTTCACAGACATACGCACAAACACAAACAAATAATTAATTTCAATATTTAAAGTTTAAGAGAGTGAGTACTCAATTGAACGACATTTCATTGTAACATACCTAGTAAGTATTCTCAGCTCAGATTCTCATCAGACTTCTCCAGGTAGTTTCTCCCGCTGTCTCTTTCGGTATCTCTTCTTCTGTCGCTAACTTCGGGGATGCAGCATATATGGGGGCATCGCATAGAGTTCAGTGGCGCTCATCAGCACCATCTACCATCGGGGAGTTTGGAAAGGAACGAACGAGTCTCGGCCCAAGACCGGATTTTGTTTTGTTTTTTTTGTGTGAGAAATTGGATGTGTGGCGTGCGTGTGTTTGTAAATCCTGATTATGGCCTCATGAAACTTTACCATCCTACATGATAAGCTGAGTGCATTCTTAGTATGTATGTCTCTCCTGTATAAATAGATAATAAAGGGCTTCCTGAGCAGTTTCAGGAACCGAATAGCTCCTAACCAAACACAGGTAATTACACACGTTTGATGATAAAGAATTGACACAGTGCTCCTCTCAAATATCTCCTCAGAGACTCAGATCGTACACCAATTCTCTGTGGCATATGATGTTGACCTGCTGCCTCCCCTACAGACCCTCTGCCCCCGCTAAAAAAGATGAAAATGGGTCAGTGTGGGTCTCGAGGTTAATAAAAGAAACAAAGAACAACTCCAGGTCAGAGAGACCCGGCTTTATTGAGTTTGAAGATATTGCTCAGTAGGTCAGTCAGGAAGTTACTGTTAAATGCATTCCTTAAAACTTAGGGTTTGGTTTCTGAAAGGGAAAGGCGGTTTAAGCTGGCAATCAGCTGATTGAGGCAGTGTCCCAGCTTGTACAAAAAGTCCTTAGGAAGATATCTTTGGTTCTTTGGGTACGGTCGAATAGTCAAAAAATCAGCTCCTATCTTCTATTCCTATCTACTATTCCTTGACCTTTGCGTGAAACGTCGCAGGGTTAAGGAATAGTGGATAGGAGAATTCAAAAGGACTTAGGAAAAGAGACTGCGGTGCTTTGACTGACTGCACTTACACTATCCAACGTATTTATGTTGAAGGACGTTATAAATGTGCGTCTGCTGTGGGGGACTACAGTTTCTATAAAGCAGACTACTGAAAGCGCATCTACTCTCAGAGGTGGGACCAAGTCATTGTTTTGCAAGTCACAAGTTAGTCTCAAGTCTTTGCTTTCAAGTCCAGAGTCAAGACAAGCAAGTCCCGAGTCAAGACCAACAAGACTCAAGTCAAGTCCCAAGTCCTACCGTTTGAGTTTCAAGTCCTTTCAAGTCCTTTTAACAACGGAGAAATAATATTTACACAAATCATGTATGCTTTTAAGATCTGTATATATTTATCAAACCAAGAACATTGTTCAAACACATTTGAAATAAACAAAGGCAAATGTAATTTCCACAGAAAGTGCTGACATTCTATTTCCATTGCTTATTGCACCTAATTTTTGCAAAACACTCTTCACCTTAAAACTTCAATCTAGCCTTGAACTAAAAAACATGTCTTCATCCTCAAACAGGTATTTGGAGGATCACAGAAACAGTTGAATGTAACTTTTCCAAATGTGTTACCACTTTGTACAAAATATTTTCAGTCTTTTTAACTCATTTCAAAACCTAAGTGTAACCTTAACCTTTTCAAACATGTCACCACTTTATACAACATATCCTCACTCCCAAAAAAGTGTGTGTGTGTGTGTGTGTGTGTGTGTGTGTGTGTGTGTGTGTGTGTGTGTGTGTGTGTGTGTGTGTGTCTGGAAGGGGACTAGATGTGAAGTGTCATGAACATGACAATGAACAGAGTTGTGCTTTTCTATGTCAGGGCCCTATGCTGCATTGCATTTGAAAAAGATCAAATTGGCCAAAAGTCTGTCAGTCATTTGTGCACGATGGGGACGTAGTATGATGCCACCATGGCTGAAAACTCGCTCCACTGGAGCACTAGAGGCAGGCACTGCCAAGACTCTGGTGGCCACTCGGAAGAGGGAAGGAAGAGACTTCATGTTCAGTGCCCAGAACAAAAGGGGCGTTCTGTCCTTCGGCTGTGTCTAGGTAGTGACTTAGCTGTAGTGCTGGAGTGGTCCCAACATCCTTCTTCTGCCTCTTATGGTATGCAGCAAACAGGCCTTCTCCTTGTCCAAGGTCCTCTTGCTCTTCTTCATCAACCAGAGGCACAGGTTGCTCAGTCTCTGCAGCATCTTGCAGGATCAATTCTGGAAAAACATTTAACAGCAGAAACAAAAGAGCCCTTATTACCATTGGTGTTGGTGATACAGTGTTAGACTGAACAATGCAATTATTGATGCTGTCAATAAGATCAGACTACGAGAAAAAAAGTTGCATTGAAGTCAATAATATTTACCTTTAACTTGTTGTGCCACCTCTGCCTTGATGTCATGATTGACCAGTACATGGTGCTCCACCAACAGCAGAGAAAAGGCTGGATCCAAGGTGGCTGCTTTGAGGTAGACTGGGTCTGAAAAGGGGGCAGTGATCCCATCTTGAGTCCCGGCCATTTTCACGTTAATGAAGATCCCAAGAAATCTTTTGTTCAGGGATGCCTGGAGACTTCGGACCAGGCCGCTCAGGAAACAAACTTAAGGCTTCAGCTTCTCAAGGATTGAGGGACAAGACGGATGGAACAACTGCACTGATTGTGACGACCTTCTCTCCCTGTGTCAAATCAGTTGCTTCTCCAAACGGCTTCAAGATGTCCACCAACTCCTTCAACAGATTCCACTCTCTTGGTGTGAATGACAACTCCTTATGCCCAGCCTTTTCTATAATGGCACAGAGCTTTAGATGATCACACTGGAGAACTGCCTTTACTTGCCTCAGTGTTGAGTTCCATCTTGTGTTGACTGCAGCAGGAATGCCTTTCTGTTCCCCAAATTCACTATCAAACACATCTTTGAATGTTGTGCTTGTGTGCAGCAATGATGTATGTATGCGCAAAACACTGCAGGCGCTGTTTCTTTGCCATAGCAGCATCTACCGTTTGCTGTTCTTCCAGGGTTAAGTCACACCAGAGATCAGGGTCATCAAGATGATCTCTGTCATCATCCTCTTGTTCACTGGGGAAGCACACAGTGAATGCCTTTCGCATGTTAGCAGCATTGTCACTAATAATGTAATCTTTGATGTTGTATTCACCGCATATTGACTCAAATTGGTCACAGATTCGTTCAGCTGTGTGTGAGCCTTTGAAGCGATTGCAGGCCAAGAGATTTGTATTTAGCTGTATCCTCTCTGTAGCTGTCTCTTTCTATATCCAGGGGACAGTGACAACAAGGAATCCCCTCATCTTTCGGTCAGACCAAATGTCCACAGTGACTGAAACATGCTCAGTGTTGCTCAGTTGAGTTTTTAATCTTGAACGTCTCTCCCCAGCGAGGCTCTCTGTTTTTGATGTCAACGTTCTGCAACACACTGGGCTGTACTTACTGTCAATTACTTTCAGAAAGTGCCGAAAACTCTTGTGTTCCACAATAGACAGGGGAAGGTTGCAATCAGTAATCAAGTCGGACAGTATTGCGTTGGTGATAGCCTTCTGCTGTGGATGACTCATGCTGTAATGCGCTACACAACTGTCCAAGAATTGTGAGATTGAAGGCTGTTGTGGTTCATCTATGATGCTTCTACTCATCTGGTATTCTTCAAATCTGTAACAGGTAAGCATATAAAACAGATGTCAGAAAGTCCCTTATAGCCACACATAAATTGCATTTGAAACGATCTCCTCATATATCAATGCTAACATTGTGTTAATATTTATTTTTGTATTATTATGAATTGTATTGTATACTGTAAGATTGTGTTTGTTTTAACATTACATTGATAAAATACATTTCCAGTGTACACTTACTAAAATAATTTATATTTTACCTGCTTTACCTTGCCATCAAGCAGCCCTTTCCGACAGGAAACTGAAGTATGCTTGTTAATTCACTCTCTCCAGCACACCTGATTCCATTGGCAAAAACAGCAATTGTACCTGCATCACACAGAAATGGCTGGTCTACTGCTGGCTCAATGATTAAGTTTAATTGTGCTATTCTATGTCTTCGTTGATAGTTCAGCTTTGTTGTGATTTACCTAAATTGCATAAACGACCTCAATGAGGCAGCAGTAGACTAGCAACTCCTTTGTGCTGCAAAGTAAAATAGCCATTTTTGTCAATGGAATCTGGTGTGCTGGAGGGAGTGAGATATACTTAGTTTTCCTATTGGAAAAAATCGTCTGGCAGCAAGCTAAAATACACATATTTATAAAACAAAGTACATTAAACTGACCTTGATTTGACTAGGCTTGCTTTAGTTTTGCTGCTGGCAGCAGTCTACTGTGTATGATCCACTGACTAGCTGCTAAGTACATACAATCTCGCTTCAAAAAATCCTAAACTATCCTTTTACAATATGAGTATGGATAAGTTCACTATTTTGCACTTTGAGCCCCATTTCTGGTTTGTCCAGGATGAAATAGTGTGTTTGACACCGACATTTTAACGATTGGTCCCCCATGCTTCATGTAAGGGCATTCATAAAGCGGTCCTTAAATCAACCTTAAACGTTCGTTTTCAAAGATATGCAACTCACTCAAAGATGAAGATGTTGCCTGCAACGACACGATCAGCTTGGATGGGGTAGCACCATGTAGTCACGAGGAAGCAGACACACGCATCTTTGTGCATGCCAGGCATGCAGTGGAGAAGGGGAGCAAGGTCCTGATGGTTGGCCTGTGACACAGATGTCCTCATCATAGCAATCAGTGTTCTGCCTCTCATTCAACGGATTGGTTTGCTGCAGTTGTGGGTGTCCTTTGGCCAAGGATGCAACCTGAGGTGGTTTCCTATACATGACCTTTACACCTCTATCGGACTGGAAAAAAGCAAAGGAATACTCTTCTTTCATGCCTTCACTGATTGCGATGTTGTTTCAGGCTTCCGCAGCAAAGGGAAAAGGCTGCATGGCAAACCTGGGATGTGTGTGTGGAGGCATCTGATGTCTTTGCCAAGCTAAGCCAGTGCCCATCAACAGTAGGTGATGATGATCTGGAGGTCCTCGAGAAGTTTGTGGTGACAATGTATGACAGGTCCAATACAGTTGCATGTGTAGATGATGCCTGTGCTGTTAGATCGAACTTAGAAAGAGACTTTTGTTTTGAAACCGGAAGTAGTTCTCATGCCAGGAAAAGCGGAGTCATTGAAGCACAGGTAGTGTGTGAGTGTTTGCAAGGCACATGTTGACTGCTGAAGGATGGGAGCTTAACTAACTGGCCATTTCCAGGGATGCTACTGCTAGGATCATGTTTTGATGTTTTATCTGTAGATCTTTTGAATGTTAATTTCGATTGTTAAAGTGAGTTTAAGTGCTTTTGTTAGTGTCATTTATATCTGACTGTGGTGTGCTAATGTTAGCTTGTAATGACACACTAGTGCAAATATGGGAGAAATGTTTGTTTGGTGAAACAGTGAATGTAATGAGAGGCAGTTTTATGAAAATGCTGTATTTTGTGTTTTGTTTTCTTGTAAAGGTTTTCAACCTATCTATAAAAGACGTATTCGAACTGATGACTTAGTAAAATAAATGAAAGAAGAACGAAGAAACCGTCTGAGTTGTGTCCATTTTACCCTGTTGATGGCCAAGGCCTTTTTCAAGTTTGGGCAGAAGTTAAGAATCCCCCGATAACTTGACAATGCCAGACTTGAAATGTTTGCTCGGAAACAGAGGCCTTATGAAGCCATTCCTCCAACTCGTGCAGCATTTCAGCATTTCAAGCGTGCTGCCTATCAAGCAGGCTGCATATGGAGTCAGACAATACTGCGCCAACCAGAGACACAGAGTCCTGCTGACTGGGGATGGACAAAGAGTGGAGATACATGGAAGGTCTTCTGGACAACACTTGCACCCATTGCAGAGAGTTGCCAACAGCTGACCAAGTGTGGATGTGATTCAGAATGCCATGGAAGGTGCGAATGCTACCGATATGGTCTTACCTGCACAAGATTATGTAGCTGCAAGTGTGAGGGCTAAGAAAAGTTCAAATTCCCTATACTTTTAGACACCAAGATCATCCAAATGAATCAAAGTGGTGAGCTTATGTGTCAAATGTCCCCATATACAAGTCTGCAGGGCAGCCATCTTGGAAAATGGGTGGCCATCTTGAATTTCAAGTACTTTTTGAAAAGTGTAATGTCTAAGGAGTATTTGTACCAACTTTGGTGCTTGTATCACTATTTTTTTTTTTTTAAAAACATATATTTATTGGTTTTTTCATGTTAATACAACATCCAACAATTTAAACATCCAAAATATATGGCAGTAAAGAAAATAGTAATTAAATGATGAATACAATAAAAATAATAAAAAATAAATAATAATAATAAATAAAAAAGTATTCAAAATGTAGGTTACAGCTTGCACTCCCAACAACACATTAAATCATTTTCATTATCTCACTCCCCCATTGCCTCCTCCATATCCCCCTCCCGCAACAGTTCCAGAAACATCCTCCAAATATCGTAAAATTCAGAAGCCCTCTTTCTAACAATATAGGTCAGTTTCTCAAGAGCCAAACTCGATGTTAAGTTACGTAAGCAGTGGATAAAAGAGGGGCGACCAGCATTCTTCCAACATAATGCAATACAGCGTTTGGCCTGCAATAAACAAAGGTCAACCATTTTTCTTTCCTTGCAAGATAAAGAACAGTCATCTGGATAAATACCTAAAATACATACCTTAGGGCATAAAGGTATAGGGGAAGTCGTGATCCGAGAGATATACTTTAACACTGAGCTCCAAAATGTTTGAATCTCTTCACATTTCCATAAACAGTGATATAATGTACCCTGGTGATTGTTGCACTTATAACATAGATCAAGTATATTAGGATCAAATTTATTTAATTGTACAGGGGAGATATATGTTCGCATTATCCAATTAAATTGTATCATTCTCAATCAAGTGTTGATGGTTTGAGTGTGTATTTTTAAACATATTTCACTCCATTCAATGAGAGTAATATCTTCTTGTAGGTCTCGTATCCATTGCTGTCTCTTATTATCAGAGTTTTCCTTATGGTTTTCAACCAACATGTTATAAAACCGGGATACCAATCTTTTACCCAAACAGTTTTCTGTAACATGTGTTTCTAAGATGGAGAATGGAGGTCGTTGCACTGAATTGTTTAAGTGTGCCAGAATAAAACTTCTAAGTTATAGATACTTAAAGAAGTGTTTTTGCGGCACATCAAACTTTGCCTTTATCTCACTGAATGACATTAGAGTATTGTCCTCATATTCATCCTGTAGTTTTACTATGCCCTTGTTCAGCCATGCTTTAAAACCCATGTCGTTCTTTGCTGGGGCGAAGTGATCATTACCCCATATTGGGGAGAAACAGGACAACCCTGGGGAGTCCCCTAACAGTTTTTGAACTACATGCCAAACAACAATAGTGTTTTTTACAAAAGGATTAGTAGTACTCTTCTTTAATGTTTTATAGGATGCTGAGTATAGATAGCTCTTCAATGACAAACCTTTTGAAGATAGTTTTTCAATTTCTATCCAGGGCATGAAAACATCTTTAGAAAACCAAAACATTGTGGCTCTCAACTGCGCAGCCCAATAATACCATTCTAGATTTGGCAACTGTAGCCCATATAATAGAGAGAGTCTGAGTCTTGGCTTCCTATTATTCCAGATGAAATTAGAAAGGAGCTTTCTGGTCCTAGGAAAGAAAGAAGGAGGCGGGGCAAGCGGGATTGACTGAAAAACATATAAAAATTTAGGTAGTATAGTCATCTTTACAATGTTTATTCTTCCCAGTAAAGAAAGCAGTAGTGTAGTCCACCTAGTGATCTCTTCCGACACCTCTGCTACCATGGGCTCATAATTGACTGAGCTAAGATTACTTATCTTTGGGGTTATTCTGATGCCCAAGTATTTAAATCCCTCTGTGGCGTTCACAAATGGGTGCGATACTACAGGTTTCTTCCTTTCCCTTACATTTAAGAACATAATAGATGACTTTTCTTTGTTCACTTTGAATCCAGAGATAGTACCAAACTGAATAAACAACTCCAAGAGAGATGGTATCGATTCTGTAAGATGTGACAAAAATACAATGGTATCATCAGCGTACATTGCTGTTTTGTGTTCCATGTCCCCAATCTTAATACCATGGATTGAGGGGTGAGATTTAATCGCAATAGCTAATGGTTCCATGGCCATTACAAAAACTAGAGGCGAAAGTGGTGACCCTTGCCTTGTGCCTCGGAATAGCTCAAAAGGTTGAGAGGTGAGATTATTAGTAGATACCATTGCAGAAGAATCAACAAATAAAATGTCGACCCATCTACGAAAGTAATCACCAAATCCAAAACGCCTAAGCACCTCGAGGAGATAGGGCCATTCGACTCGGTCGAACGCCTTTTCCGCGTCGAGTGATAGTACTGCGGTGTCAGGAGACCCCTTGACCAAGATGGCGCCGAGGATGGCTGCCGTGTCTCGAGCTCCTCAACAACTCCACATCTTAGTGTTTTTATTGTTTTACTTTGTTGTTTGTTTTTAACTTTTTTTTGCAACATGCAAACCGCCCAAGCGAGCCCTATCATCCAATATGATAGAGAACAACTTTTACACATCAGGTCGCTGGTGGACAGCAATAATCCACCATGACCTGCAAACAATGGAGAGTCTCCGTGTTTACCTGCTGGAGCTCTACCTGTGGAGCGCAGGAGGAAGAGACCACGAGGTTCCCGGGCCGGGGTCCTGGTCAGGCTGAGGAAACGTGAAAACAGGCCTCCTTTACCGAGTTTACTTCTGGCAAATGTCCAATCCCTGGATAATAAGCTGGACGAACTCCGTAGCAGGGTGGCATTTCAACGGGACATTAAGACCTGTAATGTTTTGGTTTTCACGGAGACTTGGCTCGACCCCACGATACCGGACGCCGCCATTGCTCCACACGGATTCTCCATTCATCGCCAGGACCGGACAATAAACTCAGGAAGAGCAAGGGAGGAGGTGTCTGCTTCATGATTAACAACAACTGGTGCTCAGATGTGGAGATCATTTCTTCGGACTGTTCTCCCAGCCTAGAGCACATCATGATCGGATGCCGGCCTTTTTATCTGCCGAGGGAGTTCACATCGGTTGTTCTAACAGCAGTGTATGTTCCGCCACACGCTGACAACAACACAGCGCTGGAGGAGCTGTATGGGATTATCGACAGGACAGAGACTTCTCGGCCAGAGGCCGCATTTATTGTGGCCGGGGATTTTAACAGAGCCAACATGAAGAAAGTCCTGCCGAAATACTATCAGCACGTCAGCTGCCCCACGCGCGGTGGAAATACACTGGACCATGTTTACACTCCTTTACGGCATGGATATAAAGCCCTCCCCCGCCCCCCCTTCGGCAAGTCAGACCACATATCTCTTCTTCTGCTCCCCGTTTACCGGCAGAGACTGAAGAGGGACCGGCCTGTGACAAGGACAGTGCAGCGTTGGTCCGAGCAGTCTGACTCTGCTCTCCGCCACTGCTTTGGCATCACGGAGTGGTGTGTGTTTGAGGAGGACGATATAAACACACACACTGACGCGGTCATTTGCTACATCGGCAAATGCATCGATGACGTCGTGCCGCGGATTACTGTACGGACATTCCCAAATGAGAAGCCCTGGATAAACGGCGAGGTCTGAGCTAAACTTAAAGCACGGGCCATCGCGCACAGCGGCGGTGATTTGGATGAGTACAGGAATTCCAGGTATGCACTCCGGAGAGCTATTAGCAGTGCGAAAGACAATACAGGGACAAGGTGGAGTCGAACTACAAGGGCTCCAACGCCAGAAATATGTGGTCTGGACTAAAAACAATAACAGACTACAAAAGGACAACGAGTGGTGCTGAGGAAGTGTCTGCATCTCTCCCAGATGAACTGAACACATTTTATGCACGCTTTGAGAAGCCCCCGGCTGTGGAGGCACAGAAGGCCCAGGATCCCTGCTCACTGGTTTTAACCAGTGCAGATGTTTGTAGATCTCTGAAAAGGATCAACGCACACAGGGCTCCTGGACCTGATGGCATCCCTGGCCGTGCTCTGCAGTTCAGCTGGCAGATGTGTTCACAGACATTTTCAATAGGTCACTGCTCCAGTCTGTAGTCCCCACATGTTTTAAAGAGTCCATCATTGTCCCTGTCCCCAAAAAGACAAAACCCATCTGCCTCAATGACTACCGCCCAGTTGCACTCACCTCCATTATCATGAAGTGCTTTGAGCGGTTAGTCAAAACTTTTATCACCTCCTCCCTCCCTGACTCACTGGACCCCCTGCAGTTTGCCTACAGAGCAAACAGGTCCACGGATGATGCCATCTCCCTCACCCTCCACACTGCCCTCTCCCACCTGGACCAGAGGAACACTTATGTGAGAATGCTGTTCATTGACTACAGTTCAGCATTCAACACCATTGTGCCCTCCAAGCTCATCATTAAGCTCAGGGACCTTGGGCTCAACAGCGCCCACTGTGACTGGATCATGAGCTTCCTGACGGGCAGATCCCAGGCAGTGCGGATGGGGAACATCACATCCTCCACCTTGACCCTCAACACCGGAGCCCCTCAGGGTTGTGCGCTCAGCCCTCTCCTCTACTCCCTGTTCACGCACGACTGCGTGGCCACACACAGCTCCAACACCATCATCAAGTTTGCTGACGACACGACCGTCATCGGCCTGATCACAGGCGGCGACGAGACGGCGTACAGAGAGGAGGTCAGAGCCCTGACATCTTGGTGCCAGGACAACAACCTCCATCTCAACGTCAGCAAAACAAAGGAGCTGATTGTGGACTACAGGAAGAGGCAGAGAGAGGCACACACACCCATCACCATCGACGGGACTCCTGTGGAGAGAGTCAGCAGCTTCAGGTTCCTCGGGGTAAACATCAGTGAGGACCTGACATGGACACATCACACCAGGGTCACATCCAAGACAGCTCGACAGCAGCTCTTCTTCCTCCGCAGGCTGCGGAAGTTCAACATGGACTCCAGGATACTCTGCAACTTCTACAGGTGCACCATCGAGAGTATCCTGACTGGCTGCATCACCGCCTGGTATGGCAGTTGCACCGCCCTCAACCGTAAGACTCTACAGAGGGTGGTGAAAACTGCTCAGCACATCACCAGGACGGAGCTGCCATCCATTGAGGACCTCTACACCCAGCGGTGTAGGAAGAAGGCCGGTAGGATATTAAAGGACCCCCATCACCCCAGCAACAATCTGTTCTGTCTGCTGCCGTCTGGCAGACGGTACCGCAGCATCCGGACCAAGACCACCAGACTCAGGGACAGTTTTATACCACAGGCTATAAGACTGCTGAACTCCTGAGCTGTGTGAATGTCTACTCACATCTTTTTATAGTACACACATACATATATATATATATATATATATATATTATACACATCTGCCATACATATCTGTTTATAGTACACATATCTATATATTATACATATCTGCCATATACATCTGTTATACGTAATATATGCATCTGTCCATACCTCCTCATTCAACAGTGTAAAGTGTTTAAATACTCTCAATGTATTCCACATATGTATATATTTCACATCCTCAAATCTGTATTGTTGTTATTGTAAATATTCTTCTCTCTTTTTGCACTATTTTATTTATGTTATTTGCACCATGTATGTGGAGTTGTTGGAGGAGCACGCGACATAAGATTTTCATTGCCAACATATACGCTGTATCTGCTGTGCATATGACAAATAAAACCTTGAAACCTTGAAACCTTGAACTCTTCACACTCGTGGATTATATTAAGAACTCTCCTCACATTGTGGAACCCCTGGCTTGTATCACTATTTGAACGATTGTTTCACTTATCTGCTCCACTAATGGTGCTGTTTTATGTTTTATGAACCAGGACAACAGAGAGACATCTCTTCTTCATTACAAAGGCTGGAATTGAAATAAAAAAGGAAAGTGAAACTTATGCTTGTCACCCTCACCCTCTGGTCCACAATAACCCACATGAATCCCAATACGTACGATTATATGAAATATTTTTAAGATAAATACAAATGTGTTTATAATACATTAGTTATGCCTTAACCTATCACTTTGTATATCACAACTCAAACATGTTTTAAAACGTTTCAGAAACCCCACACAGCTCAGTGAACACTGAAATGTGGACTTATTTGATCATTTCAGTAAAAAAGTAACATTCATATTTCTCCTTTTGATTAATATAGTGTTGACTGTTCAAAACAAAGCACTTTAGTAAGTTATGGCATACGTTTTAAACTGCTTAATAAGCACCGTAACTTTCATGAAACGCATTTCTCCGTCAAGATCGGCTGTTTCCATGAACGCCCGAACAAAGCAAAGCATTGTGGGACAGCATTTTCTCCTTTCCTATCGTCTGGAGCAGTGGTCTCTAACCTTTTTAAGCCCAAGATCCCTGACCTCCACCTTGGTGAGAGGCAAGATCTACCTATTTAAGTGTTGAAAGTGAAGTATATCTTGTAGCGATGTTTGTGAAGATGATGAAGAAGTCTCCGGAGACACCAGCTTGTATATAATAAGGTTTATTACAACAGCATAGTATCATACACCAACACGGGCAATACGAGGTTCCCAGAGTCAATTGTGGAAGTCCCCCCGAACAGTCTTTGTGCATACACTTTATAGAAGAAAATGTGTGCACATCCAAAGTGTGTGTGCTCACCTGAGGTAATCATTAACAATGTGTGCCCCCCTAAGGGGACATAGGTCCGTTCATAGGGGCCCCCTGACGTATGCCAGATGTTGTTTTTTCCCAACATCACTCTTACCCAACCTATGTCCTCAGAGAGTATCTACCTTTGTATATCACCAGATTTAATACACCACAAAAGAAAAAGACAGCCCAGATTGTACTTCCAACTTGACGCCTTTTATTCAGGCTAATTGTATTTGAATTAGATGAAATGCTTTGGTCCAACGTTCAAATTTATGCAACAAAGAAAACACTGTAACTAGCATATCAAACTAGCCATAGCTTCACATCAACTTGAATTCTAACACATCAACTTCAAGATTCAAGATTCAAGAAGCTTTATTTATCCCGAGGGAAATTGAGGTGCAACAGTTCAATACAAAGAAGGAAGGAGAAATATACACTCAATATAACTAAACTACTAAATATACACTAAATATACATCAAATATTACTAAATATAAACTAAAATAACTAAGTATAAACTAAATGTATCAACAATAAGAGCAGCTTTGCAAATATGAAATAACTTCAATTCTAAGTTATTCAATTTCCTTTCTCCCTTAACATTGACGGCTCCACCATCACCCCCTCCACCAAAGTCCGTAACCTTGGAGTTACCCTGGACCCCACTCTCTCCTTCCTCCCCCATGTCAACCATACTATCAAAACCACCTTTTTCCACCTCCGAATATCGCCCGCCTCCGCCCCAACCTGTCAACTACCGCTGCTGAGACACTCATCCATACATTCATTACATCCAGGCTCAACTATTGCAACAGTCTTCTCTACGGCACCACCACCAAAGTCCTCAATAAACTCCAATATGTCCAGAACTCTGCTGCACGCCTCCTCACCGCTACCCGCTCCAGGGAGCACATCACACCTGTCCTCCATGAACTTCATTGGCTTCCAATAAAACACCGAATCAACTTCAAAATCTTACTCACCACCTACAAGGCCCTCAACAACTTAGCCCCCCCCTACCTTACTGACCTCCTCCACCACCATGCCCCCTCCCGATCCCTCAGGTCCGTCTCTGCCAACCTACTGCAAGTCCCCCGGACAAAGCGCCGGACCTGGGGCGATCGGGCTTTCTCAGTTGCTGCCCCCTCTCTATGGAATTCGCTTCTCTCCCATCTCAGTCTCCCCAACCCTCTCTTCTTCCAAATCTGCACTAAAAACACACCTTTTTACACTAGCCTTCCCCACCTAACTCCCACCTTCTTCTTCTTGTTTTAACCTCTGTTTTGTTTTGAACCCTAGTATAAATTAATAAATGATCTGTTTGCATAGTTTTGACAAGGCAATATGTAAATTGTCTTTGATTACCATAAAAAGCGCTATATAAATGTGATTTATTATTATTATTATTATTATTATTATTATTATTATTATTATTATTATTATTATTATTATAACACAAAAAGAAAAGGAATGTGGAATTTTCCACATATGAGGACAGTATTTTGTTTATGGTAGACAAGCAGATCATATCAAGTGTTATGCTTATCCACTGAAGCTTCAAGTCACATTAATATCAGCATTTTAGAAAATAAGACTGTAATGCTAATAAAATTCTCAATGCAATTAGGCCAAGTACAGCTTTATGTCCAACACAAAAAATAAAGGTGTGGCCTATTTCCTTTTGTATGAGGTAATTACTTTTTTCATAGAAGGCACACACACACACACAGGGTGCGATTTGACAAAAAAACAGAGGGGGGATGTTTTTTATTTTTTATTCATAGACAAGAACATTGGACTTTTAACTTGCATAGGGAGAAAAAAACGCAAAAGGTAGGCTATATATATACACCTGTTCACTAAATAATTCACTAAAATAGCAAAACGTGCTGTCAACAATTCAGGGACAGGTCTGGAAAACTAGACTAGGTAAACAGTCGGCTCTGGTGACGAATTTGTGGTGGCTTTTTCGGTTTTCCTGTCGGGGCATTGTCTGCAGCATTTCGGCCCTCTTTTATCCACAATTCTGCAAATGTGTGCGCAGGAAAGGATGCCACCTCTGGACCACTGACACCAATGAACAGTAGGCCATTCAAAGTGGAGACGTGCATTCTGTTTCGTTCTTCCGTGAGGATGTGGTTCATCGCACTAAAGCCACGCTCGCACTCAGCCGTTGACACAGGGAGCGTGGAGACAGCGATGAGCACTTTTTTCAAAGTCTCCCCAGTGACACCATTGCATTTCAGTTCATGAAATTCTTTGAGGAGTGTGGGCATATTTGTGTCTGCTATAGCAAGGCTTTTATGAATGGTCAGAAGTTTGTCATCCCCATAAAGCAACCGTTCATCTTCATCGGAGGGCCAATTTGAGGGGTTCAGCGCAGCCGCCGCAGAAAAAATGCCGTTGTCATCGAGCCTGCTCTGGATGTTATCGGCCAAGGAGATGAAAAAACGCTCACGAAAGGTCTCTGCCTTCCGCTGTTCTCCGTCACTCGGCTGAGACACATTAACCCCCTTAAATGTTTGCTTACTGCCCAATTCCTCCTTCAGACATCGTATGTTCACTCCATCGGCATTCCTCATAGCCCTCAGTGTCCGCACGGCAACGCCCACCTCAGCAGTAGCGGTGATTGCTGTGGCATCTCGTCTCTGAAGAAAGAGGGACAGGGCCTGCATCGTTTCGAGCGCGTCTTTTACGAATGCCATCTCCACCACGAAAAGCCACCGAGTCATCTTAGCATGCATTCCCTTACATTTGGCCCTGTCTTTGGTTGATCGTGATGTGTCTTCGGCCAGTGACGCGAAGAGTTTGACCAGGGCTGGATAGCTTTGCCAAAGAGCGGTCACAGATGTGCAAGACGAGGATAGCCAGCGCACGTCAAACACCCTTCCTATCCTGCGAGCTTGCATCTCCAAATTGGAAGCGACAAGCTCTAGCTCTCGCATGTTCTTTGGACTTTGAGAGAAGAAGGCGTACAGGGAGTCAGTAAACATCTGGAAATGACTTGCATCTGTAATTTGTTTGACAGTGTCATGGACGGCAAGTTCTAGTTTGTGATTCATGCAGTGAATGACAATCAGGTTGGGGTTAATCTCCTCACGTAGGAGTGTGGCGACCCCCTTGTATCGGCCCAACATAGCGGCGGCCCCATCCGTCGCGAACCCAATTAGTCGGGAGCGCAACATGTCTTTTGAGATACCCTGCTTCTCAAGGCACTGAAGCACAGTGTCACGGATCGCCGATCCAGTGCACGACTGCAACTCAGCAAGTTGGAAGAAGAAATTGCAACACTCCCCTTCAAATGGAATTCTAATGTAAATGATCAGACATGTTTTATTTGAAACTGTTGTGCTCTCATCAATGAGAATGCTGAACTTGTCGGGTGAGCTTTTAAGGAAGTCCACCAGACGCACTGTCATTTTCTCTGCAATAAACATCAGCATATTCCGACATGCCTTGTCAGAATGCAGCATGTTACCGAGGTTAACATCGTTGAGTTGTTGCAGTTCAACCAGGTGAGGCTGCATTTTGAATGACAGGTCAGTGTAGCAGATCATGTAAGCTGTGCGAATGCAGTACTCTGTGGTTTTTAAACTATGCTCATGATGCTTTCGCCACAGAGCTGCACTGTTCTCATTTGCCTTTTCAATTGCGGCGTCTTGTCTTTTTTGTACAATTTCAATACATTTGATATGGCTTTGACATTTTCCGTGCTTGCTGATTTTGTCATTTAATTTTTTTTGCCGTTTTGGCTTTTATGCCTTTAATGAAGGCAGAGTCTATATGAAGCCTTTCCTGTGTGTGTGGGCCTAAATCCCTGACGTCGGAACAAGCTTGGCACTTGACTGACCCGTCTGTGCTGACAGCTAGCCACTCACGACCCTCTCTCCATTTAGCAAAGCGCCCCGGCTCAATGCACCCTCCTACCACATGCGTTTCAGAGTCGCTAGCAACATCGGCGTTTCTTTCATCAAGTGGCTGGGAATCGTCCTGCAGGCCTACATGAACGCCAACCTCCAGCGAATTTCTTGCGCTATCACTCTCAGGTGTTAATTTCGTTGTTTTATTATTTGGTCCCGTAAAGTAGGACGATATGCTGCTCTGAACGCGTTTCATGTTTGCATCAGCGCTGTTTTTCCTGCAAAGTTCCCGCACTAAAATGTTACAATGTTTTTGTTTTCGATGACGTTCCGAAATATGCGCAGTCTGCCAGAAGGCTGCTGAATAGCCTACTCTGCCACTGAAGATCGTTAGATTTCAAGAGTTTAAGTAGTCTAGCAGTTAAGTTGCATTCATCGCTATCAAGGGGGGGAAATCCTTGTCCCCACCGGAGATAAAAATAATTTAGCAGAGGTAGGGATAGGAAAACCAGAGGGGGGGAAATCCTCACCATCCCCCCCTACAAATCGCACCCTGCACACACACACACAAAACACACTAGCAGTGAGCAGATCACATGCAGTGTTATGCTTATCGACTCAAGCTTCATGCAAGTTACATAACATCTGCATTTTAGAATATATATATAAATAAAATGTATTATTATTATTAGGGATGCTCCGATCGATCGGCCGCAGATCGTTATCGGCCGATATTGATCCTAAACAGGTTGATCGGTGTGCTCTCAAAGTGCAGATCAGAAAAGCCGATCGCAAATATATATATATATATATATATATATTTATATATATATATATATATATTTATATATATATATATATATATATATATATATAAATATATATATATATATATATAAATATATATATATATATATTTATATATATATATATATATATTTTTTTTTTTACCGGAGACATTCTGCGCGTGACGTATATTATATGAGACTGTTTTGTTTCCCGCACTCCAGCGCGTGGCTAATTAACCTGCGACTGTTTATCCGCTCTCATGAATGAGGCTGGCACAGGCAGCATGAGTTCTCCGGTCTGGAATTTTTTCACAGTTTCCGAAAAAGATGTAAAACTCGCTGTTTGCAAGATATGCAACGCCGAAATACCAAGAGGTGGTCAACAACAACGACAATTTAATACAACTAACCTCATCCGACATTTGAGAACGCGCCACATAACAGAATACGGCGAGTATGAGGAACAAGCCCGGACAAAAAAAAAGACGGCCGCCGTCACTCAGCCCACTGTCAGTGAAACGTTTAGACGTCTGGAGCCTTACAGCAGGGACAGTAAAAGGTGGAGGGATATTACAACAAAGCTCATGGAATTTATTGGACTTGACGAGCAGCCTCTTTCTGTGGTGGAAGACACGGGGTTCCGCCGGTTGATATCATTCCTGGAGCCACGCTATGCCCCCCCTGGACGTAAATACCTGACGGATGTATGTCTCCCTCATCTTTACGAGACCGTTTACACACACATCGACAGACTTTTGAAAGACAATGTCAAATCAGTCAGTTTTACAACTGATATTTGGACGTCGAGTGCATGTCCTATGTCGATGTTAAGTTTAACAGCGCATTTCATCGACCCGAACTTTCAGCGACACAACCTCGTACTGCACTGCCAAGAATTCACGGGGTCTCACACAGCCGAAGCTTTAGCAGGAGTCTTCGGGCGTATGTTTGAGTCCTGGAGCATCCCAAGAGAGAAAGTCCGTGCTGTTTTAAGGGACAACGCACGGAACATGGAAAAAGCCATGAGAGACGCAGCTTTGCCCAGCTTACCATGTATGGCACATACGCTACAGCTTGTTGTCTCTGAGGGAGTACTGTCACAGCGAAGTATTTCGGATATTATCAGTTCAGGGAGACGCATCGTCGGGCATTTTAAACATTCCCAGTTAGCGTACTCCCGTCTTCATGATATTCAGAAGCAACTTGGCCAGACAACCAAAAGACTTCAACAGGATGTCCCAACAAGATGGAACAGCAGCTTGTACATGCTCCAGAGTCTCTTGGAACAGAAACTGTCTCTTTCTGCCTATGCCGCTGATTATGAATTGCCGTGTTCATTCACTAGTAACCAGTGGAAACTAATCGAGAATATGACATCCCTCCTCGCCCCATTCGAGGAGCTCACGCAACAGATCAGCTCATCATCTGCAACAGCTGCTGACGTTATTCCGTCCATTAAAGCCCTCACACGTCTCCTGGAAAAAACAGCTGATTCTGACCACGGAGTGAAAACTTCAAAAACAACATTGCTGGAAGCAGTCCGAAGACGATTTGCTGACATTGGATCTGAAAACCTCTATGTAGTTGCAACCATTATGGATCCAAGGTGAGACAAACTTATTTTACTTAGCCTAAATAATCTAAATTCATTACAGTCTCACAGAGGTTACATTAAATGAGATGGTTCATGTTTAGCATCTGTAGGGTTCCCAGGGGAATATGTGTGATTGATCTCATGGTTAAAGATAAATAAATCAATGTACACACTGCCACTCTTCTACATTTTGTCTGTTGTTACTTGCCATGTGGCAGTTCAGATGTGCAGTTCTAAGTGTTTAGCAATGAAGATCTGTGTAGCCTACAGAACATGCAATTAATTTCAGATTTTTTTTTCTCAATTTAAAGATACAAAGACCGATACTTCCCTGACCATCTCAAGCCACACCTGCGTGATGTGCTTCGGGATGTTGTGGCTGCCCTTCCAGGCCACAGCACTGAACAACCCATCAGCTTGGAGGCGTGTGGGTCTAAGTCACCACAAAAAAAGAAATCAGCTGCCAGCTCTCTACAAGCTATGTTTGCAGAGCTAGTAGATGAAAATGAGGAACTGAGAGCTGAGGAGTCTCCACTCACCTCACAGATAAACCTCTACCTCTCTGAGCCCCTGACACCATATAGTGGACAGCCATTTGCTTACTGGCAGGCTAATAAGGAGCGGTTCCCCGCACTTGCAGAAGTGGCACGAGCCTACTTGTGCACACCGTGCACCAGTGTGGATTCCGAAAGACTATTCAGCACCGCAGCACATGTTGTGGATGAGAAAAGGAATAGGTTAACCTCCAAAAATGCAGAGATGCTCATATTTATCAAGAAAAACTTGCCATTTATGCTTGAGAATTAAGTAAGATAGGCTCACCTTAAAAAGAAAATATGGTAGCCTAAGCAGTACCCTGGAGTCTGTTTTTCTCAGTTTTGGTCTTTGACTTTTGTTGGCATAACTTGGGAAGGCTGTTATTTTGTTTCATCTATTGGAATACATTTGTTTTTTTGTTCCATTAATGGAACTTGCTTATTGCCTCATAGTTAAGGTTTGTTTGTTTGTGCTAAGGTTATCTAGACTGTGAACTACTCTCGTGTAGAGAATAATGAGAAATATTATTATTTTTCCCATCAAATGGACAGCAATTGTGTTTCCTTATGGTCAATTTTATTTATTTTTATTTAATTTAATCTATTGCTCTTGACAGGGCAGGGTTTAAAGGTACTTTATTTGTCACATATACAGCTAGTACAGTTTACACAAATAAAAAGTTGATTGTGGTACATAAAGATCTTGATTGTGTTTATTATTTATTTTAGTACAAATGGTTTTACCACTTTAAGTGGTGCACAAGGCTACATTGTAAATACAGGACATTGAGGATTATTATTATTATTCTCCCATCTATTCTGTGATCGGTGATCGGTATCGGTATCGGCAGATATATGATTCCTGTGATCGGTGATCGGATCGGCCCCCAAAAATGCTGATCGGAGCATCCCTAATTATTATTAAAATAGAACTGTAATTGTGTTTTAACAAAATTCTCAGTCAGTGTAAATAAGCTCAGTGCAGTTATGTACCATCTTATGCATCATCACTTTTCACATTGCCATCAGATGTCAATACTGGCATGTTACTCACCCAGGTTAGTGAGATGGCTGTGACTGAATACTCTCTGTGAGTGCTTTGTAGTTTGGCTCACAGCTACAGACAGCCAGTCTGAGACAGTCTGTGAGGTGTTTGTCAGTAAGGCGGCTCTTGTACTTTGATTTAATTATTCTCATCTGTGAAAACGCCATTTCACAGAGGTAAGTGGAGCCAAGGTAGGCACTCAATCTTAGTGCCCAGAGGTGAGGAGGGGAAACGTCTCCCTGCTGACAATTCCCCAAAAGGTACTGTCCCGTGATCTTACTTTTAGCTCAATGTCATTTTGCAAATCAACCATCTCCATGTCAACCCCACTAGGCAGAGCAAATACCTGCTGAAATTTGGCTGCTACCTGTTCCACATCAATGGTCAGGAATGGGTTTAAGACGAAGCAACATCTTCCATGACGTCTAATTCACCAAAACACCGTCTAAACTCTGCTGATACTTCGTCCAGGTGAACACAGTACTGCTCAGGGTGAAAAGCGTCCCTGTCCCAGATGGCCTGTGACATTTTCTCAAGGTTGGGAAAGTGTGTCAGCCTCCCGTTTTTCAGCTGTGTGTTCCAAACACCGAGCTTGGCCTTGAACGCATTTACTGCGCTTATCATGTGGGGCAGGTGTCGGTCTTTTCCCTGGAGCTCATTGTTCAGTGCCTTCAGTTTGGCCGTCAGGTCTGTCAGAAACCCCAGATCCAGCAGCCACTGATCATCTGACAGCTCCTCATGCTCCTCGTTCCTTGTCTCCAGAAAAGTCTTAATCTCGGGCAGCAAATCAACAAATCGCTGCAGCACTTTGCCGCGACTCAACCACCGGACATCAGCGTGGAGGAGTAGGTCTCCGTACGCGGCATCAAGCTCATCCAATAACGCCTTGAATAAGCGGTGTTGAAGCGCTTTGGCTCTAATCGAGTTGATCAGTTTGACCACCAGAGTCATAACTTTAGAAAAGTTTACGACCTTCCCCGCCAAGGCCTGCTGGTGAATGACACAGTGGTAATTTACAAAGTCAGGAAAATCATGGTCATTACGGCACACCGCTGGGGCTCCATCAGTGGTAATTGCCACCAGTTTGTGAATCGAGATGTCATTATCGCGGACATATTTTTTAAACGTGCTGTAAATATCCTCACCTCTCGTTCTCTGCTTTAAGTGCAAAAGAGTGAGGAGATCCTCTTTTGTTGTAGAGTCCGGGAACGCCATCCTGACAAATACAAGCTGAGCAGTGTCCATTACATCCAGGGATTCATCAAACTGTAGTGAAAAATATTCACAGTGTGACAAGTCTTTTAACAGCTGTCGATCCACGTCCCCTGACATTTCCTCGACCCTCCTCGCCACTGTATTGGGGCCAAGCTGGACACTGCGGAGCGCGGTTGTGATGTCGTCTTTGTTTTTGAAGCCGCTGAAAACCGTCTCTGCAGTGATGGCCATTGCCTCCGTGAATAAATCGCCATCTATAAAAGGCTTCTTGTGTTTAGCCAAAAGGTGACTAATACGAAATGAAGCTTCAGTCGCAGCCTTATTTTGAGCAGCAGCGTTTGTGAAAAGCGACTGCTGGGCCTTCAACTCCGCTTTCAGCTCAGCAACTTTCTTAGCACGGATTGCGCTCTCGGCAGGGAAACTTTCTTTGAATTTGTCGTGGTTGGTGTTGTGGTTAAGGTGACCAGATTTCTGAAACAAAATGCGGGGACATTTTCGGTTCAGAGGCATAACAATCTCCAAAACATGTAGTGTTTTTAAGTTTGAAAAACTAAAATGGGGACACTCCTACCGTTCATAAAGCAGTTTTTCTCACCCTATTTCTCCAAAATTGCAAAGGAATTGATTAACAATGAGTTTTTTTTTCTCTGATGACAAAGTAGCTGAGGTTTTAGAACATCCATAAAATCAGCTGTAGGCCTTACACAGGTATCAGCCAGACAGAGTTCACCCAAATGAAGGCGGCCTCCTTACACCATATGATTTTTACAAGGTTTGAGGAAGACTTTTAAATGGAAAATGCCACAAAGGAGCAAACAGCTACAACCTGGCATGATAGATTTCCTCTTGTTGTATAATATTAATGTCTTATTGTGAATGGTCCCTAACTCTAAATAAATAAAGGCAGCCAGCCAGAGTGCCAGTCATCACTGACACTGACAGGCTGGCACAAGTACGTGATGAATAGTTTTTAATAAGTTTCCAGTGGTTTTATTTAATGACACGTTGCCAACTACCTCTAAGGAGCTAGAGTGACACTGAAATGTCATAATAATAAAACTGTGTGCCATAGAGTTACTAAACAGTTGTTTGTAGCATCACTGCTAATAATGTTAGCAATAGCTGTGACAGACAAAGATCTGTTTTATCAGGCACCTTGAAAATACACATACATTAAACGTGAAATAATATTTAACATAGATGATTAAACGGTAACACTTACAAGAACAGCAGTGGCTCAGTCAGTAGGGGCTTGGACTGGGAATCGTAGGGTCGCCGGTTCAAGTCCCCGAACAGACTTGAAATATGGAAAGTGGACTGCTACTTGGAGAAGTCCCAGTTCACCTCCTAGGCCCTGCTGTGGTGCCCTTGAGCAAGGCACCGGACACCTCCAATCCCCCCTCCCCATTGCTCCCCGGGCGCTGCACGATAGCTGCCCACTGCTCCTAGTACTAGGATGGGTTAAATGCAGAGGAATAATTTCACTGTGTGTGCTCTGCTGTGTGCATGTATGTGACTAATAAAGAGGGTTTCATCCGATTCTAAAAAACACCTTTGGTTTGCCTATCTATTTAATCAATGGTGTTTCTGCTGTGTATACTGTGCTGGCTGAATGAATGCATTGAATACCATGACAGAATCGCGTACTAGGCTACTAGCTACGTGTAGCTGGCGCCTGCCTCTGGCCAGGGTTGCGCACCTGAAGAGAAATATTCTACCGCGCAGTTATTCCACCAATCAGATGACCAGACAGACGGGCATTCTTGGCACTTGTTCTGGCTGGCCTTAGCCTGTGCGAGTTAGGGTGCGCAACTATACGTGTCGTTTAGTCAACATGTTCGGGTTTTTTCCCCCCCTTTATTCCAATTTAGGATATTTCAGTCACAGTGAAAACCGGGGACATTTCCGGGGACAGCAGCAGCCGGGGACAGGTCACTGAAAACGGGGACTGTCCCCGGAAATCGGGGACGTCTGGTCACCCTAGTTGTGGTGCCGCTCCAGATGTCCTCTTTTAGACAGCGCTACAGTTTGGTGGCACAGCATACAAACACACTTGTCTTTCACCATGGTGAAAATAAATTCCTCTTCCCATTCCTCGTGGAAATGGTACGTTTTCGACTTCTTTCTCGGAGCCTCCGCCATGCCAGCTGACAACATTGCCGTATATTAGCTATCACCTGCTAGTGCCGTATATTGTGATTTTGCGACAGTTAATGTGCCAGTATCCTTCTTTGATCTTATTATTCAATTTAATGCCGCCTTTTACGCTGAAAAGATACGTACGTGTCAAACTGGCCCGCAAGAGTTTTCAAAGAATATAATATGTTTTTTACGGCTACACGCCACTTTACAGAAGCTTGTTGCCCATAAACTACATGTCCCACGATTCCTCTCGTTTTGTGACATGCGCACTGTCGAGTGAGGCAGTCAGTGACAGAGTTACAGCGGCACAGCAACACCAAACACGGAGCAAAGTCTGCTTCAGCAACCGAGACAAGAAACAGTGGAACCAGAACCAACAGACGGCTGCTTCCTCACAGAACGACCCACTCTGTTAGTCAGTCCGGTGTCGCACGGCTCATTCAGAGACACACATGGGTTTATATTTTAAAAATAAACTTGCATCACGGTTATTTCCACTTTTGTGATTTGAGAAAGATATGAGGTCTTGAGTTGCAGCTTATGAATTAGTTTTCTCTATATTCAGACGATGAATACTTGTAAATACCTGTGTAAAGTTTGTGAAGGCAGGAGGAAAACTTCCACGATCACCGTCTCCTCTCTGTTCCTCCTCACCACAACTCCCCATCCCTGAAAATAATGAGTGACAGGTGGAAGTGACACACCAGGGTCTGGAACAGGGGGTTTTCTTTTATATATATTTTCTTTTTTTATTGTTTCAAAAGAGACATTGTCATGCAACCAGGTGGTACAAATGGTTATACAAATCATAACAAAATAAACATGCAACGGGGAAAACGGCACATTTTTCAAAAACAGGAGTTAGAAAAAAATGCTCGTAGTAGTTTGGCTTAATATGCTAGAGAAAAATACATTGCTATAAAGTATTCAGACATTTATAAAACCAAAAGAGAAAGTACAGTCTATAGGCCTAGGTGTTCCTTCAAGTCATTATCTTTACAAAATCAGGTCTAGAGGTTTAACATCTTGTGTGCATTTTTCCCAATGTTGTAGGAATATGCCCATCCTTAGGTTCAAAGAAAAAGTGATCCATCGTGTAAATCGTCATTGTTACATCTATCCAATTATTTATGGTAGGTACAACCTGTGTCTTCCACCTTTTGGTCAGCGCCTTCTTCTTCCCCGCTGTATGTTTTGACATTCCCAAAAAACACTTTGCAGTCTGACATCCACAATTTCTCCAACATTGAGTATTACCGTTATCATAATGTGCCGTCATATGGGGAGTAATAAAAAGATGGAATATATTCTTCCAGCTGAACTCTTTCCATGCCTGAGATTTCGTACTATTCCACTGAAACGTGCAGATAGCTTGCCGCTCTTCGTCTTATTGCCAGGCCTGCTTCCTTTTCCCATCTGTCCTTTATGTATTTCGTCGAGTGAACTCTCATATTGTTAAGACTCTTGTACAGTTGTGAGATGAACCCCTTTTTAATTTCTGCTTTATATGCATTTAGGAAAAATTGTACAAGGGGTTGAGTGGCTGCTCTGGTATTTTTCTTTTTGATCTTTTGGTTATAATAGTTTCGCAGTTGAAAATATCTGTAAAAATCACTTTTTTTCCAGCGCAAAAGTCTCTCGTAAAGTTTGAAAACTGACCATTTCATAATTTTTAATTATGCCACATACAGATGTTATGCCCTTTTTTATCAAACATTTAAAACGATTATCTAACCTATTTGGTGTGAAATTCGAGTCATAAGCACACCAACTCAAAATCTTAATATCGTCTTCCAATTTATATTCTTTTATAACTGCTCTCCAAATCTTGAGAGTCGAGTTCACCCATGGATTTTCCAGTCTATGTATGTGTCTTTGTAAATTTGTAGCCGATAGAACAGCTTGTACAGTTGGGCAAAAAAGTATTTAGTCAGCCACCAATTGTGCAAGTTCTCCCATTTAAAAAGATGAGAGAGGCCTGTAATTTTCATCATAGGTATACCTCAACTATGAGAGACAGAATGAGAAAAAAAAATCCAGAAAATCACATTGTAGGATTTTTAATGAATTTATTTCGAATGATTGTGGAAAATAAGTATTTGGTCAATAACAAAAGTTCATCTCAATACTTTGTTATATACCCTTTGTTGGCAATGACAGAGGTCAAACGCTTTTCTGTAAGTCTTCACAAGGTTTTCACACACTGTTGCTGGTATTTTGGCCCATTCCTCCATGCAGATCTCCTCTAAAGCAGTGATGTTTTGGGGCTGTCGCTGGGCAACACGGACTTTCAACTCCCTCCAAAGATTTTCTATGGGGTTGAGATCTGGAGACTGGCTAGGCCACTCCAGGACCTTGAAATGCTTCTTACGAAGCCACTCCTTCGTTGCCCTGGCGGTGTGTTTGGGATCATTGTCAAGCTGAAAGACCCAGCCACGCTTCATCTTCAGTGCCCTTGCTGATGGAAGGAGGTTTTCACCTAAAATCTCACGATACATGGCCCCATTCATTCTTTCCTTTACACAGATCAGTCGTCCTGGTCCCTTTGCAGAGAAACAGCCCCAAAGCATGATGTTTCCACCCCCATGCTTCACAGTAGGTATGGTGTTCTTTGGATGCAACTCTGCATTCTTTCTCCTCCAAACACGACGAGTTGAGTTTTTACCAAAAACTTCTATTTTGGTTTCATCTGACCATATGACATTCTCCCAATCCTCTTCTGGATCATCCAAATGCCCTCTAGCAAACTTCAGACGGGCCTGGACATGTACTGGCTTAAGCAGGGGGACACGTCTGGAACTGCAGGATTTAAGTCCCTGGCGGCATAGTGTGTTACTGATGGTAGCCTCTGTTACTTTGGTCCCAGCTCTCTGCAGGTCATTCACTAGGTCCCCCCGTGTGGTTCTGGGATTTTTGCTCACCGTTCTTGTGATCATTTTGACCCCACAGGGTGAGATCTTGCGTGGAGCCCCAGATCGAGGGAGATTAGCAGTGGTCTTGTATGTCTTCCATTTTCTAATAATTGCTCCCACAGTTGATTTCTTCACACCAAGCTGCTTACCTATTGCAGATTCAGTTTTCCCAGCCTGGTGCAGGTCTACAATTTGGTCTCTGGTCTCCTTTGACAGCTCTTTGGTCTTGGCCATAGTGGAGTTTGGAGTATGACTGTTTGAGGTTGTGGACAGGTGTCTTTTATACTGATAACGAGTTCAAAAAGGTGCCATTAATACAGGTAACGAGTGGAGGACAGAGGAGCCTCTTAAAGAAGAAGTTACAGGTCTGTGAGAGCCAGAAATCTTGCTTGTTTGTAGGTGACCAAATACTTATTTTACCGAGGAATTTACCAATTAATTCATTAAAAATCCTACAATGTGATTTCCTGGATTGTTTCCCCCATTCTGTCTCTCATAGTTGAAGTGTACCTATGATAAAAATTACAGGCATCTCTCATCTTTTTAAATGGGAGAACTTGCACAATTGGTGGCTGACTAAATACTTTTTTGCCCCACTATATATGACCTTCAGGTATCATTGAACACTCTATATCTTTCCATTATGCCTCGTAAGATGGGTTACACCAACACAATAGTGCTCTGATTTGTGTCGAATTATAGTCATTTTTCAGAGATGGTAAGCCCCAGCCTCCCTTTTCCTTTGGTAGCTGCATTGTTTTATATCGTATTCAAGGTCTCTTTCCCTGCCATATAAATCTCGATAGAGTTCTGTCCCACTCGATGAATTGATTTTGGTTGATTGTAATTGGAAAAGTTTGGAAAAAGTATAAACATCTCGGAAGAATATTAATTTTGATTGTTTCGATTCTAGAGCTTAAACTTAAGAAGGGTATGAGATTCCACCTTGTAAGATCTTCTCTAATTTTGCGATACAAGGGGTCGTCATTTTTTCCTGATATCCTTGACAGGTCTTTAGGTAGGATTACACCCAAATATTTGAAAGAGTCTGTTTTCCATTTTATAGGATATTCACTCCTGAGTTTTTCAGATGGATTCACATTGTATGTAAGAGATTCTGTTTTATTTATATTCAGTTTATAGCCAGATAGTGGGCCAAGCTTTTTTAAGGAAGTCATTTCTTCAGGCAAAGATATCTCAGGGTTTTTTAGGTACAAGAGAATATCGTCGACGTAGCTCGCAATTTTATGTTCTACGCCATTAATTTCGATACCCTTAATTTTGTCAGTCTGTCTTATATATTGGGCTAGTGGTTCTAAAAATAGAGCAAAAAGAAGTGGAGACCAGGCGCAGCGCTGCCTCACACCTCTTTCCAATGTGAGGGGTTTGGAAGTGACCATTAATTTTGATTCTCGCCGTGCGGTTGTTGTAGATAGCTTTAATACTGTTTATTGCTACTTCATTGAAGCCACATTTTTCCAGAACTTTGTAAAGATATTGCCAGCTGACGGAATCAAAGGCCTTTTCTGCATCCAAATTTAGTATTATTGCCTCTTCCTTGTGTTGTTTCATATGATCCATAACATGTAAGGTGCGCCTTGTATTGTTTGGCGTTTGATACATGTGTATAAAGCCAGTTTGATCATTTTGGATTAGACTAGGGAGAATTTTTTCCATCCTCTTGGCCATTATGGATGTGCATATACGGTCAACATTGAGGACCGAAATGGGCCTACATGATCCACATTCAGTCTTTTCCCTCTTTCGGGATAAGGGATATAATAGCTTCTTTCCAGGTAGGGGGGAGGTCTCTGCGTTATTTAGCGCCCAATTACAATTGGTATGAGTTCAGTCCTAAACGCTTTGTACCATTCATTAGTAAAGCTATCGCTTCCTGGTGACTTGTTAGCTTTTAATCTACTAATTGCGTCATTTAATTCTTTGATAGCTATTTCTGCATTTAGAGCCTTGTTTTGATCCTCAGTCATAACTGGTAATTCTAGGGCTTACAGAAAGGAGTCGATATCCGCTTGTTGTTTTTTCAGTTTCCAGGCCAATAATTTTGTAAATTTAGAGCCATTCTCTTAATATCTTCCCCTAGTGAAAATCATCATCTTCTCAATTTCTTGTAGGTTATATTAATTTCAAGTCCTGTTTTTCTTATTTGTTGTAATACCGTCAGATTTTGGCTTGACATAACTCCAGCTGTTTCAGTTGATCTTGGAGATCAAGTAGTGTTTTTTTTTTACGTCGCCTTTTTCTGAGTGAAGATAGAGCTATAATTTTGCCTCTCAGGACAGCTTTCGCTGCAACCCATATCATAAGTGGTGAAGTTTCGCCATTATTATTTTCATTTATATACAATCAAATTTCATTGCTCATCTGCGTTTTAAATGAGGGGTCATTGAGAAGGCTTGCATTAAATCTCCATGTTGTATTTCTTGGGTAATATTCCAGATTAATAGTGATATAAATAGGAGCATGGTCCCTTAAGTCTATTGTACCAATATCTGATTCCCTGACTCTTGGTGTGTCCTTAACAAAGATAATGAAAATAGTCAATTCTGGTGTAAACTGAATGGGGATTAGAGTAATGTGTGCACTGCCTTGCGCTAGGGTACATCTCCCTCCATATACAGTGGTATGCAAAAGTTTGGGCACCCCTTAGGAAAACCACTGCATCAGTTTGTCACTTGCTGAGCTTTTGAAGCAGCAACTTCATTTTAACATATGTTATACCTTATGGTAACAGAAACATCTCAGTAGTGAAATAACTTTTATTGGTCAAACAGAAACATGTTTATGTGCATTCAAACAAAAATAGGCATGTGCATAAATTTGGGCACCCCTAAGAAATAATTCCATTAATATTTAGTATTGCCTCCTTTTGCTGCAATAACGGCCTGTAGACGCCTCCTGTAGCCACAGACAAGTCCCTTAAGCCTGGCAGGTGGTATTTTGGCCCATTCTTCCACACAAAACGTCTCCAGTTCAGTCAGGTTTCTTGGCCTCCGTGCATGGACAGCCTTCTTCAAATAAATCCATACATTTTCAATGATGTTAAGGTCTGGGGACTGGGATGGCCATTCCAGAACATTGTACCTGTGCTTCTGCATGAATTCCTTGGTGGATTTTGATCGGTGCTTAGGATCATTGTCCTGCTGAAAAATCCAACCCCGGCGTAGCTTCAACTTTGTGACTGACTCTAGAACATTCTTGTCAAGAATCTCCTGGTACTGTAAGGAATTCATGTGGCCCTCAACTTTAACAAGTTTTCCAGTACCTGTGCTAGCCACACAGCCCCATAACATGATAGATCCTCCACCAAATTTTACAGTGGGCAACAAGTTCTTTTCATTGAATGCAGTGTGTTTTTTTTCGCCATGCATACCTGTTCATGTTATGACCAAATAACTCAATCTTGGTCTCATCTGACCACAGTATTTTGTTCCAAAATGCTTCTGGCTTGTCCAGATGTGCTTTTGCATACCTCATGCGACTCTTCTTGTGATTAACACTCAGGAAAGGCTTTTTGCACATCACCCTTCCAATGAGCTCTTCCTGGTGCAAAGTACGCTGGATTGTGGAACGGTGAACAACTACACCATCAGCAGCCAGATGTTGTTGTAGTTCTCTGGAGGTGGTCTGTGGCTTCTCTGTGACCATTTTCACCATCCTTCGCCTGTGCCTTTCCCCTATTTTTGTCGGCCTACCACATCTTTCCTTCACACGGACTGTTCCTGTGGCCTTCCATTTCACAACTACGTTTCTGACTGTGGAGACAGACAGTTTAAACCTGTCAGATAATTTTTTGTACCCTTCTCCTAATTTATAATGTTGGATTATCTTAGCTTTCAGGTCAGTGGAGAGTTGTTTTGAGGTCCCCATCTTGCCACTCCCTAAGAAAGAACCTAGGCCAGGCACAGCCAGCTATTACCTATGTTAAATAGCCTTTTTCATGATTGGTTCCACCTGTCTTTGTAATTGAAGGTCTAATGAGCTAATCAAAGCAATTTTGTGCAGCAACCTGTCAGCTATAAATCCGTACAGGTGTTGAAATGAATGCTATTTATAAGGGTGCCCAAACTTTTGCACATCCCATTTTTTGCATTTTATTTTATTATAATAAAACTATGTAATGCTACCCTAAGAATTTTGGTCTGGAAAACACTAAAACGTCTACATCTTTGTAGGAAAACAAATGTTGTTGCTGTGATCTTCTATTATAAAGGAAAAGCAAATTGTCATGAAATCTCAGAGGGGTGCCCAAACTTTTGCATACCACTGTATCTATTAACCCAATGTCTTTCAATAAATGTCTTACTTACTGTTTTAGTATTGTGGGTGTGACTTTATACATCTAGCTTTGGCTGCAGATATATGTTCAAATCCCCTCCACACATTAGGACTCCTTCAGCATGACTAACTATAATGTCAAAAATCTTTTGGAAAAAAGAAATGCTACTTCCTGGGGGGGCATATATCTTAGCAAGGTGATTTTCTGTCCCATCTACTTTCCCCCTAACCAGGATATATCCACCATCCTTATCCTTCTGCTCATATGTTTGTTCAAACGCAATCTTACTAGAAATTAAAAAAGCAATCCCCTCTTATGATTAGATTTGTATGCAGAGAAAAATATAAAAAGTATACCATTGATATTGAAGGAAATTATCTTTAGCTCTTCAACGTGTCATTTGTTTTTAACAAAAAATTAGGTGGCCAAGAAAAATCTGCTACAAACAGGCTCTCTGGTAGAACACAGTAAAAACACAGAACAAAAACATTACCAACATTCTGCAAAACCATCACTAGCCGAACAGTGGCTTCCAAATTAAAGGTATCTGCAAAATTACCCTTTAACTGGCCAGAGTGAACCCCTGGCTTTGGAGGGAAAGCCTCTCTACACGCTTGATAGAGTAGGGCCCTCCATAGCAACCTAGTCCATATTGTCATGTCCATCAAAAAACTTTCAGCCTCCGACATATTATAACCATTGTTATTTTTTAAAGAAAACTGAGGGGGAAAAGCCGTGTGTGTGGCTGTGTGTGTGTGTGGCTGTGTGTGTGTGTGTGTGTGTGTGTGTGTGTGTGTGTGTGTGTGTGTGTGTGTTGTGTGTGTGTGTGGCTGTGTGTGTGTGTGTGTGTGTGTGTGTGTGTGTGTGTGTGTGTGTGTGTGTGTGTGTGTGTGTGTGTGTGTGTGTGTGTGTGTGTGTTGGGGTATTTCTTATCGAATTGTATTATGTCTTGTGAATTTCTCGGGGTTAAATGAGTTACCTTTTGTGTGAGCTTCAATTTGGGTTATTTTCATTTGTATTTTAATGTGGAGATGTTCTTCTGTAAACCTGGAGCTTCTTTCTGATGTCGTCTCCCCCGGACGCCGCTCTCTCTCGTCCTGCTCGCCCCGTTGATTCATCTGCCCGGCTGGATTCTCTGGTGGCTGCACAACCTTGACCGGGAAGCCTCGGCCCCTCATGTCCTTCGTAGCCTCGGTGATTGTGTGGTAAAGCCGTGTCCCATCTTCATAGAAGACCCGCAGTCTGGCCGGATAGGGAGTCTGGAAACAGATCCTCTTCTCCTTTAACATAGTCCTTGGGCCAAAGGCTGAAATTTCACATATCGGTACCATCTGGGTGGGCAAATTCTAGTTGTTATTTTTTTATTGTTATACATCCCTAGATTATGTTTTGATGTGATAACCCTTTCAGAGTGGCAGCTTATTAGTGGTTTTCACCTCTTGAACAGAGAGACCCCTATCGGGCTAACGCTAAAAGACGAATTCTCCAGTCATCACATATAACTGTACCATTACACTATTATCTCGTCTCCATTGAAATAAACCCATCAATAAATACTTTAAATGGCCTACTATGTACTGGAACAGTTCACATTATCAATTTTATAAGGATATATAGTCTACTTTTATGAAATTTGGAGTTTCAAATAATAATATTTAGTGGTTCTTTCTTAAAAAACTTCCCTTCATCATCTGTGGTCTACCCACTCTCCTTGGGATCCGGCACAGAGGGTTGGGTCTTCAGAGACCGCCTCCATATTGCAGCCTGATAGTTAGCACGCATTGCATGCATGAAGAGGCAATCTTTACATGGTGGGAGTTGACTTGACTCTGCTTCGCCACATCTAGCACAGAACAGTTGGTGACGAAGGGTGTTCACATCTATTGTGCGTGTAGAATGCACATACATACAGCATGTGAACTCTTGCAGTTTCTTAAAAAGCTCATCAGACACATCCCAAGAATGTCCAAGCTCACTGAAGGCCTCTTGGTAGGCCTTGTTAGACTTCACTAGCTTCAAGGCACCTATCTTCCCACGACCTGCAAAGGCACTGACGGTGTCACAACCAGTGAAGGCATGCATGCCAAGCAGGGCATCAGAGACACCACTACCTAGCGATTGGCCCAGCTTCGTTATGTCCAAGAACCTAGTCCTGTTTTGGGTTCCACATTTTTGATAGATAGGACAGCGAATGTTCTTGTGGAATCCTAAGCATAAGACCAACACATCTGTGTCTTCAGCAACGATGACAACTGCTTTGTAGCCAGACTCTGCTGCATGGAGAGCATGTAACAGTATGCGAGTGTCAGCTTCTTCTTGGGTAGATGCGAGCTCTGTTACCTCCTCCAATTGTTCTTTTACGAGTCTGTAGCAGACTTCCTCACACGTGACATACAATGTTTTGTTCTGGAGTTTTTCTCTCTGTTTGGGTCCCTTCCATTCATCAACCAATAATTTTATAAGGCTTGCTTTGTTAGAGGAACTGCAGAGCAGTTTCCTCCATTGTTGGATGTTGTGACCAGGTGCTATGTTCTTGAACTGAATGCTTAATGTACCTCTGTTGGCTCTTTCTGCATCTTTTATGGATGTTTCCTTGTAGACGTCAAAGACAACATCAATCCGTTGGCTCTTGGCTCCTTCATGGAGGACCTTGGCTAGAGCTGATTCTGCAAGTTGTGTGAAAGTCTTGTCATCCCCTTTCATCTGCTGCACCAAGCTCATCCCATCGATGATGGTTGCTGATGGTTCTGGGATAACGTCAGCAGGGGCAACATTTTTCTCCAACTCTCTAGCTAGAGCAGCTTTATTTGTCTTGCGCAAAGATCCATCACCATTGGCGAGGGCCCATGGCAGAGGACCCAGGGGATGAGCTAAGACATCACTCATGTGGAGCTGTCGGCTCTCAGCCACTAGGATCATGTGGCCAAATAAGTTTCTATCAGCCTTCAGAACTGCTTGCTTGGCTTGTCCTAGGTTGCGTGGCTTTTTTTGGATGTCTGAGAATGTTTTCAGCTTCTTTTTTGACATTTTGTCATGGAACTTTGTAGTTCCGGCTTCTAGTCGTTCTCGTTTGAAAGCTTGATATGCCTCTTCTCCTATCTTGTGAGCACCAAGGAGATCTGCTGCTATAGCTGGTGGGGCAACAGTTGCAGTTGACAAGCTGATAACATCTGAGTGGTCTTGACTAAATGGATTTAACCAACTGGTATCCATGAGCTCAACAAGGGACTGGACATCAGCCTCATCTCTTCTGATTCTAGGCATCTGTAGATCTGGGTGATTGAGATGTGAATCACGTTGACCCACCATGCCCCTAAGCTGTCTCAGGTAAGCACTCCGGTATTCTGATGTCATGTAGTACTTGGTGACAGCTGCTGGTTTGAGGCTGAAGCCCTTTGTTCCTCCAGGTGTTTGTGTGTCCTTATTTACAGTCTCCTCAATTGTCTGGTCCACTGGAATTCTCCCAAAGGGATTCCTGCTACCAATCTGGACCGAGAAACCACCTTGCATGAAGTGAGCATGTACTTCAGGTTGGTCAACAGCTAGTCTTGTCATTGATGTGTAGTAGTAGGGCAGGAAACGGGCGTAGTTCACCTTGTCATATGCAAAGCACCAAGGAATCATCTGTCTGATAGATGCAAGGTGTAGCATCCAGTCCCCTTCTCTAGAAGCGCGAAGTAGTCCTAGCATGATCTCCGCCATGTCCAGGTAGGATATCCAGAATGCTGAAAGACCTTGCCCACCTCTGAGAGATTCCAGGAAGGCTTGAAACAACTCCATGATGCAGTTGCACGATGCATTCTCCATGAGCTCTCCAAGTGATGCCTGAGACACATCGTCGTGGAAGTTGCCAATGCTATCAAGGGCTGCTTTCAGGTGGTGAACCTCTCCGGGATACTTGCCTTCTAGCCATGGAAGGAAGGCATTCCAGGCAAGCCTCATCATTGCTTCATACACAAGCTTGTGGAGTCTGACTGCACGGTTGTACTTCCGCCCTTCCATCACACCCGTTACCGACACTTCTGCAATCACACCTGACTCCACACAGAGATCCCTCAGACCTGCATCCTGGAATCGTTTTCCCAGAATGGAGAGCAAATTACAGATTGTGTGAAATACCCCCATTTTGGAGATAGAACCTTTTGGCTAAGAACCCCCATGTTTCTATATAAATACATTTTCCTTTTTCTTCTGTTAAAAACTGAAAGTAAATGCTCAACTGCACACGATTATTGTCATCCGAATACAACAATGTACATATGCGTATAAAGGCTGATCTTGGTGCCATCTAAGAATCAGATTTTAAAGAGATAACAACAAAACATGTATGAAAAATCTAACTTTATTTTTTTCCAATAGTTGCAACATTTGACTTTAACAAATAATGTACACTTATACAACAAAAATTAATGACCAAAGTTATATCACTGTTAAGATGATATTAGAACATGTGCGATTTCGGGAAATCTCGCTAAAGCGCTGAGCAGTGAAAACGGTAATATAGCCCAAAAATATAAAAAGCTGCTTTTGTGCAAGGGTTATCATATATTAATATGCTTATATCAGTCTTACAAACAACTTAATATAGGTAAAGTTTTGCCCCCTCAGATGGTACCAATATGTGGTCTGGCCCAAGGACTAACAGTCGTTTCACATCACTGTATTCTTTCCGCTTGCCCAGTACCGCGGCCGGGGTAGTCGTGGTCAAAATCGATTCTTTTGTCTTTTAGGAAAATCTCCTTCTTTTCCCAGGCTTTACGTAGCAAGTCTTCTTTCGTTTGATACCAGTGGAATTTGACAATGATCGACCTGGGCTTGCTCGTGTCTGTGGTCTTTGGCGTGAGCGCTCTGTGCGCTCTCTCAATGTGGAGCTCTGTGGCCACGGGAATGTCAAGTTTTTCTCTGAGAAAAGTCTCCACAAAAGTTATCACCGAACTCCTCTCCTCATTTTCAGGCACATTGTGTATTCTGATATTTTCCCTTCTCGACCTTCCTTCCTGGTCAACTAGGTTTTCTTCGTGTTGGCTCTGAATTTTTAGCATGTTTCTCACCACTTGGTCCACCGCTTGCAGCCTGGTTTCCACCTCGTCAATGCGGTCTTCTGCTTCCCCGATTCTCTGGTTTGTCTTGTTAAGCTCGTCTTTAATATCGCCCAGTTGGCGGCTGTTCTATTTTCGAAAAGCTAAAATCTCCTCCAGAATCATCTCCATGTTCACTTTCGCTTTCTCGTTAACTTTCTGTCGTCCCCCATTGTTCTCGTCGTCGTTAGATTCTGCACCCCGCGATTCTTCCTCCATTTTGTGTATTTCTGCTGAGTTTTTCTTACTCTTTTCCCTCGTTTCCATCGTTGTCCTGCTATCTCACTGTTTTACTTTAAAAAGGGTTTTATTCACTCATTAGCAGGACGTTTTAAAGTTTTGTCGGAGGAGATCGTGTTCTAGGCTGCCATGTGGGATGGTGGCGGAACCGGAACGGAACAGGGGCTTTTCAAAGTCTTGGCTTTCAGACTCTTCAAATATTGCAAAATTCAAATTATAAATGCTTAAATATAATAGGGATTTATTTAACAGACAGAGAAATGTAAGTGTGCACCCACATACAGTATTTCTGTGTCTAGATGCATCATATGTCATTGCACAACTATGTGTTCATGCTACCAAACTCATCTTTTAAATAAATTGTTGTAATTGTTGCATATTTTCCCTAGACTTCTGCTTTCAGATGAAGTTATTGCCAAAACCAATAATTATCCAATGCAGAGAAAATAAAGTAATATAATACATTATTTTATATATTATTATATATTTATATTGTCTAAGTTCAAACCGGCCCTTTGAGAACAACCATAATGTTAATGTGGCTCGCAATTGAGTTTGACACCCCTGATAGAATTCGAACAGTTCTTACAATGGCTGCCACTGAGGTACTTCCGGGTTAGGAACCTTCCTAAACTAAACTGACTTTTCGACCGTGCCCAAGGTAGGAATGTGGAAGTAGGTGCACTTTGATAAAGGATGTCATCTGGTGGCAAAGGGAAGTAGTGCACCAAATAAGACCAAGTGAAATAAGTTTAGATCTGCTGGACAGAGCCAATCAGCTGATTGAGGCAGTGCCCCAGCTGGTATAAAACAGTCCTTAGGAATATATCTTTGGTTCTTTGTTTTGATGCCACACGGTTTATTTAACGCTGTGCTGCACCGAGTGAAAGTAAACGTAGGTTTTTTTATTTTATTTCACTTCACTTCTTGTCTACCTGTGGCTACTTCATCTTCTAAGACCGATGAATTTGTCTGTCAATGAAAAGAACCGCAAATAAAGGTGTTTGACGGAGAAAAGGAAAATAAAAGTGATGGAACAAATAAAAAGGAAAGTTAACTGTGTGATCGAGTAGGCCCGGGCACATACCAAAATAGCTTTTTATCAACTTTTTAATCTCTTCAAAGCATGTGTTTGATTTAAGTTCTGTAGAGCTAACCGGTCTGGGTGTTTGTCTGTGTCTGAAGGCATTCCAAGGACATTTATACCACGTGGGTCTAACCAAAGCTCAATGGGATGGAGGGGAACAGAAGAAAACCAAAAAAAAGATCATTGAAGCGGCACAGTGGAGCTCAGCTGCAGAAAAATAAAGTTCTTCAATTGTTTGATAAACTTGGGCAGTTTGGATCAAAGCTGTTCAATTATAACAAAAAGTGTAATGAACTAAAGAGACTGGACCTCTCAAAGACATCACCTTGCTGTTTGTTGTAATTTAATTTAATTAGTTTTTAGAATACATCGCTTTTAAAAAGAATTGTACCGGGCAATTATGACATTTATGTAAAAAACATAATATTTTATGACTCAACACCTCATGTTACTTATGTAACTTAGTTTTTTGAAATTGCTGCTACTTATTTGTTTGCCATGGATGTGTACTTATTTGTCTTTGGTTTAATTTTATGACTAACTTGTGTTTTTTTCTCCATGCTTATTAAAGTGTGCTTATTGCACGCCTTCTTTTACCTGCTATGCCACTTTTGCTTTAACGCTGTAATTTGCCTGCTGGGGGAAGGAATTCTGATTTTGATTTATGAAGAGAAAACAGATGTTAATTGTGTATTTGGAACAAAAACAGGAATAATAAAACTTTAGAATAGACTTCAAAACTTCCTGAATGGTGAGCAGAGCATTTTCATTCTCTCTGGTAGACAGAGGTGTTGGAGCTGTAGCTGCATGGTAAATAGATTCTGGTTTATATTGTAATCAGTACTGATCTATCCTACATACCCCAGCCTCTTCTCCCCTCGTCATGCCTCATCATCCTCACCACCTGACTGCTATTGATCCAATTCTGAAACAGCCCCACTCAATTGGCTCCCATTCACTAGCCACCTCTCGTTCCTTTTACAAACTTGGTTGTCACCTCCCTACAGATTCAGCTCCACTCCTTTCTCCTGCTATCCTCCGCTGGAATCCCTCTCTCTTTATCCGTGGATTTTGTATGTTTTCCATCATTATGAAGCCAGAAATGTTGAGTTCCCCAAAGTTTTATGTTAGAAATGAATAGTAAGGGTTCCCAGCACATAGAAACTGCCGGATGCTAACTTGCATAAGTTGGGCAATTTGCACAATTAGCATAATCCCGTACTATTAATTTCTATCGTTAGACTTTGGGGTACTCAACATTCCTGGGTTCACTATGCTGTCAACCAGAATAACAAGGCTGGTTTGTGGACAGTTGTTCAAAAAAATGGTTGGAAAGGTTTTAGGCTTTTATGACTGCAGATTTGCCAGAAGCACTCTGGCAAATTCATTGTCGAGCGTCGGAAAGTTTATGGTTAGGGTAAATGAACAAATCTTAATTTTATAGCAGCTGTTTAGGACTTTTTTCTGATAAGTGCAGCTTTTTGTTTATATTTCATCCCATCAGGAATTTTGTTAACTGGACTTATAACTAGACTTTTCTTCACATAGTATATTTTACATTTATATTTAATTCAATATGCTATTCCTTGCACACTTACTGTAAATAATATCCTACTTTGAAATTGTGTTAATGTTGCCCTTCATAGTGTTTATCTGAGAGATTTTACAAGGTCAACCTGTATATATTTTACAATTTAGTTCTGTTTTAATTTCTATTTAAGGATGTTTTAATTTTGTTTTTTGTATTTCTCTTATTTCTCAATGCCTTGTTTTAACATGCTGCTGTCACGAAAAAAAAGTGTCCCAATTTTGGATCAATAAAGTATGTGCGACTTATATTTTCTTGAAAAAGGGTGTCATTTTAGAGATAGAAAAACATTTTGCTTGAGATATTGTCATCAAATTGAGGAAGCGTGTCAGAGAATGTCATGCTATTCTTGGCAAGAAGAATGACATAAATGATAAAACTGATTATTGTCCCGGTACATTATAATTCACATCACACTCTAAGCCCTCAGCAAAAGCATCCAAATGTGATTTTATGTGGCATTATTCTGCAGCATCAGTCGTTTATCTGCCTCAGACTCAGCAGCATTGTCAGAGATGCAGACTGTGTCTGTTTGACAAGGGTTCCTGTTACATTTCTTATAGGTTTTAGTGAATGTAAATGGTCTGCAAGAGCTTAAATCCCTGTGTTCCCTCTCTTTAAAGTAGAGAAACTACATAATGATATGCACCTGAACATCAGCAGGAGAGGACTCTTTGAAGTAGAGACACTACATACTGATATACACCTGAACATCAGCAGGAGAGGACTCTTTAAAGTAGAGACACTACATACTGATATACACCTGAACATCAGCAGGAGAGGACTCTTTAACATTTGAATAACTTTCCATATAGTGCCACCATCAGGGCAAACTCAATTCATTTTTAGACCCACTACTTGTTAGCCAAAGCAGCTCCTACACAATGTCTGTTTTGAGAAGAGAATCATATGGCAGAGACAGATGGGGAAGTAGAGATAGACAAATAGAAATGATGCAGTGTGAGCGAGAGGCAACAAAAGACAAAGAGCAAAGAGAGAGAGGTGAAGCAAGGAAGAAAATAATGAGGTTACAGGGTATAACAGGCTGTGGGGTGGGGGGGGGGGAGCTCAGTGCCTCTGTGTGATCAGCTATTCTCTTTCTCTGTATCACACAGAACCATGTATGCTGTATGTATTTAAAGGATGAGTCCGGCCTTATTCCGAATTGATCTTGTTGTCAACAAATCCAGTGAAAAGACCAAACCCCCTTCAAATTTTATTCTACTTCCTGACTTCCTCTCTGTAGCTCTCAACTCAAAGCCAATAGAGTGGTGAATGAATGAGTCCTAAAACTCCGAAATGAGTGAGCATTCTGGTTCCCTCCTTGCAAAGTCAAGGGATTTTTGATCATGTTTTTTGGTCTGTTGTTGCTGGACATTAGGCTTCTTTAGCTTAGCAGGGGCGATTTGTAAGTATCATAAATGTGTGTTTGCCACAGAGCTCTTTTCAGCAATATGCTGAAGAAGCTGTTTTGATACTAATTACAGTGTCGGCCTACAACAATGCTCTGTCCTCCTATGTCAACCAACTTCCTCCAATAAAAACCAAATCTGTCTCTTACATTTTCCAAATTACCACACTGGACATAGTTTCAACAGTGTGAAAACCTCAACCTACATCCTGGACCTGATGCCCTCCACCTTTGTCAAGGCCTGTCTCCCCCAACTCACTCCTCTGATCACCAAAGTCATTAACTCCTCTCTGTCAACTGACAATGTCCACCCTGCTCTGAACCTCGCTGCTGTCACTCAAAAAACCTGGACTCAACCCTGACACATCTCAAACATCCCATTGAGCGAACTGTTGCCTCCCAACTCAAATCCCACCTGGACTTCAATTACCTTCATGAACCTTTTCAATCCGGTTACCGCACTCGCCACAGCACAGAATCTGCCCTATAGAAGGTCACCAACGACATTCTCCTCTCTGCTGACTCTGGTTCCCTGTCAATTCTTATTCTCCTTGACCATCCTGGACATCATTTGTTCGACCTACTGCCCTCTGGCAGACGCTTCAGGTCCATCAAATCAGGAACAAACACACTTAAGAACAGCTTCTACTCCAGAGCCATACGAGAACTGAACACTGCCAAACACTGACCCTGACAACACTGATGATGGAATTCTACTCTTAATTTCATCTGCACCTTATGTATATATTCCAACTGCACTACTGTACATAGGGCCACAGCAAGTCGGAATGTGCAATATCCTGAAGTGCAATATCTCGCTGCCAATGATAGTTATAGTGTCGTATCGTTAGTGTGTCCATTTGTTTTGTATGTTTATATTTATTTTTTGTTATAAATATATTTTGAGCGATTGCTGTTTGTTGTGTGTGGGTGCACCGTCAGGATTGCTACTCAATTTCATTGTACTTGTGTGCAAGGACAATAAAGGAATCTAATCTAATCTAACCGCCGCACCACTCCATTCTCATCACCCGCCTCAAGTCTTCCATTGGCCCTCTCCTGGTTTTAATCCTATCTCTCTGACTGTTATCAATTCATCTCCATCAACAACTCCAAATCCCCTACAGCCATGTCATGGCGTCCCTCAGGGTTCTGTACTTGGTCCCCCTTCATCTACTTCCTCTGTGAAAACCAATTGTTATGCCGCTGACACACAGCTCTACCTCTGAACAACATCTTTTTCTCCAAACACACTCCAGACTCACCACCTGCCTTACTGACATTGAAATTTGGATGCAAATCTTTTTCCTTAAACTCAACTGCGACAAATCGAAGCTCAAAATCATCGACCCAAACTCACTTACCCGCTCAACCCAGGATTTTTCCCTTGCCATCCGACGGCTTCATTGTCAGCCCCTCCACTCATGTCCGCAACCTTGGCAACATCCTCAACCCCACCCTCACTTTCCTCCCTCATGTTAACCAGGTCACAAAACAACACCTTCTTCCACTTAAAGAACATCGCCCGCATCAGACCCTTCCTGTCATCCACTGCTGCTGAAACTCTGCTCCATGCTGTCATTACATCCCGTCTTGATTACAGCAACAGCATTCTGTATGGTTCACCTGCTTACATCCTCAAAAAACTTCAATATGTCCAAAACTCAGCTGCCTGCATGCTCACCTCCACCCGGCGCTCTGACTACATCAGCCCTATCCTCAGAGACCTCCACTGGCTCCCTATCAAACACTGCATTGACTCTAAAATCTTACTTTTCAATTACAAAGCCCTCAACAACCTAGCCCCCCCCCCGCCCCCCACCACCTCTATGACCTCATCCAACGACACACTCCCAACCGTCACCTCAGGTCTGCTGATGCTAACCTACTGCAGCCCATCAGAACCAAGCTCCGGACCTGGTGCGACAGGGCTTCGCTGCTGCAGCCTCCCCCTCACTCTGGAACTCCCTCCCCCTCACTCTGGAACGTCCTCCCCCTTACCTTTGATCTGCCAAAACTCTCACATCATTCAGAAACGCCCCCAAACTCACCTTTTTACTCTCGCTTTCAACTCCTACACTCCTCTAACCCTTCCCCCCTATTCCACCTAGTTTAGCACTTTTTACTTTGGTTTTTGTGTTTATTTACTTGCTTGTAAAGCGCTTTGAGCAGGAAAAGTGTTCAATATTCTGTTCTTTATGCAAGTAAAATAAGGAACATATTCCAATATGCAAAATAAGATAATACTCTGATCCTTAGAGGAAGAGTACATGAATTCAGAGAGAGACATGTGAACACACAAAAGTACACACAAACATTTCCCCCCTAAAAACACACATACTCACCCCCCCCCCCCCCATGAGTGATAACTCCCCCCAAAGCTCTTACACTGTTTCTAACAACTTTTTACCTTTACAGAACTTACTGTCTACTTGTACTTGTTGTGGAAATGTGTGTGTGTGTGTGTGTGTGTGTGTGTGTGTGTGTGTGTGTGTGTGTGTGTGTGTGTGTGTGTGTGTGTGTGTGTGTGTGTGTGTGTGTGTGTGTGTGTGTGTCTTTTAGGAAAAGCTTTGCTGGAGATGAATAAAACAGACACCGTTCATAAACTCACTGTGAAGCTGTATAAACGCACTCGGTATGTAATGTCTGTGGAAAAGTTTGCTCATTGGAACTTTTCCCAAGATGTTTTTAGTTAAGGCTTGAATATACAACACGTATTGTCTATGACCTTCCTATGTGTTTACACTGTTCGGGCTGAGTCTGCTTCCCACTGAATGGCTCATGGTTTGTTCATTATCGATATTACTCTTGCCTTTCTTGCATGAGGAAGAACCTATTCTCTTTTACTCTCACTTCCCTTTGTTCTGGTCCATTACTCCGTCATGTTCTATTATGCATCTTCTGTTTAACTATCCCACTCACTCTGTTTTGATTTCCTCCTCAATCCATCTCTTGCACCTCTTGTTTCGTTGGCCACGCAGGGCTTTTACTGGCTTTCATTAAGAGCATAGTCATCAGTTTCTTTTTTTTCTTACCCATAAATGTTCATTGGTTCACTGGTATTTTGAAAGTGATTCCTTATTTTATTTTGTTAATGCTAGCTTTATGATGCATTATGACGCTGATAGTTCTCTTCAATGGACAGTATAATCACTGTTATGTGATGATTCTGTCTGGTTTTGGTTTTGTTGTGTGTTTTTTTCTGTTTGTTCCTTCTCTGTTCTTTCTCCCTGCAGGGCTGGTGTGTGACAGGGAGGTGGCTGGCTCCTTCACTTGTTTTCACTCACCTCTTCAACCTGTTTCCATAAAAGCCCGCTCCCCATGCCACTTCTCTGCATGATAATTCTGTCACGTTTGGTAGGGCTCTGTTGCATGAGTTTGATGATTCTTTGAGTATTTTTGTAGTGCTCTCCCAGCCATCTTGTGTTTTCTTACCTGTGTTTCCTCTGGTGTGAACATACTCTGCTGTGTGCATGTATGTGACAAATAAAGAGGGCTTCATCCTCCGATTCTATCTTCTATCTACTCTGGTGTGCCTCCCTGCTCTCTTCATTCCTGTGTCCTGTCGCATGGATTTGTCTCCTGTCCTTTCCATCCACTCTCCGTGCCAGCCAGCTAGCTGCCTGCACTGCCGTTGCCTGATCCCTTTGTTTAAATAAAGTTTTTGTTTTGCCATCTCCCTAGTCTTTTGCTTTGGGGTCCAATATCACCAAAACCTTAACATGTTAAGGGAAGTCAAGTTTTTTTTACGCAACGTCTCGCTGCTCTCTTCCTGTTTTTAAACTCTCCCGAATTCCTTGGAGGCCCTTAGCCATAAATGGCATTTTCTTTGGCTGACAGTAATATGTTTATTATTTGAATGTATGAGTGATGTTATGTCTTGTTGTCCTTCAACAGGATATTAAAGTGAGAAAAAGTGGCCAGTCAGAGAATGAAACCCCAATCACAACCAGCGGAAGCTGCTGATGTAGTCCCTGGGACAATTCCGAAGGGCAATGGCAAGCCAGTGGCAGCAGACCCACAAAGTCAAACCAAAAGGCGACGCAACTAAAACACAGCCAGCAGCCAGATCTGCAGGACCCTCTGGATAAAAGCCGGGAACTTCCTCGCACAGCACTGTGAATGATGTCAAACCTCTGCTAATGCCTCTGCAGCTGCACTCAAGAAAACGGCAACAACAACAAAAGCATCAGCAGCGGGGGGGCATTACTAAATGACCTGTGGGTGCAGTAGCTTCCTCCACGGTCCAGAACCAATCTAGGGCACTGTTATGGCCACAGCCTTAAAACAACAGCTGTGGCTCAGGCTGTGACCCTCAACATAGATTACCAACGCCAAGCCGATAGAGGTTACTAGCTAGGACTACCTCCGTTGCTGCGTCCAAAGCAACAAATGGTACCAACAACAGTGAATGGCCTTCCTAAGAAGAGGCCAGTAGATGAGGCTGTAGCGAGACCTAAAACTACAGGTTGGTTTGAATGACACAAGGACAACTGAGTCAGAATGAATAATAGTTGTCTCGCATGGCCTCCACTGTGAGTGAAGAACCCAAAAATGGATTAAAGGCTTGATGAGTTTAAATAAATGGTGGCTGGGTGTACAAACTCTCACAAAACTAATTTAATAAAGGTTTAATACTTCACCATTTACATTACTGGCATTGAGAAGTCTCAATTAAGCATGAGTTAGAAATAAAAACGAACAAATTCAACAAGAATCTGAGAAATCCAGGCTAAATATGGAGGGATATCACCTGTCTGTGTCACAATCTTAGTTTTTTTATTTAGTTTCCTGTTTTTGTATTTACTTCCTCCTGGTGTTGTTACTTCCTGTGTCTGATTGTCTCATTGTGATCACCTGTTGCCCCGTGTTTCTGCCTCACCTCCCCAGCTGTGTCTTGTCTTGTGATTAGTCCCTGTGTATTTAGTCTTGCTTTCCCTTGTGTTCCTTGTCTGTTCGTCGTCGCTTTCCCCATGATTTGGTTCCCTGGGTCACGACTTGGATGTCCCTTGTCTGCCCTCCTTTGTCCACCTTCGTCCTTCTGGTTTGTTTTAGTTTTGTTTTGCTACTATTCCTTTTTGTTTTACTTTGCCTGCTCGCCCTTTGTTCGAGTTTTTCAGAACAGCTCCTATTAAAATAAAACTTGCTTTTGGTTTTACTTTGTATCCCTCCTTATGTCTGCGTTTGGGTCCTGTTAACCTCCCCTGAAAAATGACTCTATGCTCAGAGAGGGCATGTTGTCCGGTTAGGAGCAAGGTGAACAGCTGCCCAGGTCTCATCGTTTTGACCTTAATAACTTGGGCTTGTTGCTTCACTTTAATGAGAGCAATCCTGACACGTTTTTCTTGCTGTTTGAACGTGTAGCCTTGCTAGGGATTGGCCTAGTGGCCCTCTGATGCCTCAGACCAGGGGTCCCCAAAGTTTTTCCTGTGAGGGCCACATAACTTTTCCCTTCTCTGATGGGGGCCGGGGTGAGTTTGTAACAGAAAAAGTGTGACGATCGCAGGGGTGCCTAAACGTAAACATTTATTGTTTTCCAGAAAGCCACACATAACCAAATATTAATAACCCTTTCCGGGATCTTCACAGAAAAAAAAGTCAGGAAATAAATAATAACACTATTTGTGAAATAAATAATAACCAAATAACCCTCTCTGGGTTCTTCACAGAAAAAAAGTCCACTGAACATTAACTTTCTGTTGTGCCGTGCACAATCTTAACAGGTAAAAGTTTAGCTTAGTTGTCAGAGCAGAATCTCTTACTTAAATGACTCATATGAGCAGTCTCTCAAAGTTCTTGTGTTCCTTCCTTATAATCGTTTTGTAGGTTCCAGTAGGCTTGTACACACCGCTGTTTGCAGCTCTCTCTCATCAACTTCCCTGTGAAAACCACAAAGCAAGCAGGCTGAGAAACCGAACTAAGTGATACAGCACCTACACAGCACAATACATTTCACTACCAGTATGGTTGTGGAGATGGATTTTATCCCAGTAGATTTTATTATGATTACATTTGTTTATACTCAGAAAGTCAGAAAAGTGATCTTACCTATGTATGTTCATCAGTGTGAACTGTGGGCCTGCATCTGGCTGGTGAGAAGTTGAATGTCAGGTTCCATTCTAGTCACAGCCAGTCTCAAACACTGATGCAGATGTTCATCTGTCAATCTTGATCTCATCTGAGTTTTCAGGTGTTTCATGTGTGAAAAGGTTTGCTCGCAGATACACGTGCTGCCAAAAAGTGTAAACATCTTCATTGCATGTTTTTTTATGTTAGGGTACGTGTCGTTTGGGAGGGCGGCATAGAAGTCAATGAGACTGTTGGGCTTGAATGCGTCTTTCAGAACATCACAGTTCTGTAACTCGGCCAACTCAAACTGATAAGAAGGCTGGGCTTCATCGATGTTGGCAAGAAAGGGGTTCTGGAAAAGACGGATTTCTTTTGCATTAACATGTAGTTGCCGGAATCGCACACCGAACTCCGCCTTCAGCATTTCCAGTGCTTCCACACACTTTTCAGCTGGGAACAGGACCGCTGGGTTCTCTGCAGAGAGGTTTTGGGTAGCAGGGAGATGGATGAAGTTGTGCTTTTTCACTTGTTCCAAAAGCAGCGCAAGTTTCACCTCAAATGCTTTTATGTGAGAATACATGTCGCAAATGAGTTTCCCCTGGCCTTGTAGCTGCAAGTTAAGGCTGTTCAGCCTTTCGGTCACGTCTGTTCAAAATGCGAGGTGCCATTTCCATTCTGGGTCGATCAGCTCTGGGACCGTTTTGTCTTGTGAATGAAGAAATGCGTTAATTTCGGGTAGCAGCTCGTAAAAACGCCTCAAAACTCTGCCCCGGCTCAACCATCGGACCTCTGTGTAGTACAACACATCGCCGTGCGCAGACTCCAGTTCAGACAGGAATTGTTGGAACTGCCTGTGTTTAAGTCCCTTTGCTCTGATGAAGTTTATGCATGACACCACAACCTTCATGACAGTATCCCACTTCAACACTTTGCAGCACGGTGCTTGCTGGTGAATTAGGCAGTGGAGTTGTAGCGGGGCAGTGGGACCCCGTTCTTCCATCTCCCGGTTCATGCATCCTATTAGACCCCGAGACGCGCCCACCTAGGAGCCCCGTCAGTCTTGATGCTGGCAAGCTTTGATCAGTCTAGTTCCAACTCTTCCATGGTTTGGCATACTTTGCCGAAAATATCCTCCCCCGTTGTAGTCCCTTTGAGAATTTGGAGGGTTGCCAGCTCCTCGCACATCTCAAAGTTTGCGCTAACTCCACGAATAAAAATGAGCAGCTGCGCTGTGTCTTGCACGTCCGTGCTCTCATCCAGTGCTAATGAAAAAAAGTCAAATTCTTTCGTCTTCTGCTGCAGCTGGGCATATACATTACCCCCGATTTCTCCAATGCGTCTGGTGATTGTACTCGCCGACAGACTCACGGCATTAAAGACATCTTTCTTCTCGGGACACACCTCTTCCACGACAGCATTCAAACATTTCTTGACAAACTCTCCATCAGTGAAAGGTTTCCGCTGCTTGCTATCAGTTGAGCAACCCGAAAGCTGGCCGGAACGGATGACTGGTTCAGCTGAGCTTGGCGTACAAATGTATTCTGCTGAGCTAACAGTCCACTTTTTAGCTTTGAAAGTTTGTCTGCTCGCATTTGGCCTTGCAAGTTATCATACTTGTCTTTGTGACGGGATTCATAGTGTCGGCGCAGATTGTATTCTTTGAATACCGCCACCACCTCTTGACAGATGAGACAAACAGCCTTTTCTTTCCATTGAACAAAAAAATAATAATTTGACCACTGCAGGTTAAATACCCTGCATTCTGAATCAATTTTTCTCTTACCTAACCTTTTCGCCATTATTCTGTTCTATTTGACAGGGGCTAGTCTAGGATTCGCGTGGCCAGAAAAAAAAAAAAATCATAATACGTCTCTGGTATTGTTCAGGGGGCCGGGCCAAATGTGGAGGCGGGCCGTATCCGGCCCGCGGGCCGGGGTTTGGGGACCACTGCCTCAGACTGTTCTCACAGGAAGAGCGCAGTCTGCATATTCCTCTTTAAATCTTGTAGATAGCTCAAACTATGTTAAAATGAGATCTGCTGTGTTTAGAGCATATGAACTGGTGCCAGAGGCTTATCGTCAGCGTTTCAGGTCCTTTGAGCAAACACAAGGTCAAACATGAGTTGGCGAGGGATCTGTCCACTTGTTTTAAGCGTTGGTTTGCTTCTTCTGAAGATTTGTGAACTGATGATTTTAGAGCTGTTCAAAAAGGTTCTTCCTGATTGCATTGCCCAATACGTCATAGAACGAAAGGTCTCTTCTGCCGCTGAGGCGTTCAAAGACAGTGGTTTTTTTTAACTCCAAGTTTGGCAATGTGAATGACTGGTACATATTTTGATACGCAAAATATAATAATATTCTGATCCTTAGAGAAAGAGTACATGAATCCAGAGAGACTTTATGCAGTCACTCATACATGAGAACACACAGACAAGTACACTCTTAGGCTGTGTCCGAAATCACTCCCTACTCACTATATAGTGCACTATATTGTCAGGGTTTGGGGAAATAGGACCCAAGTGCAGCAACAAGGGAGGCAGGTATGGGTACAAACAAAAGGCAAGCTTTATTCCAAAGCTGTTTTATAAAAATCCAAAGTTAGGTAAAGTCCAGGGCATGAAAAACACTTGACTTGAACACATGAAAGACGATAATCCAGGATAGGAAAAACACTTGACTTGAACGCATGAAAGACGATAATCCAGGATATGAAAAACACTTGACTTGAACGCATGAAAGACGATAATCCAGGATATGAAAAACACTTGACTTGAACGCATGAAAGACGATAACGAACTTACAGAGAACACAAGGGAAAGCAGGACTAAATACAAAGACACTAATCACAACACAAGCCACAGCTGGGGAGGGGAGGCAGAAACGCGAGGGCAACAGGTGACAACAATGAAACAATCAGACACAAGGAAAACCAAAAGACAGGAAGTAAAACACATGACACAACAGAGGGAAAACATTTCAAAATAAAACAGGAAATGGAAAACGAGACACAACATGAAACACAGGGGCTTGACTAGACATGACATGACGTGAATACATGAACACCTCACTTGGTATGACATAAATAGTTGATTAAACATGAAATGACAGACATAATAAATAAACATAACTAACAGATTTGATGAGGCATAACACTATATAGAGTGTACGACATTTTGTAGTGGTGTCCGAATGTTGAGTGAGTGTTGATATTCACTATATAGTGCACTCACTGTTTCCCACAATTCACCGTGAAATTTAATGGGCAACCGATGGTCACTACCAAGCAATATATCCCATAATGCATTGCAGTCGCGAAGCACGAACCATGGCGGAGAGAGAGGAGCAGCGTCCGCACGAAACCTACAAATGTAAGTAAATACCCGTTTGGCTGTCGATAATATGTTGGATTTGTTACAGTTTAACCGCATGCTGTGTTGGAAATCACGGCCAGTGATCTGTTGTACGTATATATGGACATAATAATGTAATATTGTAGTGTGGCGATCGTATGCTAGCATGTAGCGATCGTATGCTAGCATGAGATACATCGCTAGCACTAGTCCAGCGTCACAGAAGCACTACAGAAATAATTAGATCTATGCAGAAATGTGATCTTTTCAGGGACCGACAAAGACGTAGATGCATTGATCCGCCTGAGGAGAGAGAGGGACCACCTCTTCTCTGGCAAACGATTTGCCGCAGCAGCCGGATGGGAGTGAGTTATGTCAAATTCTAATGAAGGAGTTCCTTATTTTACCTTGAATTTGTAACAAAAACTAACATTACTTTACTTTTAATCATTTGAATAAATTGTCACATGTTAACGTTGTTAATGACACTGATGGATATATTTCTTGCTTTTCAATTCCCTTATTATGTGTTGTATTGTTGCAGAGCTGAACTGAAGGATATGGGTAGGTCCTGCCCAAGCAGCCAAGAAGTGGGAGAACCTAAAGAAGACATACAAGGTTTGTATCCATTGTGTTCAACTATAGTTGTAAATAGTGAAAGCATATATGTAAGGTCAGTTACTGTTCTCTTTGAGTAAGTTATTTGCAGTAATGAGCATTTTGAAAAGAGTATTACACAAACTACTTTTCATAAATTGAAATGTGTGCAGGAGCTCAGGAAGCCACCATCAGGGAGTGGCACTGACTCGGGGGAGGCCTCAGCGGCGACATGGAAGTGGTTCTCCCTCATGGATGAGGCAATAGGCGGGAGGCCGTCCATTCAGCTTCCATGCCTCATTGCCTCAGCTTGGGGGGAGAACACTTTAATGTCGCCATCAGCCTCCCCTGATTCAGTGCCCCCAGAGCTAGGTCAGAGTGGAGAGACTGAGGATGAGCCAGGGTCAGAGAAGCCAAGGCCTTCTAAAACGCAGAAGAGGGACCTTATCCTTGAGCTGCTGGAAAGGGAGGAGAAGAGGGCAGAGGATAGGGCCAAGAGAGAGGAGGCTAGGGAGGAGAGGTTGTTAAGCCTGCTCGAAAAAAATTGTGGAAAAAATGTAAAGCTAATGTTGAATAAATGTTATTCCAAAAGATACAGACTGGTGAATGCTATTGTTTAGAGGACAGGGATTTTATGAAGGAACCGATTTACATGTTTTTTTGGAACAATTAGAACAAAATAAGAAGAAAAATAAGATTTTAACATTTCAGTAGGTAACATTTGGAACACATTTAACAAATGAACTCTTAAGCTCTTAAAGCTGTGTGTGTGTGTGTGTGTGTGTGTGTGTGTGTGTGTGTGTGTGCGCGCGCGTGCGCGCGTGCGTGCGTGCGTGCGTGCGTGCGTGTGTGTGATTTTAAAAAAAACTTTACAATAACATTTTCTCTTTTTAGTTTAATAATTATAGATTAATAGTCATGATCCTGAAGAGCTGGAAGAGCATCTGTCGGTGAAGAGAGAGCAGCAGCAATGCGTCCACTCAGACCACCTCCATTGTCTGGTCCCAGTGCCTCTTCAATTGGCTGAAGAATGTCTCCATTTTTGAGACAGAAGTTGTGCAGGATGGCGCAGCAGGCATGACCTTCACTGCGAAAACATGGTGCACTTCAAGCGCCTTGAAGAAGATGGAGCGCCACCTTGTCTTCATGATGCCAAAGGCCCGTTCAATTACAGAACAGGCCTTTGCGTGGTGCTTGTTGAATCTCACAGCCACAGCATTTCTTACAGGCTCCCTGTATGGAGTGATGAGAGCAATTGGCTCCGACATGCACGGGTAGCTTCCATCACCCAGAATGTAAAAGCCTTCAGGTGGGTACATGCTATGCACATATAAAGGGTTGTTTTTTAGGACTCTCGCATCATGCACTGAGCCAGGGTAACCCACAAAAATGTCAAGAAACTGACACTGGTGGTCACACATTGCCTGTAGCTGCACAGAATGAAATAACTTACGATTAAAATAACATGGGACATCTGTGCTTGGGGGTTTAATTCGGATGTGGCAACCATCAATCCTACCCACAACACTTCCAAATGCTGCAGATCCAGCAAGCCGCTGAAATCCTGCACCAACTCGCTCAAGCTCATGTGGTAGTGGAAAGCAGATGACCCTGTTCTTAAATTTTATGACTTTGTCCGCCATGCTGTGGGTTATGTCATTTACAGTTGAACGTGGGATCCCAAACGCTCGTGAGACGACGCGGTAAGAAGTTGCACTGGCCAACCAAAAAAGGAAGACCAGTGTTTCCAGGTCGTGACCCCAACCATGGTCAATTGGAGAGCGGAGGGCCTGAATTAGAAGAGCCACTGTGGGCCTGGAGAGGTGGAAGTCCGTTCGCAGGTCACTTTGGCCATCAAAGTATATGGCCAGGAGCCAGGACAGGGAGATGGCGATTCAGGACACAGCAATGTTTTGGATGATTGTTCTGTGAATAAAGATATTAAAACTGATAAGTGTCATGAAATTATTACGTTTTTTATATATCATGATATGTGGAAAATGATGTGTGTGAAAGCTATGTGACAATGTAATCACACTGTGTTATAATGGCTTAGCCTACTGTATGTGATATGAAAACAAAATAGTTGTTGTGTTTAACTTTCCCCATTAGGGGGTGTAGCCTGACCGACGGCCGGTGACACAAGCATTGTTTACATTGAATGACAATTAAGAAATTGTGTAACTATTTTAAATACAAATGTACGGGCCTAGCTTTTACTTACGATGTGACGACGACGTCTTGCCAGTATAGCAAGAGCAGCACGTCTCAGCTTTCTCTCCCTGGTAAGACGTTTCCTTGTCGAAAATATTTTGACCAGGGTGACAATAAATAAACCTATTAGGCCTACACTACCTGGCATTTCTACGGCGTTGTAAAAGTTGTTTTAAGGAGATATAAACGGTTTTGTGACAACGGGTTAGGCTGACAGATGTGCGCGTGAGTTTTTTAGAATGCTATGGCGCGAAATTAACAAACTCGCACGTGTTTCGGTTGGATTTACGGAGGAAGAGACACATTACAAACACATTGAAGTACAAGTAAGAGAATAGAAAACAAGCAAAGAAACTGAATAAAACGTAGGCCTACAGTGCGGCGCGAGGAACTGATCAAACATTTTTATTAAATATAACTTAAAGTCAACGAAAAAAGGAAAGTATTCAGTCTTGAGTAAAAATTGAAAGTTAAAGCAGACACAACATATTTTCTGTTTATTGCTATGAGGAAAATACGCTTGGTATAATATGAATTCATTACAAGAAATAATTTATCATCTATTTTGAAAAACCTACATCGAATTGGCACGTTTTCATTGTGCGACAGTAAGGACGTTGTTAACTGCGCGGCGAAGTAGTGTCCGAAACCGTTTTTCATTTAACCGACGAGTCCACTATATAGTGAGTAGGGAGTAGTGAATGAGTGAGTGATTTCGGACACAGCCTTAGACTCTTTTCTAACTGTTTACCCTTACAGAACCGTGTGTGTGTATGTGTGTGTGTGTGTGTGTGTGTGTGTGTGTGTGTGTGTGTGTGTGTGTGTGTGTGTGTGTGTGTGTGTGTGTGTGTGTGTGTGTGTGTGTGTGTGTGTGTTTGTGTCAATGAGTATCTCACCAATGCTTGGACCGCAGTACCACTCTCTGCCTGAACACTCACTGATCCATAATTAGGCTGCTGTTTTAAACAAACACAAGTATCCCGATTTTAGAAGGACACAACTATTATTTAAATTCTGGTTAGTTTATTTATAAAACACATTTCAGACACAAAGGCAATTCAAAGTGCTTAACGTAGGCAGTAACACTTAATAGTTCAAAACAAAGCAAACAAAAAGACAATTCATTAAAGAGATAAAGAATGGTTGAAGCAAACGGTGATGAAGCAAAGTTAGATAGGCAGCATTAAAGAGAAATGTTTTTAACCTTGTTTTAAAAGAACTCCGGGTCTGGGCAGACCTCAGATTGGCAGGAAGTGCGTTCCAGGTCTGCAGAAGCTAGAAGCTGCCTCAGCAAATTTGATTCCAACCCTGGGTACAACGAGTAAACCCTCCTGAGGACCTGAGAGCTCTGGGAGGCTCGTAACACTGAAGCATGTCTGACATGTATTTTGGTCTCAATCCATTGAGTGCTTTGTAAGTTTGAAGTAGGATTTTGAAGTGTATTCTTTGTGTTTTTAGAAGCAAGTGCACATGTTTGAGAACTTGGCTGATGCTCTATTCTTCTGGTTTTGGTGAGGATCCTTAGTTCTGGATGAGTTGTCATTGTCTTACTGATTTTTTATAAAGATGAACAGAATTGTTCTGTTTTTTGACTGTAGGAATGGTAAAAAAATGAGTGGAGCAAAGAATTATTCTTATCCTATGAGGTCAAACATGCTATATCTGGACTCTATATCAGTGACTTTTTGCTCTCCCAATAAATACGAATTACCAAGAAGAAGGTCAGCAGAGCAGAGACATCTGCTTTCTATTTGTGATAGTGTCAGTCTCAACGGCAGTGACTTAATACAATATAAATATATAAGTCATACTATATATATTTGTGGGTTTAGGTGTGTATGTCTTTTTCTTTTTTCAGTTCATACAAAGACAGTATGGAGGGCAGGTAACATCAGAAACACAACAGAGAGAAACACTGAGTTTACAACAGTTGAGGTTCGAAGGCCTCTCCATCAATACATAGCAAATAGTCCTGAGTAGAAAAGGATACATCAAATTCCTTTCACACTAGTCTCAAGACTTCCAGTTCTCACTAGTTGCTTTTCCATTCAATTATAAAGCAAATTTTAAGCAAACCTTTGATCTGTTCCAATAAAGAAAGCTGAAAAAACCTATAGGCACTATGGGCTTCTTTGGCTGTATTTGGCCAGTGACCAGAGAGGAAGAAGCTGAAACAGTCTCCTCGTCCATCCAGCCATCTATGAGAGGAAAATGAAGACAACTCTTCAGGAATTTGTTTAAAATGGGCAAATTTAAACAGCTGTCAAACCTTAAACCTGTCAGCTAGAATAACCATGTTTCACGTCAGACGAAATTGCATGGTATGTAGAGATTGAGGAATACGCCAACAGTAGAAACACATCATTAGGCATCAGTAATGGGCAAGTTACTTCCAAAATGTAATACAGCATATATGACTTATTACTGTCTTTTTAAAGTAATAAGTTACATTACATTGTTACTGTCTCTGAACTGTAATGCATTACATTACTTTTGAGTTACTTTGAGTTACTTTCACCAAAATAACCGCAAAAGTATGGCTTTCATTGCTAAAATGCAGTTTATTGCAGCTCATTAATTAAAGCTATCTACTATCTATCTATCTGGCGGTACATGCTCAACATTAGGAAAAGAGCTAGACATTAAACTCATGCTCCGTTTAAGTGGGCTGAATAATATGTGATACCGGTAACATGACGTCTCTGTGTGTTATTAACAACATGTTAGTGGAGCCTCTGCACGGCCCTGTGACCTGCTGTATATGAACGAATCTCTATTCAACCCTAGCTCACCTTGTCATTAGTGTGTTAACGGGGATTTGGCTGACAAGCTTTCTAAAAGCCGGCGATTCCACAGAGGACAGAGGCTGCAGATTTTCAACACTCTGCCACGAGTCTCTGAACTTCTCGGGGTTCAAGCAGCAGACCCGAGAGAAAGTTACCCTTCTGTTGCTTTGGCCTGCGTACACTCCTGTCTTTCTCTTATCTCTGAGCCTGCAGCTCTGCATTGTGAATCTGTTTCTGTAGCCCTCTAAACCAATAGTAAACAGGCTTACTGAGTTACTATTCTACCTGCACAATTATTTCTCTGGTGTCGGAATGTCTCGCGATGTTTGTGAATTCTTAGAAACAAAACACCACATCATTTCGGGTTAAAATGTGTTGTAACTGCGATACTGAGAATTGTAACGGGTATTATATTACCCACATTTCAGAAGTAATGCATTCTATTACTGCGTTACAGCAAAAAGTAATACATTACTGTAACTAACCAACACTGCAGGCAATGCACTACAAATGTGCTGTCCTTGATACCTTGGTCAGCCAGCGACACACAGGTGGCTGAAGACCTCTATGCCATGGCAAAAACAACCTGTGAGAAGAACAACATCCAGGATCCCTCTCTTGGTCCGAAGAAGGAAACAAAAGAGGATGGAAGACTTTGTTGTGGAAGTGTCCTGTGGGTCCAGCTCAGATCTGCTCAATGATTTCAGAGCATTTAAAACCGAGGGTCTTCTACCCCTGCATCAACTGAATGACCATTGAGCTGGAGAATCGTTTTTCCAGTGTTGGGAGTGAGGTCATGTTTGGCATCCAAACATGTAACCCGGCCACTAGAAAGGTCCCTAGAGAAATTTGCTTGTTGAGCAGGAAGTGGCCAGAAGAGTGTTTGTGTGTTCAAGCTCCTCGATCCCATGATGTTCCCCTCATTGGAGGCGAAGCCCTTACCATCCTGGTCAGTAGCTGCAACTGTAAGAGATCCTTTAGTGCTCTTGCCGACTACATATTTGGCTCAGACGCACCATGAACCAGGAGAGGCTCAATAATCTAGCAGTGTTGTCAATTGAGAGAGAGTTGAAGGAGGCCTTGATGATGGCCAAGTGATTGACACATTCGCCAAACTGAAAACCAGACGCCACACACCCATCAATCTGTTTAAATATCACGAAAACTTTCATTCCTTTCTCTTTTGGACCCTCAACAGTTCATCAGCTTTAAGAGTGAGTTCCCTGAAACTGCATTCTCAAGCCTCTCAGATAGCTACGGGCCGCACTTTGACTTGCCTCGGCTGGAAACAGAACTCTCTGCAATGTATTATATGACAGATTTTCAGGGAAAGAACCCATCTGAACTCTTCTTTTTTCAACGCAAAGGACTTTGTGACAACATGCATCAGCTATATGCACTGATTTGTTTAGTTCTAATAATGCCTGTCACCACCGCATTGTGGAAAGGACATTTTCCGCCCTCAAAAGGATAAAAACATGTGCGAGGAACAGAACAGGACAACCCCGACCCTGCATTAGCTTCCATTGCTATTGAAAGGCAACTTCTTTTGGATCTGAAAAGCAGTGATCAGCTTTATGACCGGGTTATCGAAAAATTCATCCAAAAGGACAGGAAGATGGATTTTGTTAAGTGAACATCATTGAGTGAGACTAATTTTGTAATGGTTTTGCCCCAGTGTTGCATCTCGTGAGCTGGTTGCATTTTGTTTCCACACACTTGTTGAATGATTAGTTAATGGCTGTCTTGAGTTTGTTAAGTATTGTTGTGAATTTAAATTGGGAGTTTTGACTTGATCTTTCTTTGCATTGGTAATTGTTACCAAGGTGTGGTTGTGTAGCAGCCATTTGTCTATGAAACATAATTGTCATAGCAGAGTGGAATAGGCCCTAATGATAAGTCGAAGCACATCGAGTGCACATGCTTGCTTGTATGGTTAAAAGTTGTACTGGATTAGAAAGGACCCGATCCATTCATCCATTCACAACACGTCTTCACAGATTTGCCAGCTAAGCTAACAAGCTACCAAATCTTTCCCTAATCATTGACTGAACATTCACTCCGCATAGTTAATATACAGTACATTTCAGTGTTGTAGTCAAGTCATCGATTTTCAAGTTCTAGTCACTCTCGAGTCCCCAATTTCATGTCCGAGTCCAAGTCACTTAGGAAGAATCTGAGTCGAGTCTGTGTCCGTGTCATCATGGCCTGTGCTCGAGTCCAAGTCCAAGTTACCCAAGAAGAGTCCAAGTCACCCAAGAAGAGTCCAAGTCTTCATTGCCTGTGTTCAAGTCCGAGTCAGAGGTCATCATGAATAAATGTGATATATTTGGCTAAATGTAGCTGTTGGTTTTGTTCTTATCAATCAATATGTTTTGTTACAAGCTGGCCCCTTGTAACCCTGACCCTAACAAAAGAAAATCAATTTTCAATAAAAGTTGCCCAAATAAAAAATAAAAATGTATAGCATCCAAATCTGGTCACCAAAACCATTGAGCCAACGGAGGAGGGCCGGTGTGGTGCAAGGCGCATGGTAGCCGAGAGAGAGGGGTACTGTTCTGGAGCCAGGTGCCACAGGTGGTTCTCTAAATTCCACTAACTAAACCATCACTCTTCTTATGACTTTTTTTTTATTAACATAAATAAATGTGTCTCTGCACATCTTCAGACTGAGAATATATACTGTGGCATGGTGAAAACAGTTGCTGCTCCAGAAACTCCAGCGATTACAGCGATGCGATTGAACGCACCATTACTCAGTCAAAGAAAATATGATTCAACTAATATTTAAGTAGTCGATCAGTCGAAGAGAAAAAAGAGAAAAAAGCTCCATGAGTGTGCTTTGACGCGGCAGCCGGTAACCCCCTCAGACTTCATTCAGAGCTGTTCCTGGTCATTAAATTGATTACTGGCGTTTCTGCCGTTGGATTCATATTGGCCGACTGGAAAAATCTTTAATCGATGGCAGCGCTAGTTGCCATGAATAAACCTAAGAGATGAATACATTCCCCAGGAGACCACTGTGTTTCTACGTTCAGTAACATTGAACATTCAAACTAACAGCTTATTTCAGATATATTGCAGATCAGAAATTGTATGATTTTCCTTTCAGAACCAAGGATATCCAGACACATGTCCTTGCATGTCATCTCAGGGAATTGTTTGTCCCGAGCCAGCTTCTGCTCCCTGCTCCTGCTCCCTGCTCCTGCTCCTTGCTCCTTCTGTGTGTTGAGTGCTGCAGGCTCAACTGATGTCTGATGTGAAATGTATGTTGACACTTTTAGTCTTTATGAATCCAGATTGTGCACAAAAACCAATGGATGGGAAGATGTTTAGAGAATGACAGAGATAATTGAATTGAAGGAGAGGGAGCGGAGGAGGAGGAGGTATGAAAATACATTAGGCAGCCGAGGGAGGGGAGAGCGAGGGGTGAGAGAGGTATGAGGTGGGTTGGGGATGTGGACAGAGAGAGAGAGAGAGAGAGAGAGAGAGAGAGAGAGAGAGAGCTGAGCGTGGTCCAGCCTGTCTGCACTGTGGAGCCAGTCCCTCACTGTAGGACACCGAGAGAGGACGGACTCTACAGCGGAGGATAAACTTACTCTGTCAGACCGCAGCAGGAGGTACAACAGAAGAAGAAGTAGTAGAAAAAAGAAAGAAGGAGGTGTTCATTTCTTTTCTTGCACCATCGGCCCCAGGAGCTGACGGTGTCATTGCGACAGCGAAGGAGCACAAGCAGAGTGTGTGTGTGTGTGTGTGTGTGTGTTTGAGTGTGTGCTGAAGATTCCTCTCTCAGCTGGATTTGGAGTAACCCTGTGATTGTGATCAGGAGGAGATGCTTGCTGGTGTTTGGTCTGTTGCACCTCCTCTCTCTCCTTTCTCTCTCTCCAGTGCAGACGTCTTTGTGTGCTCGCTCTCTCGCTCACGGCTCGGTCGAGGGATCACCGCTCTGCTCTGCTCTCTCTCTTCTCTCCCCCTCCTGCCTCAGCTGGCTCTGCTGTGACTCTGCCGCGGCTACAACTGCCGCTCGCTGGCTCGCCCACGGAGAGCTGAAGCAGATGGGTGAGTGTGTGTGATAGAGTGTATGTGTGATTGAGTGAGTGTGTATGTGGAGCAGAGAGAGGGGGGTTGCTCTTTTCCTGCTCTCCTCTGCTGCTTTTCACCCCTGTTTTTCTCTGTGGGTTATTCTCCTCACTTCTCTTCCTCTGTGTTGCTATTCTTTCAATTCCCTTCATTCATCCATCCATCCATCACCCCCCCCCACCATCCATCAGACAATCTGCGCCCCCCTTTTTCCATCATTTACCTTCCTATTCCCCTTCGTTTCCACATTGTCCTTCTTCTCATCCCCCCCTTCGCCCTTCTTTTTTACCACCATCACCCATTTTCACCATCAGCCAAGCAAGCATGCAAGAAAATGCAACCATTCACACACACACACACACACACACACACACACACACACACACACACACACACACACACACACACACACACACACACACACACACACACACATACACACATACACACACACACACACACACACACACACACACACACACACACACACACACACACACTCCTATGCACGTATACATCCTAGCATAGTAACCCAGAAGACGTCTGAGAGGAGTCGGGCTTGACATAAAATCAACAGTCTCCAGTTGAACCCCTGATAATCCCTCCATCACTCTCTTCATCAACCTATCCGCTGCCTCATCACCCCTGCCAATACAAACCCCTTCCACATTCTCCAACACATAGTATCACCCCCACTTTTAACTCTTTCTAACCCGATAAAAAAAAAAGATGCACACACACATATCCTGATAAACGCCAGTCATGCTACAGTTAGCATAGTGTTAGAACATAATCATCAGCATACACAGTGAATCTGAGTTCTCTCTCACACACACACACACACACACACACACACACACACACACACACACACACACACACACACACACACACACACACACACACACACACACACCAGGCGAGAAGTTGATTCATTCACATGATAAATTATTCATGAGAGGAAAAGTGCCCACATCCTAAAACTTCCCATGTGGTCCAATTTGCAGCCGAAATGTTTCTTAACTGTTTGATTTGGTTGGAAACACTAGCCGGATGTTTAACACATCTTTCATCAGCTCCTGTTTGCCTCCACAGTGTCTGTGGGTCCAGACCACTGAGTGTGTGTGTGTGGCGGAATGAAGCGACTGAAGGCCTGATCTCAGAGTCCAACCTGTTGCCTATGAAATCACACAGCTTTAGATTTTGTGTGAAGCATTTGAGCGCTTCACATTCCAAACTGGAGAGAACATAGGACAGTCCACTTGTTGGCAGTTTACATTTCATGTTTGGTTGGTTTAATTCCTTACACTTTAGAAGCAAAGTTGTTTTTGGCTGGAATCAGATAGAAAGATTTCAAGATTCCACTGTTTACTGTAACTCATAGTCTTAAAATGAATTTTCTTGTGGAATTGTCTCTGTATCTCATGGTTTTCGTCAGGGAACTGGGAGAGCCCATTTTTTAGATAACAGACCTAAACATAAACATCTGAAACAGCAATGAAATGGTCCTTGATTTGAAACTATTCTATTTTTGTTAAAGGTCCCCTTTTATGCAAAATCAACCCTCTCTCTTTTCCTCCTTACCCACATCTCTAAAAACGGGGGTACAAACGAGCTGATCCTGATTTGCTTTCCTCATGATGTAATAAGGGAAATGTGGGCTGGCTTTACATTGAACTCCTGGCAACGTCCTGTCCACATCCCAAATATACAGTGGGATAGCTGATTCCCCCCCAGCTGTGTGTCTGTGTGTTCAGCAGGATGTCTGCAGGAGGGACTTAGCGTTGTCGTATATATAATACATATAGTGTCACTGTTCTAGTGGTAACCACTGAGAAAGAACAAGCTATGTGCTGTATCAGAAACAATGTAATATGGTCTGTGTTTACATTAGCAAGCATCACTAACACTCAGAGCTAACGCTGTACTGGAGAGACTATGTGTAATATAAAGGTCCTGTTCTTGTGGTAAACCGAGAGAGAAACGTTTGAGCTCCATACTGTTTCAGAAATAATGCTGGATGTGGTTTGGAACATAATATGGAGTCTAATCACGGCAGCGTTTAGCTGAGTTTCTCCTGGTAGAAAACTCTCTTCAGAGGAGAGATCATGACGCTCCAAAGGGGCGTGGCCAGTAGCAGCTCTAAAGGGGCGTGGCCAGCAGCAGCTCCAAAGGGGCGTGGCCAGCAGCAGCTAGTTCATTTAAAGCTACAGTCACAGAATCAGCACTTCAGGAACAGGGCTGAAATAGAGGGGGATGAGGCATGCTACAATGGGGGATCTGTTTGGTATTTTGAGCAAAACCCTTCACAGAAATGATTTGTATAGATATGGCCCTACAATATATTGTTAAAATATAGAAAAATTGGAGATGTTAAAGTCACAAAGTGACTAACATAACTTAAACAAAACAGTATAAGATTATTAGATTTTTTAATCATATATCAGAGTTTGTCTGAAGTATTGTGTTCAGTGAGTGGTGCAGAGTTCGGCAAGAAAAATAGCCAATGGTATGCCACGACAGTCCAGTGAAAGATGTCAATCCCTGGGGTGGCAAGTCGCTCGTGTTTACCAGCATAATGTATACTGTTTAATAAGGCACTATGCTGCTTTAAAGGTATAGCAGTCAGACTGCCCCATCTTTATCGGTTCATCAGTTCCAATAAAAGTATTTATAAGGTCTTTATTGGCGATGTTGTCATGACATAGCGGTGCATGAACGTTTCCTAGAACTAGGAATTGAGTTTGCTTTTTTAGCATTTTTGAACATGTTTTCGGTTAGATTTCCGAAATAAGATCTTTGGTTAACACAGGATTAAGAGTTGTTCACCATTTGACATTAAACACATCAGTAAATGCCCCTCTGCTGATTGTGTGAAGCTTCTATGTCAGAAACAGCGGCTGCTAACAAGTGTCTAAATGAGACTACTAAAAGTCATAATATCGAAGATTAGCCGCCTTTAGCTCAGCGGTGGTGAGGAGAATCCTGTATTTAGTTTGTTTGTTAGCTTTTTACTTCTTGGGACTTCATTCTCGCCTCAAAAGTCATTAACTGATCTTAATACGAGGAGAAATCCACTGAACAAAACCTGTAAGTATCATAAATGTCTGTTTGCCACAAATTGTTTGCAATAGTCTAATGGAAATATCCTGTTGCATTACGTTGAGAGAACCCTTGTGATGATGCTTACTTCCGGGACAGTCTAGATTTTTCTATGTGGTTTAGCGAAAACAAAATGTTTTTAAACTGGATAAAATGGACTTATTGAATCCCTGAAGCAGGGAAGTAGGTGATTTTCTGGAACAGCTAACTTTAGCATCTCCACTTTTCCTTCTCCATATACATGAAGCCTTTAAGTGGTTCATAAAAGCTGGGGTGGGCCTCCCCTGCAGATGGTTGTTTGCTGTGATTATGTGTATTATGTGTACTTAAGCGCTGCCAACAGCACTCTTTAACAAACAGCCTCTCAGGCAATGTGTCGCCACTAAACCACATCGTGGCGCAGGCTAATTCAGTTTTTTGACAGCAGACATTTACAGGCACTTACACACTTAACACCAGAACACACTAAACTGAAGGGCTTCTTAAGGGCAGAAAGATAAATTTGTTAGCTGCTCCCGCTTACTATTTTAGCCCCAGCAGAATGTCTTTTATGTCTTTTAGCCATGACTGAAAACTGCTAATGTCCTGATCCTTCAGTTATTGAATGTCATTTTTCTAAGTGTCAAACACAGAAGGGACATGCTCCTGTGCAACTGAGTGAACACGGAGCCCGTTGTTATGAGAATCACACGTGAGAACTGTGAACGGAGAGACAATCAGACTGCGGCTGAAGCTGGTGTTTGGAGGTTCAATGTATTCACTCTTTATTCTGAGTGTTAGCCTGCTGTTGTCACTGCGGGTGACAGGATGTGTTCTGCACAATGGGGACAAGAGGCTGCAGGGGGAGTGTGTGTGTATAAATCCTGCCTTAACCTTACAGTATTTGTACGTGTGTGTAATTGTATGTGAGGCGTCAGATTGGTGTTTGGTTGCTGTGCATTAGTGGAAAATGTGTGTGTATTCAGTATCAGTTTGGAGCTTGTTTATGTATTCCTTCAACCAGGAAGGTTTGCTGCACAATGACTCAACCCACACAGATCCGTCACACAGATCCAGCAACGGTGTGTGCGTGTGTGTTGTTCACCAGCAGTACAGATGATATCGGCTACTAACATTCACATTACTGTAGATTAAGGTTAATGATTAAAATAATCAATACTGTTCTGTGTCATTTACCTCTCCTCGGAATTGAGAAAAGAGGCAGTATGTAACTACTGCATCGTGCTGGTGTGTTGGACATCCAATTCAGATTTTGGACTTTGTTTTCTGCAAATTGATTGTTCCCTTTTGTCGTCATTAATTAATGCATGTCACACACACACACACACACACACACACACACACACACACACACACACACACACACACACACACACACACACACACACACACACACACACACACACACACACACACACACTTTGCTGTGCGTAATGGCAAATGCTCCTATAGCCCCATTGAAGTAAAAACCTTGTTAAATGTGTAAGACTGAGGCTTGATAAATACTTTGGATGAAAGTCAAAGTTTAGGTTGGCAGTCATGCCTGTTTCTTCCCCGTTCCCATGCTGCACTGCACACCCTCAGGTCCACGGCAACACACCAGCAGGATACTGTACAGTTTGTAGAGCCTGCTGAGGCAACGCTGTCATTTGTTATAAAGTGCTAAAAAATACAATTTCATTTGATTTGCTCACACTCGCCTATGAAGGTTTTCTGATTAGCTAAGTGTGACACAAAGGCAGGGACACATAGATAGGCACTGAGAAAGGGCCACAGAGAGAACGAAACGAGCACATTTTATCGACAGCGCGATTACATGTGAAGTCAATACAAAGACGTAGATAGACGCAAAGTCGCCCCGGATGGAGCGAATGAAGTTTCATTCTGTATGATGTAATGGCGGGTTTGGTCACATTAGGTTAGTGAAGTCTGATCGCTCAGATCACCATTTAAGTGTTTTGCCTGCCGTCTTGTGGACACACTGGCCAAAGCATTAGTTTGTGATTTTTACTAAACAGAATCAGTAAGTATGCTATGTTCAGCATCATTTTCATACATGTATTTCAATGACACTACGGTAAAACATGTTTATTCTGTTGTTGTTGGTATCTACATGGAGATAGGCCCCGCCTACACGCTAGCCTGTGTAGTTTGGGGGACGCTAGTAAACAAATGATGCCGCGGTACAGCTGAGAAGCCCCTTACAATGCCTGAATGTGGGCGTAACTTCAAAGTCATAACTGAAATAATTAATACAATTAATACATGTATTAATTGTATTAATCAATGTATTGCTATTCTTCTTCTCAAAATGGGACATTAAAATATACTTTGAAGGCTGTTTATGTATCTAATTTCAGTTTAAACTGTTATGTTGACATGATAACACAGTTTAAACTAAAATGAAAACAAACCTCAAGGTGTCATTATGTATATTAATAATATAATATTTAACATCTTACTTCAGTGCTTTAATGACGTCTTTGAATGTGCTGGCTTTTCCCGCCACTAGGTGGTGACTTTGGGTAAGCACGAAACGCCGAGGTCGGGACGTAACGTGCCTCAAACGTTAAGCGCCGCCCACATTTAGGCATTTCACACCGCCCAAGTAAAGATGTAAATGTTCACTTTGCTTCCGGTTTGAAAGCACCTGAAGTCTTGGAGTGAAAGAACCCAGGTGATACAGAGCAAGGTAACGGAAAGGTGATAGAACACAGAGATATTAAAAGAAATGTGAGAACATGCCGGTGACTGATGGAGCTGTAAATTCTCTACAAAATGACTTGGGATGATATCAAGGGCTCAGATTTCTATCCCACGTCCCTTTTGTCTCTGCGTGACTTCAGTTTATTAACCTTCATGATGCCAACAGCTATATATCACCTCTCACCCCTCAGTCCGTCCTCTGCTCGGCTGGTATAGAGAGGAGCATTAATCATGCCTACACGCCAGATGACACCAGTTAGAAACTCCATCACTGCCGTTTGAAAAGCCATTCGCACGGGGGATATGGCTGCTGTTGACGTGCCGGAATAAGCCATCACAGTTTATGTCGGAGGAGAGAGAGCGATGTCAGGCCTCACACTTTTATGTCGTAATTAGAACATATGTGGGCAGCCTTTTACCAAGAGGATGTAAGAGGGCTGATTGAAGGTGCAGAGGGAGATGAAATGCTGGCTTTTAATTGGATGCTGTCTCCTTTCAGTTAGCTGGATGGATGAAATGAAGTTACAAAAGACCAGTAGATGTACAAAGGGTCGTGAGTTCAATCGTTTTTCCTTGATTGGAAGGAAATTACTTGAACACTGCTGACACATACATAACAATGCATAGAAGCTAACCATAAAAAGGGGAACATATAAAGTAAAGTTTCACGTTCTTTAAATCATAAGATGATCAGAGAAAGACAAACAGGAGAGAACATTTCAACAGCACCAGTGTTGGAAGAAGTAAAATTAGCATAAATACTCCATTACAAGATAAAGTCCTGATTTCAAAATGTTATTTGAGTAATAACACAGAGTAAAAGTATTAGCATCTAAATGTACTCATTCTGCATATTCTCCATTTCAGAACTATATCAAATACAGCATGAATGATCAGCTAAATGTACTTAAAGTATCAAAAGTAAAATGACTTGTTATACTGTATTTTCACAGTATTATATTGTAATGGTTATTTTATTATGTTGTTTTTATATATTTTAGAGCATTTTATTGTAGTTTGTCAATGTGGACAAAATGAAGATACGTGAAACACTGTGTTGATTAATAGTACAGTACTGCATTACACCATATCAGCAGATAGTAACATGTGTTTATGCAAGTACAGATTAACTGAGTGTTAATAAATACATAGTAAAAAGTACAATATTTACTGCTATCAGCAAAAAATGCAAAAAGGAAACATTTGTAATTTAGTTGCCCTGAACAAAACAACAGTCGGTTGGTTTAGAGATCTGGATTAATGATGGTAAATATAATCAGCCCTTAAATCAGACTTTAGTTCACCTGCAGTAAATTCAGCAGCTACCCTGCAGTATACAAAGCCATTCAAACTAGCTGCACCTTTACCAGCTCTGAGAACACTTTAATGATCAATCATTATAAAACATATCAGAGATATTATTCTGAAATGGACCAATCAGACAATGACTACTTTTACTGTCGCTACTTTAAGTTCATTTAGATGAGAGTACTTTCTACTTTTACTGGAGGAACATTTAGAATACTTTTACTGTGACAGAGTATTCCTACACTCTGGTACTTCTACTTTTACTCAAGTACAAGATTTGAGTACTTCTACTTTTACTCAAGTACAAGATTTGAGTACTTCTACTTTTACTCAAGTACAAGATCTGAGTACTTCTACTTTTACTCAAGTACAAGATCTGAGTACTTCTACTTTTACTCAAGTACAAGATCTGAGTACTTCTACTTTTACTCAAGTACAAGGTCTGAGTACTTCTACTTTTACTCAAGTACAAGGTCTGAGTACTTCTACTTTTACTCAAGTACAAGATTTGAGTACTTCTACTTTTACTCAAGTACAAGATTTGAGTACTTCTACTTTTACTCAAGTACAAGATTTGAGTACTTCTACTTTTACTCAAGTACAAGGTCTGAGTACTTCTACTTTTACTCAAGTACAAGATTTGAGTACTTCTACTTTTACTCAAGTACAATATTTGAGTACTTCTACTTTTACTCAAGTACAAGATTTGAGTACTTCTACTTTTACTCAAGTACAAGGTCTGAGTACTTCTACTTTTACTCAAGTACAATATTTGAGTACTTCTACTTTTACTCAAGTACAAGATTTGAGTACTTCTACTTTTACTCAAGTACAAGACCTGAGTACTTCTACTTTTACTCAAGTACAAGGTCTGAGCAAGATGGCGCCGAGGATGGCTGCCGTGTCTCGAGCTCCTCAACAACTCCACATCTTAGTGTTGTTATTGTTTTACTTTGTTGGTTGTTTTTAACTTTTTTTTTGCAACATGCAAACCGCCCAAGCGAGCCCTATCATCCAATATGATAGAGAACAACTTTTACACATCAGGTCGCTGGTGGACAGCAATAATCCACGACGACCTGCAAACAATGGAGAGTCTCCGTGTTTACCTGCTGGAGCTCTACCTGTGGAGCGCAGGAGGAAGAGACCACGAGGTTCCCGGGCCGGGGTCCTGGTCAGGCTGAGGAAACGTGAAAACAGGCCTCCTCTACCGAGTTTACTTCTGGCAAATGTCCAATCCCTGGATAATAAGCTGGACGAACTCCGTAGCAGGGTGGCATTTCAACGGGACATTAAGACCTGTAATGTTTTGGTTTTCACGGAGACTTGGCTCGACCCCACGATACCGGACGCCGCCATTGTTCCACACGGATTCTCCATTCATCGCCAGGACCGGACAATAAACTCAGGGAAGAGCAAGGGAGGAGGTGTCTGCTTCATGATTAACAACAACTGGTGCTCAGATGTGGAGATCATTTCTTCGGACTGTTCTCCCAGCCTAGAGCACATCATGATCGGATGCCGGCCTTTTTACCTGCGGAGGGAGTTCACATCTGTTGTTCTAACAGCAGTGTATGTTCCGCCGCACGCTGACAACAACACAGCGCTGGAGGAGCTGTATGGGATTATCGACAGGACAGAGACTTCTCGGCCAGAGGCCGCATTTATTGTGGCCGGGGATTTTAACAGAGCCAACATGAAGAAAGTCCTGCCGAAATACTATCAGCACGTCAGCTGCCCCACGCGCGGTGGAAATACACTGGACCATGTTTACACTCCTTTCCGGCATGGATATAAAGCCCTCCCCCGCCCCCCCTTCGGCAAGTCAGACCACATATCTCTTCTTCTGCTCCCCGTTTACCGGCAGAGACTGAAGAGGGACCGACCTGTGACAAGGACAGTGCAGCGTTGGTCCGAGCAGTCTGACTCTGCTCTCCGCCACTGCTTTGGCATCACGGAGTGGTGTGTGTTTGAGGAGGACGATATAAACACACACACTGACGCGGTCATTTGCTACATCGGCAAATGCATCGATGACGTCGTGCCGCGGATTACTGTACGGACATTCCCAAATGAGAAGCCCTGGATAAACGGCGAGGTCCGAGCTAAACTTAAAGCACGGGCCATCGCGCACAGCGGCGGTGATTTGGATGAGTACAGGAATTCCAGGTATGCACTCCGGAGAGCTATTAGCAGTGCGAAAAGACAATACAGGGACAAGGTGGAGTCGAACTACAAGGGCTCCAACGCCAGAAATATGTGGTCTGGACTAAAAACAATAACAGACTACAAAAGGATAACGAGTGGTGCTGAGGAAGTGTCTGCATCTCTCCCAGATGAACTGAACACATTTTATGCACGCTTTGAGAAGCCCCCGGCTGTGGAGGCACAAAAGGCCCAGGATCCCTGCTCACTGGTTTTAACCAGTGCAGATGTGTGTAGATCTCTGAAAAGGATCAACGCACACAGGGCTCCAGGACCTGATGGCATCCCTGGCCGTGCTCTCAAGGTGTGTGCAGTTCAGCTGGCAGATGTGTTCACAGACATTTTCAATAGGTCACTGCTCCAGTCTGTAGTCCCCACATGCTTTAAAGAGTCCATCATTGTCCCTGTCCCCAAAAAGACAAAACCCATCTGCCTCAATGACTACCGCCCAGTTGCACTCACCTCCATCATCATGAAGTGCTTTGAGCGGTTAGTCAAAACTTTTATCACCTCCTCCCTCCCTGACTCACTGGACCCCCTGCAGTTTGCCTACAGAGCAAACAGGTCCACGGATGATGCCATCTCCCTCACCCTCCACACTGCCCTCTCCCACCTGGACCAGAGGAACACTTATGTGAGAATGCTGTTCATTGACTACAGTTCAGCATTCAACACCATTGTGCCCTCCAAGCTCATCATTAAGCTCAGGGACTTCGGGCTCAACAGCGCCCTCTGTGGCTGGATCATGAGCTTCCTGACGGGCAGATCCCAGGCAGTGCGGATGGGGAACATCACATCCTCCACCTTGACCCTCAACACCGGAGCCCCTCAGGGTTGTGTGCTCAGCCCTCTCCTCTACTCCCTGTTCACGCACGACTGCGTGGCCACACACAGCTCCAACACCATCATCAAGTTTGCTGACGACACGACCGTCATCGGCCTGATCACAGACGGCGACGAGACGGCGTACAGAGAGGAGGTCAGAGCCCTGACATCTTGGTGCCAGGACAACAACCTCCATCTCAACGTCAGCAAAACAAAGGAGCTGATTGTGGACTACAGGAAGAGGCAGAGAGAGGCACACACACCCATCACCATCGACGGGACTCCTGTGGAGAGAGTCAGCAGCTTCAGGTTCCTCGGGGTAAACATCAGTGAGGACCTGACATGGACACATCACACCAGGGTCATATCCAAGACGGCTCGACAGCGGCTCTTCTTCCTCCGCAGGCTGCGGAAGTTCAACATGGACTCCAGGATACTCTGCAACTTCTACAGGTGCACCATCGAGAGTATCCTGACTGGCTGCATCACCGCCTGGTATGGCAGTTGCACCGCCCTCAACCGTAAGACTCTACAGAGGGTGGTGAAAACTGCTCAGCACATCACCAGGACGGAGCTGCCATCCATGGAGGACCTCTACACCCAGCGGTGTAGGAAGAAGGCCGGTAGGATATTAAAGGACCCCCATCACCCCAGCAACAAGCTGTTCTGTCTGCTGCCGTCTGGCAGACGGTACCGCAGCATCCGGACCAAGACCACCAGACTCAGAGACAGTTTTATACCACAGGCTATAAGACTACTGAACTCCTGAGCTGTGTGAATGTCTACTCACATCTTTTTATAGTACACACATACATATATATACTGTATATTATACACATCTGCCATACATATCTGTTTATAGTACACACATACATATATATTATACATATCTGCCATATACATCTGCTATACATAATATATGCATCTGTCCATACCTCCTCATTCAACAGTGTAAAGTGTTTAAATACTCTCAATGTATTCCAAATATGTATATATTTCACATCCTCAAATCTTTATTGTTGTTATTGTAAATATTCTTCTCTCTTTTTGCACTATTTTATTTATCTTATTTGCACCATGTATGTGGAGTTGTTGGAGGAGCACGCGACATAAGATTTTCATTGCCAACATATACGCTGTATCTGCTGTGCATATGACAAATAAAACCTTGAAACCTTGAAACCTTGAAACCTTGAGTACTTCTACTTTTACTCAAGTACAAGATTTGAGTACTTCTACTTTTACTCAAGTACAAGGTCTGATTACTTCTACTTTTACTCAAGTACCAGATCTGAGTACTTCTACTTTTACTCAAGTACAAGATTTGAGTACTTCTACTTTTACTCAAGTACAAGATTTGAGTACTTCTACTTTTACTCAAGTACAAGATTTGAGTACTTCTACTTTTACTCAAGTACAAGATTTGAGTACTTCTACTTTTACTCAAGTACAAGATTTGAGTACTTCTCCCACCACAGAGTCCCTCTTACAGCAATAGTCATTCACTCCATGCCTTCGTCTGCACAGCGCTCAGGTCAGCAGCAGTGGCTTTAGAAGTGCTCATTTTATAGACCTGTCACTTCCAGGTGGGCTGCAGACGGGTCCGGCTGCTGAGACAGAAATGTGATTAAAAGCTTAATGGATAATTTATTTATCTCATAGATCATACTCTAAACAGGACCATTATTTACAAATGAACACTATGATGCATTGAAGAAGACTAGCATTTGAGAGCATCAACTCATTGGGAAACTGTTGCCTGAGATGATGAATCACGTGAGAAGGCTCATTCTCTCATAGATTTTTATACAAACCAACCTCTTTTTGCAACCGGTAGGCAGCGATGGGAGAAGCACTCAAATCCTGTATTTGAGTAAAAGTAGAAGTACCAGCGTGTAAGAATTCTCTGTTACAGTGAAAGTCCTGCATTCTAAATGTTCCTCCAGTAAAAGTAGAAAGTATTCTCATCAAAATGTACTCAAAGTAGCGACAGTAAAAGCAGTCATTGTTTGATTGGTCCATTTCAGAATAATAATAATAATAATAAAAGGTATTAAATAAATGTAGTGGACTCAAAGTAAACCATTTACCTCAAAACTGTAGTCAAGTACAGTACTTGATTAAATGTACTGGTAGTTACTCAGTGTACAGTCGGTAAAGTTACCTCCTTCTGAACCCCAGAAAACGAGCTGAATATCCATTAGCATACGGTAGACACACACAAGCACACACAGACCTGTTTTTGTGACTTGTAAAGAGCTTATGTTTTATTGATGAAGGTCCTCAGGTGAGTCCCAATAATAATAATAATACATATAAAAATAATAATAACAATAATCACGTTTTATTTTTATAGCACTTTTCTTACACTTGGCTCAAAGCCCTTGACAACACGGCACATATCACAAATTAAAACAAAATGAATAAATTCACTTCAGGTCAAACTCTTTTTTCACACATGCATTATTGCAACATAATATAACAATTAAGGGTTACAAGGAGAAAAAAGGTATGAATGAAAAAAATACAATTCAATAAAATAAACAAGGAATAAGACAACATAAATAAGTACAATACAATATAAAAACCTATAAAATAAATAAATAATAAAAACACTAATCATTTTTCAAATAATAATAAGATAAAAAGACCAACTTTAAAGGTAATGTTGTTAATAATACTACCAAATCAATTAAACAATTACCTATCAAATAAATAATAAAGATTAAAGGATGTCAGCGTGCATGTCCCCACAGTGTCCTTAAATGTGCAAATTGTCCATGTCCAAGCACCCGTCATGGCTTTGCAGCATTGTAAAGCGGGGACAGTGTAACAGTAGCCCTGACGCTGCTGAGCGATGACCTTGGGTTGGAGCTGCAGAGCTACTTGTTACGTTTGGCAGGCTGAATGTTACATCACATAAGCATAATGCAGCAGCAGCTTTACCGCTCCTCAGAGACCCAGGAGCTCGTATAAGGAGCAGATAACAGGCCTTTTGGTTTGTAACTGCCGTGGCTCAGCAGGCCGCGTTCATCATTCAGTGTGTCGTTGCACCACTTTGCACCAGACTGACAAATCTCAACATCATTCAGTTAAGACAGTCAAGCTTCCCCGATAAAAACTCTGATGATCCCTTACCATATAGTCTAGATGCCAGCACTGTGAACCCAGGAAATATTGAGTACCCCAACGTTTCATGTTAGAAATGTATAGTAGGGGTCCTCAGCACATAGAAAGTGCTGGGATGCTAACTTGTATTGGTTGGATAATTTGCATAATTACCATAAGTTGAGTTGAATAGTATTAAATAGCAATTGTTTAAAAAACAGCTTGGCCGAGTTGGATAATTATTGATGATTCTGAATCCATTTCTGATATTTACAGGATAAACAACGCAGTTTTAACGAGAAAGGGCCATTTGTTATAGTCCCGGTACGCTACGTTTTAAGGGACACTGGATCGTTTGGACTGGACCGGCAGCTTTTTGGGTCAGAAAAGTACATTTTAATTTAATACACTCTGATTTGAAATTTGGATAATGGAGATGACAAAGGAAAGTATACCTCCTTCAATAACACAAGTATGACTAAATGATGTGCTCCAAAAGTGTAGAAGAAAGGATCAATTATTTATGTATTATTAACATAAGTCTAATCATCATTTAACTTGTTTTTTTCTAATACGAGTTTGGTGCCACCATTGGTACTTTCACTAGTGTATGATTAATGTTTCAGAAGTATTTGTGGGAAATCTGGGGTGTTATTGGAACACAAACTGATTCTGAAGCCAAACATGAGCGTCCTCCCTGTGATGGTACCATCCCGTCTTCAGCCGGGTGATTTGGTGTTACTTTCTATCCATATCTGCGGAGCTGCTCAGCCCCACCACCTTCAATAACCTGTCAAATAAAAAATGGACGAATGTTCTTTCATTTTGAAATGGAAATGTGTCTGCAGGCTGCGTTCTGAAAGCAACTCTCAGCTTGACATTTCCAGTTATTTCCTGCTGCTGTCATAGAGCAAAGAACCTGTTATTATTCGACAAGTTTCTTTGCAGCAATAAAGCTTCTCTCTACTGAGCTGTTTGAGTCATCAACATACTATATAACGGACTGCAGTGTGTGTGTGTGTGTGTGTGTGAACACAACACTTGGACCGCAGTACCACTCTCTGCCTGAACACTCACTGATCCATAATCAGGCTGCTGTTTTAAACAAACACAAGTATCCCGATTTTAGAAGGACACAACTATTATTTAAATTCTGGTTAGTTTATTTATAAAACACATGACGCATGACCAAGCCAAAAGGGTGGGTGGAGGGGGTCCGGAGGCGGGATTCGGGGGGACGACCCGGGGGCAAGGCAGAGGATGAGAAGGGTGTCTCAGGCCGACGGCCCACGGGCAAGGCAGAGCATGAGACAAAGCACGGACAGGTCTTGTGGCAAGGGAACTCCGGAGGCCGGAGACATGGGCGGAGGCCACGGCGAGGGAACTCCGGAGGCCGGAGACACAGGCGGAGACAGGGGCGGAGGCAAGGGCGTAGACCATGGCGAGGGAACTCTGGAGTACGACCTGGAGGCAAGGCAGAGGACGAGGAGGGTGTCTCGGGCGGACGGCCCACAGGCAAGGCAGAGCATGAGACAGAGCATGGAAAGGGCTTGTGGTAAGGGAACTCCGGAAGCCGGAGACATGGGCGGAGGCCACGGCGAGGGAACTCCGGAGGACGACCTGGAGGATAGTTGAATAGCTCCGGAGGGCGGCGAGACAGTTCCGGGGGACAGCGAGGCGCCTCTGGACGACGGGCTGTAGGACGGTGAGACGCCTCTGGACGACGGGCTGTAGGACAGCGAGACGCCTCTGGAGGAAAGTAAGGAGCACCTGGAGCAGGAGGCGGCAGGGCCACCGAGGAGACGGGCACCAGTCGGCGGGACCCCCGACGGGGCATGAACTGTTGTCGGTTGGACCCCAGTTGGTACTGGCATTAGCGGGACCCCGGAAGAGGCAGGTGCAGGAGTTGGCTGGTCCCCCATCAGAACAGGTGACGGCGGGACCACAAACAGCGCAGGATCAGGTGTTGGCGGGACCCCCATCGGAACAGGTGACGGCAGGACCCCCAACGGAGCAGGTGTTGGCGGGACCCCCATCAGAACAGGTGACGGCGGGACTTGAGTCAACTGGACAGGTGAGACCGGAGTAAAGAGGAAAGGCGAGGCTGGTGTCGGCATGGCCGGAGAGGCTGGAGTCGACAGGACAGGCCAGGCCGGAGTCGGCCGGGCCGCCGACAGGACAGCAGGGGCTGGAGCGACACTGGGCAGAGAGAAGGGCACACTCTCCCAACGTGTGAGCACACGTTGGACCCGTTCGGCAAGGAGGTTGATCTGTGATGAAAAGGCTTCCCGGAGCTCCCTCTGGCTTTCAGTCAAGGCCTTCACTCCCTGGTGTATGGCCGTCATATTCTCCTCATGCTGCCGCAGGCGTGTCCCTTGAGAGCAGAGCACTGCTCTCAAGCTTTCTGAGTCGGCTGGGTTCATTTCTGGCCAGATCGTAATGTTACTGTCTGGGGCACAATAAAATTATAAAACCCAAATGCACGACTCAACACAAAAAGAGTTTCCAAAAAAGGTTTTTTACTAGAGGTAATATTCCATAGTCTCAAAAGTCTAAACACAACGCACACTAGTGTGGTGACAACTCAAAACGATCTGGCACTGGGCACAGAGACAAACACAGCTTAAATACACAAGGTGAACACAGGTGTAAACAATAAGGGCGGGCAGTTAATCAGGTCAAGGGGAAGGACAACCAAGGAGGGGAAATCAAGCGAGACACAACAAGAAGCTAGAAGCTGCCTCAGCAAATTTGATTCCAACCCTGGGTACAACGAGTAAACCCTCCTGAGGACCTGAGAGCTCTGGGAGGCTCGTAACACTGAAGCATGTCTGACATGTATTTTGGTCTCAATCCATTGAGTGCTTTGTAAGTTTGAAGTAGGATTTTGAAGTGTATTCTTTGTTTTTTTAGAAGCAAGTGCACATGTTTGAGAACTTGGCTGATGCTCTATTCTTCTGGTTTTGGTGAGGATCCTTAGTTCTGGATGAGTTGTCATTGTCTTACTGATTTTTTACAAAGATGAACAGAATTGTTCTGTTTCTTGACTGTAGGAATGGTAAAAAGTGAGTGGAGCAAAGAATTATTCTTATCCTATGAGGTCAAACATGCTATATCTGGACTCTATATCAGTGACATTTTGCTCTCCCAATAAATACGAATTAACAAGAAGAAGGTCAGCAGAGCAGAGACATCTGCTTTCTATTTGTGATAGTGTCAGTCTTAAGGGCAGTGACTTAATACAATATAAATATACAAGTCATACTATATATATTTGTGGGTTTAGGTGTGTATGTCTTTTTCTTTTTTCAGTTTTTATGTATGTTATGTTAACAACAACAAATAAGGAGTTTTTTTTTAAAAACGCAGTTGCTAACAAGAGGCTAAATGAGACGACTAGACATCATCACACCAAACATTAGCCACCTGTAGCTTAGCGGTGGAGATGTAATGTTTATAGCTTAATGTTAGCTTTCTGCTTTGGCGATTGCATTCAGTGTTAATATGTGGACATTATCTTGCCGGACAAAACCTGTAAAAGCATGTGTTGACACAGATCTTATTCCCCACAATAATCTGAAATCAAATGGAAAATCCAATAGTTGTTGTCAATGGAGCCTGTAGGGTTCTAAATTCTATAGTAGGAATAGGCTAAAAGAGTCCAAGAGACTTCTGATCTAAATTCAACAGGATGTATTAACACAATGATAAGTTTACAATGGACACTCGCCTGAGGTCTTCTCCTCTTTAACTGGTCCACTTGCTATCTACAGCATTGTAGGAAGAAGGGCTGATCTCAAACTTTTCAAATAGTTTTGTACTCTAAGATCCTTCCGGTATGGTCTTTTCTTATTGGTTAGTAGCAACGAGGCGGGACTTCGGCACATCTGACTTCGTCATCTTCTTTTGTCTTCTTCTATTGGCTGACGTCAACGGAAGCGGGTCCATGACACGTTCTGCTTAGCCTCTCATGAAGTCACTGTCGCCATCTGTTGATGTAATCATGATGCGTTCTCTTTATGATATTCTATTATGCAATCCTTCTGAGGTTTATTGGTTATTAAACACTTAATAGCATTATTGCAGCGTCAATGACTGAGAGTTAGAGGCGGTGTGTTTAGTATGTAACTCCACGCGTCATTATCCCTCTACTCATATATACAATACAATATTAGCTACATGCTAACTGAGGCTAGAAAAAAAGAAACATCTGGTATGACTAGAAGTTCAAAATGTGGTCCGTTGGGAATAATGAATTATATCATTTAATGTTCTGTTTACATATATTGATTATTCTTACAAGCCCTTGTGACTAACTTCATGGAGGCCTACAATAATACGTCATCTCTGCACCGCTTAGAACAACACAACAAATCCATGAGAAATACTTTCATTAAGGCTCTGAATATCCATTATCCCTCATGAAGATGACTCAATGACCACACTGTGCAGATATTAACTGTGTGTGGAAAATGTGGAGCTTTTATGCAAAAAAAACTCAAACAATTTCAACAGATATTGCCACTGAAAACTCAAGTGTATCCTCTTCAGCACATTATATCCCACGGTAACGTGTTTAACCTGCAATTGGCTTCAAGTCCATGTAGGCATTACCTCCATTTACCAGACAGTTAAACACTTTGATTCTCTCTTCCCGCTCCTCTTCAGATAGTTTCCTGCCTCTGAATCACCAACATGTGTTCCCCTCCCACGCTGGTGTTTGTTGTGACTCCTCCCACTCCCCTGAGACGTCTCCTTCCTTTGGGTTCATGTGTCATTTGTTTTCCTGCGTGTTCTCCCTCTTGTCATTCAGATGCTTTTATCAACCTCAGGCACGTCTGCACTTGTCGGCATAATTACATTCTTGTTGTGTAAATCTTTTTGGCTTGAAGAAGTTGCGAATTCCATAATCCTTTTTGATGTTTATTTTATCTCCAGTTATCTGCGTCACGTCTCTCTGCTTTCTTCTGCCTTTGTGGTTTATCACTTTTCAATCTGTTCATTTGAAAGGGAATAGACATTCAGTCCTTTCTGCCGGTGCTTCTCTACAGAATGTCTTGTGATACATATGTAAAGAAACAGATCCGGGACTTGTATTTTTCCAAATGTGTTGTTTTTATTTCTTAAAAAAGCGCAAGACCAAGTTTCAGGTAGAAATACCGTGCGAGATGTTTTACCTACATGGAGTTTGAAAATGTTTAAATATGAACTACGATGCTTGTTTTGATACTGATGAGGTTCAAAATAAATGTTAATAAAGTTTAAGAGACAGATCTGCTAACGGTGAGGTGAACTGTGAGGTGAATAGGGCAGGTGTCATAGGGAGTCTGATTCCAAAAAAAAGCACCACTTTTTTTTTTTACCAGAGAGGTACATATGTATTAACCAAATAGTCAACTTACCTAATAAGAGTGGGTAGCCTTACCCTTTTCAGAATGAATGTGTTATTTTTGACAAAGTATTAATAAATATTCTTCGTATTTTAAAAGTTGATATCAGTCTGGGCAATGCTGAATATACAGTGAGGGAAATAAATATTTGACCCACTGCCAATTCTGTAAGTTTGCCCACTTTCAAAGAACTTAAAAGTCTATACTTTTAATGGTAGGTTTATTTTGACAGTGAGAGACCGAATATCAAAAAGAAAACCCAGAAATGTAGATACAAAAAATATATAAATTGATTTGCGTTTAATTGGGGGAAATAAGTATTTGATCCCCTTGCAACCAACAAGGATTCTGGCTCTCACGGAGCGGTTAAATAAGTCATCTCGCTTTAAGAAAGTACTCCTGATGTCAACTCTTTACCTGGATAAAAGACACCTGTCCACAGTCAATACATCAGATTACAACCTCTCCACCGAGGACAAGACCAGAGACAGGTCTATGATCATGGTGGAACTAATGTCTAAGGACATCAGGAACAAGATTGTAGACCAGCACAAGCCTGGAATAGAAGACAAGACCACCAGCAAGCAGCTTGGTGAGAAAGAGACAAGTGGTTTGATTATTAGAAAATGGAAGAAGCACAAAATGACCATCAATCGCCCTCAATCTTGGGCTCCATGATCTAAGATCTCGCCTCTTGGGGCATCAATGATCATGAGAAACATGAGGGGTCAGCCAATAACTACACAGGTGGGACTTGTTAATGATCTGAAGGCAGCTGGGACCACAGTCACCAAGAAAACTATTGGTAACACACTGCACCGTAATGAATTAAAATCCTGCAGCGCCCGCAAGGGTCCCCTGCTCAAGAGGGCACATGTCTTTTACCATTAAAAGTAAAGACTGTTCATTTCTTTGTAAGTGGGCAAACTAACAAATCGGCAGGAGATAAAATACTTATTTCCTTCACTGTAAAAGGCTCATTATACTACTCCGTAGCTATCCGTCAATCCGCCTCCGTGGTTACGCAGAGGCTCATGAACCTTTCGAAGTTCTCCGTGGGGATGTCGGATACACAATGCAATTGACCTAATCTCACGTTGTGGATTGTTTAATTTCCGGCTCCATTCATCAACAGTGAACAATGGCGACCGAGAGAGAAAGACTGATGTTGGAGTTGGAGCTGATTGAAATAGAAATGCAAATCCTTCTGTTACAAAAATGGAAAAGGGAACGACAGAGAAGACGGGTGCGGAGGTGGTCTGTACGCCCTCTAAACCAATCGAGGCTGAGGAAGGGCGAATTTAACACACTTGTTCGACCTCTGAGGGCCATGGATGAAGAAATGCAGTTCCAATATTTTCCAATGTCGATTGACAAATTTGACGACCTTCTTCGTCGTGTGCAACCATTTATACAGCATCAGGGCAAACACAGCATGCCAGTTGATGTTGCCCAGAGACTGGCTGTGACATTAAGGAGGTTAGCCTCTGGTGGGAGCCAACAGGCTGTAGCGGCGAGCTACAAAATGACGTCCACCACCGTGTCCGTTGTTGTATTGGAGGTCTGCAAGGCGTTGTGGAAGGCTCAAGCAACCAGACTAACTGCCATGTCCCTTCAACCAGCCAGTGGAAAGCCACCGGAGATGATTTTTGGCGCCTGTGGAATTTTCCAAACAGCATTGGAAGCATCGACGGCAAACGTGTTCAGATCAAGGCACCACCTCATGCCGGGAGTGACTACTTCAACTACAAAGGCTTTCTCTCCATTGTAATGATGGCAACATGGGATGCCAGGTATCACTTCACGACAGTGGACGTGGGAGCATATGGACGGGAGGGCGACGGCGGCATTATTAAAGAGAGCATATTTGGATCGATGCTGCTCAACCACAAGCTGAACCTTGTTCAACCACCAGCTGTTCTTCTTGGGCCAAGGAACCACACACCCCAGCTTATTGTTGGTGATAATGCCTTTCCCCTGCATATCAATCTCATGCGTCCTTTTCCTGGTATGTTACAAATTATGTTAAATCACTGCACAGTATGTTCTCTTTGGATGAAATATTATGTTCTATTTAGTAATACTCTGCAATTTTTTCAGGGGCAGATTTGGGCAGGGACAAGATGACTTTCAATTACCGTCTCTCAAGAGCCTGGCGGGTGATCGAAAATACATTTAGCATAATGGCAGCACGGTGGAGAATTCTTGGGAGGCCAATTGAGTTCCGGCCAGACAAGGTTGTGGATGTGGTAAAGGCTTGTGTTGTTCTCCACAATTATCTGGATTACACCGATGAGGCAAACACGGCGGAGAACCGCTACATACCGCTTTCATTTTCTGATGGAGACTCTGCTGGATTGGTGCAGCCTGGTGGCTGGCGACTCAAACCTGGGACCTATAAATTCAGCAGAGATGTCCAGGAACCGTTCCACCAGAGCTGCTATGGGTGTCAGAACTGAACTGATGCAATTATTTCTGAAGCCAGAGGGAACGGTACCATGGTAGGATGACATAGTGTCGCGTGGTACACTTGGCAACAGATGAAGCAGAACCAGCTGACCTGATATGATGTCTTATAACTGTGTAAAATAGTGTTGTGTTGTTAATAAACATCTAAACTTTTTCAAAACTTATTTGGTTCATTATTTTATTTCTTAGTGCAAAACAAACAAGGTGCAAAGTAATTAAGGTGCAAAAGTACAAAAACAAATAATACAAACAGACATGGTGAAATAAAGTAAAATACTTTGACTATAATATAAATGTCAATTTGGGTTAAAGTTAAGCTATTTACAAAACAAATTATTCACATTCACTCAAGTGCAAATCCAATGCCAGTCTGTTACTGCCGCTGTGCATGGATCATGCCCTACACCTCGTACATTAGGCCATCCCTCTCCCCCCTTTCGCAGTAGGTCTGCCAAAGTCTGTCCGAATCTTGAATATTCGTAGCCTCTGTAAAGCAGCTTTTTTTCTGTTTTGAGCTTGTGCTCTTCTAGGCGCTCCATTGTCTTTGTGAAGCTGTCGTCCATCTCCCTCAGCCTTTTCTTTTACTGGCCCATGTAGTACAGAGGAGATAGTGCGGTCATGGAGGCTGCAGGAGTGGATGTAGGTGCTAAACTTTGAACCTGGGCAGTTGTGGATGAGGTGGAGGATGCAGGACGTGAAATAGGTGCTAAGCTTCCAAACTGAGAAGTTGTGGGAAGTTGTGATGATGTGGTCGTCGCAGGGGATGATACATCAGATGGCTCTGGGGAGGTTTGGGGTGACTCAGTGGGAACTTATTCACAGACAATGGGTCCAACGACCCATCATTATCTACCTGCGTCGGTGGTGAGGACTGTTCCTATGGTAAAGAAAGATCAGATAGTTTGTCTGTTAGCAAAAAGAAAACCACATATGGCTACAATGGCCAAAGTCACATAACTTTATACACTGCATGTGTGTGTATATATGTAGGCTATAAGCTACTCGAATGCCTAAATATTCCTTCGGGGTGAATAAGTACCTATCTATCAAGCAATGTGGGCATCTATGGCCAGGCATCTCTGTTATAGCACTGGCGATGTGTAAAAAGTCTACAGTTACAATGACAGAAGAAACGGGCAATTGTATTTATCACATCTAAAATGCAGGCACATTTATCGTCAATTATCTCATATGTTGTTTGCAAAATCAATGAGTTGCCCCTCTCAAATCGCAGCCTACTGCTAGTGTGGTAGCTCGCCTACACAAGGTTAACAACCAGTTACCTTATCGTAGTTTGAAGACGTCTGTCGGTGCTTGACATGAGGTGCCAGCCAGGATATGAAAAGTACAGTGCCGGGACTTTCTGTTCGCTGCCGGCATCCCCACTGCAGCTGGCCATCTTCTTCCTGAGGCGAACAATACTTGTCCCTCACGGACCTCCACTTCTTAATGCACGTTTCGACGTCCATTCTAACAGCCTCTGCAATCTCTCTCAAAGAATTGTCCGTTATTTGAGCATCCTTGTAGTCTTTGCGAATCGTCACATATAGATTATCATACTTTCGTACTACCTCAGTCAACCGTTCCTCTATTTGCTCAATGCTGAAATGTGACCGGCACACAGTAAACTCTTTCAAAAATGGCGGTGTTGTTGTTGTGAGAGGTAGGAGCTAAACCGGAAATTGTTATTTAGCTGACCAATCACAACACTTGCGGTTTCCGCAAGGCTATGTCTCGAACCGGACACTTCAGACAGTGCACTGAGGTTCAGGGTCCTGCATTGCAGAGCACTGACATCTGTGGTGCGCACCTTCGCTGATAAGTGTTCGATTCGGGACAGCACTTAACGTTAAGCACCTGGCGGAAGTGACGAACGCAAATCTGCTTGCGACTCTAAACCCGCGAAACATTAGCAAAAATAAACTACATTTGTAAACAAACCTACATGAGCAAAAATTAAAAATGAGTGTGGTTTTAGTGATTTTTCTCTCCTTGGTCTACCCCTTTCTCCACCCCATGTGGAAACTTCACCGTCTCCGCAATTGTGGGAGGATACTGCGTTTACTTGCTGAACGCGAGCTGGTATGCAAATTTGACATTTTGAGGGGAGGGAGGGGGAATGTGCGTAAACATTTAGCATACACGCATGAAAGCAGCCCAGCGCTCCTCCTCTTCCGCTACGTAGCCAAGATGGCGCCCGTGAGGTGCGCGAAGTGTCCATTGCCCTGTTCCAATACCCGTACTTTCCGCCCTTTCCGCCCTTTCCGCCCTTTCCGCCCTGTGTTTGGGTACGTAGGGTGTTCCATTTCTAATCGCGGCAGTGAAGTGCACTGTAAAATACCCGGATAACGCCCTCAAATCGTCCATTTTTTGAAGTGTGGAGTTACTGGACACTCAACAGCACTCAACGGCCGCCATATTGTCTACGTACAACCTACGTAGCGGAAGTTACGTACGTACGTACGTGCCCGCGAAAACAGAAAGGAATTAATCGCCCAAAATACACGCATGCTCACTTATGTAATTCAGACAAATAAAAGCCCCGGCTGTATATTCGTAGTTCATGGTATGCAACAAGCTTCGCATCACATAGGTATACACACCAGTGCGTTGTTGGCCATTAGAAAGACACGTTGACGACGGCGGCGACGACAACGTATCAAAAACAGATTAAGGTTCACGAACAAAAGCAGTACAACAATGGCATCCATTTTGACAAAAGATTTGAATTATTGTATTTTTCGCGGTTTCTGGGGGTTTCGTTGTACACATCCAACGTAATTTCCGGTAAGTGCGGCAGGCAGGGTGAAGTTTGGAACGATACTCAGCCGTCGAATTTCGCCCACTCTCTGAGGGCGGACAGTGCACAGTGCACAGTACACAGTACACAGAACGGGTAACGGAACAGGGCACATCGTTTCACACTCAATTTTTTTCCATCTGAGGGGCACCATCCGGGTACTTTTAGTGCGCTGAACTCTGCCGATTTTGCCAGTGTGAACGCCCTAAGCCCCCAAAGTCAGTGTCCGAAGGGCAGAAGTGTGCGAATCAAGACAGGGCCTGTCTCCTCGACGTATAGTTAGGAATTTTGGCGGGTGCCCGCAAGCCTACAGAGAGTGTCTTCAGGAGGGTTTCCGGTGATGGAGAGGGCTCTCCGTGGGTCTCCGTGGCCTTTGAGGCACGACCATAAATGAGTCTTAAGCAGTGGCGGCTGGTGGAGTTTTCTCCAGGGGGGGCTATAACTCCAAAATGTATTTTTTTTAAAAAGCATGCATACATGTACTAAGGTATCAAACGAGTGTATTTACATAAATGAAAACAACAAAAACAACATTATAGATAGATAGATAGAAGTGCAAAGAGAAACAAGTGCGATATATAGAGTATGTACAGTATATTAACAGTTATGTTAAGTTAAGAGTGATTATGTAAAGATAAGGGCAGTATAAAGAGGTGGGAATAATTGGCATAGTATAAACAGATGTAGTATGAACAAATATAGTCTACAGATGTGCTATGTTACTATACAGATGGCCAATATACATATATAATAAATATCTATCTATCTATCTATCTATCTCTCTATCTATCTGTATATCTATCTCTCTATCTATCTCTAGATATATCTCTATCTCTATATATTTAAATAATATATATCATAACATGGACAATACACATACTTTATGACAGAAGGCTGTGACGTCAGCCCCGCCGCCAAATCCAGCTGCATTCAGCTCGGGGCGCAGGAGAGGTGCGCCCCAACATCGTCCTATCTCTTGTATTGAAGAGGAGCTACTGCGCATGTACAACCTTTAACGAGAGTCTATGGGCAAAGATTCCTGCGCCCCAGGGCGGAAATACGTCACCAATCAGTCAATGTCAACGAACGAAACAACTTTACTCATCATTAACTATGAAATATTTATCTTGCACATCTAAAAAAATATATACATATATTTCGAAATATTTTTATTTTATTATTTCATTTTTATTTAATTTTTTTATGTCTTATTCAAGGAAATGTGGTGAGAGGTGAGTGGTGGGGCGGCGCCCTAGCGCCCTCTATTGGCCAGCCGCCACTGGTCTTAAGTATACACCGATTCGGCGAAGTGACCGGAAGTAGAGCGGCCGCCATTGATGCGGTGTGCGTGCGGTGTACAGTAGTGCTGCAGCGTGGCTGCAGCAGCTTCCTCTGCCAGCCATGCAGTCACACTTCACATTCTCAACATGCCCCCCATCTCTCACTGTAACTTCCACAGTGTGGTGGCTGTGGATGGCCTGGGAAAACCTCACCGATCCTTTCAGTATGACATGGTCGTCCAAAAAGCAATGTAGTATTTGCCCGACCCATCCAGAGCTCAGGTAGTTTTGACCTTCTATCAGTGACCTGTAGTTTTTGTTTTGTTGGTCATCACTGGCCAGCCGAAGAATAAAATACTCTTGAATATCTAAAACGAAGCAAAAAAGTGTTTTTGTTTTTGATCACGTCGCAGCCATATCATGTTAATGAAATGTCATGTAAGCTTGCGTTAGCATGTTAGCTACAACAAACGTCAACACATAGCGATGTGTGTTGACAGTCTATTTTCTTGTTGTATCCTATTTTAATATGTCATACTTATTGCTGAAACAAGTATTTGATTCCAACATTAATAATTACATTATTTTTTAATCACGTGGGCTGTCCTTAAAGATTAAATGCTAGTTAGCATGCTAAGGTCAGTAAGTCAATTCAACGGAAGCTAGCTGTGTTTACATCTCCTTCTACTTTCCGTTTACTAATATTTAATTATATTAATTCATGAATTAATATCAGTAATTTCAGATACCTTCATCAGTAACTGGAGGCCACTGTCTGACATCGTCCAACCAAGTAACTTTATTCATTTGGGGTTATGGTTATCTTGCTATTATTGATAGCATCAATGACTGTTGAATGGATAATGAGTGTAATGATTGAGCACGCACACCGCAGCAATGGCCCCGTCGCTAGATGGCGACATACACAAATCGCTCACCGAATCGGTGTATACATAATTCATGAAATTAGCTCATCAAAGCACCCTTTTCATGCATTTTCGTCATCATTTCTTATAAACATATAAATTAACTTTAAAAATATTTGTTTCCATGCATCATTTTCCTGAAGACTTGTTTTCTTTTTGACAGATGAAGTTAGGTTTTCACAGAAAAAACAACTAATAACTGTTTCTCTGTCATTACAGGTCTCGTCAAACCCTCTTCAGTAAAGTGTGCATATTATCCAGAATACCACAGGTGTGAACTCTCCAGGTTATTGCACAAACACCCATCAGACACCTGCAGACCCTCGGCCAATCAGCAACCCAGCATCACTCCTCTGAGGTGCCATGGCAACAACATCAGTTCACAGACTCAGCGGTCCCCAGTTGCTGCACTGACAACAGGAAAAAAAACAGAAGAAAAGCATTCTGGGAGTTTTTAATAGACTTGGTTTTCCTTGAGTAGCAGTGGGGTTTTTCTGAACTGGGAAAACAAGGATCCCTCCTTTTCCTGGTCCTGTGAGCTGGGATACAAATACAATCACACTGGAGCAGAGAGTAAGTGTTGAACAGGATGTAATGTCCCTGGAGGAAACTAAATAAAAGAGGGACACACTTTTACATTTTTTAACAAGATTTAGCAACATGATGCAACAATACATGAGGTGACATGTGGCTCACAACCTGCAGAAACCTCACAGAACTTTCCTCTGAAGCAGTCATTTTTAACCAGACGCCGGATGTATCAACACACACACACACACACACACACACACACACACATACACACACACACACACACACACACACACACGAAAACTGAAACCAGACACAAGCTAAGCGAGGAATTCTAAAGTGCTCCCAGGTTATTATCAGCCCCTGCGCTTCCTATTCTCTTCTTTAATCTTTGTTTTCTGAGTAATCATCTTTTTAATTAATGGTGACGGCGGAGTGAATCTTCCCCCCCACCACCAGGAGCCACCTGAAACCAATTAGCAACAGCAGATATAGATGGGGATTAGACACAGGAAGACGGGTTAGATACAAACCAAAAACGAGGAAAAAATAGGCGAGAAATCCAAAAAGGGTCATTCTGGGTAATCGATAGGTGGGCGGGGCACAGGGAGGACATGGCGAGATCAGAACGCCAGCAGGAAGTGAAGATAATAACTAGCTGTTAGTCAGCTTTCTGTAGGCATGAGTCCTGACCCGGCTCTGAACTTGGTAGGGGAGCGAGTGAGAGAAGTTTATATAGAGGAGACAATTAGGGCCAATTAAGAGAGTCTGATTATACGCCTTAATCTCGGCAGTCAGGCGGAAAAGCAGACAGGAAGTAAGGGGGGGGAGGGGGGTAGGGGGGGGGGGTAAAGCAGGTACCTACAATACACAACATTATCTCAGCCAGTCTCCAATTGAGTCTGTTTTTGCTGTTTCATTCATCGTGTCCACAAACCAGATCTGTCTTCCTGGAGGCCTGTTGAGACAAGGCGGGACAGAAAAGTTAAAAACAAAAGCCCTTTACTGCTTTAATTTGGGTTTTTATTTACTCAATCCGGAAGACATTTATTCACTTCTCTTTCATCCCCTTTCTCTTTCCTTCTTTTCCCAATGTGGAAATGTTCTATCTAGAGGTTCCCCTGCAGCCTCAGAAATCTCAATTTCAAGTGTGAGATAACGGGGAAAGAGACTGATAGACAGAGAAAAGAGGGACAGCAGGGGAGTATATCTGGAGAAGACAGCAGAGACTTTATCGCCTCAGTCCCAAAGCTTCACTTTCTCTCCTTATAATTCATCTTCTCCAAAGAGCTGCTTCCCGGCTCTCCGCCTTGTGGATTGTAAACCTGTTGCCTCTTTCCGTCCATGCCGGACCCGGAGAGATTACACTAGCTTCCGTTATCAGGAGTCTTTTGATATCGTCTCCTGGTGTCGTCAACTTCATTCTGTGAGTAATTCCTTCCCTTTTTTCTGTCTTCTTTCAGTTTATTCCTCCCTGTCTCCTCTGTCTGACGCTGTTCTTTTATTTCTCACGCAAGATTGATGCAGCTGACAGCAAACCCTTCCAATACGATACAAAAGTACAGAATGTTCATTTCTTGTTGAGACTGACCCATTTCTGAACTCACAGGCTGTAGTTCTTTAAGTGTAGTGTTTTCCTGTTCCTTTCCTGAAAACACAGTAAATCTCCTCACTTTCCCCATGCTGCTGCTCTGGGTGTTCTCTTAAATAATGGCTGGTGAACCTCCAGCCTCTTCGTACGTCTGTCAGTTTCTTAACTGAGCCTTAAAAACACGTGTAGATCTACGGGAGAGGGTTAGGACTACATGAGAAACATTTTTTCAGATGTGACAAAATGTAAAGAAATACATTGATTTCTGGCTTTAACGCATAAGAACCTGGACCAATTTCTACTTGAAGGAAAATTAAGGGAAGACTAAATAGACTAATTAAACACATTTCTGACATTGTTTTTCCCTGTGTCAGATCTCTGAAAAGTTACATATAAGTCACATTGGGCCTTAATGGTAAAGTTATTCTTTATATATTCCTTTTATAATTTAATAAATGAGGATTATTTTTTTGCTTAAATTGGTTATAATGTTCTTTGAATTTAAGAATACAGAATATATTAACTTACATATTTAAATCAGTTAAATGAACTGAGCAGATCATAACCATATTTCTTATTGTGACATTAATGTCACAGCATTTCTTTCATATCAGTTTGATCAACATGTTTCCACAACAGGTTAAATGTAATAAAGGATTAATTATGCTAGCATTATCATTCTTAAACGGCTTTAATCTTTACTTTAGCAAAGTAACTAGTTCAGTCACATGTGTTAGCTCAGCACAGACATCTTGGACATGTTGCTATGGCAACACAACATCACATGACCTGGCCCATGACCCACCATGATGTTCAATATGTGTCACTTAGGGACTTCATGAGTTCAAATCAAGGGTAAAGCTGTATGAGGAACTTTCCAGAACATTTAAATGTCCTGTAACATCTGTCACTGTGGGTTCTTATGGGTTCTCTGATTTCTGAGATGCATTTAAAAAATTTGGTCACATCCCAAAAATTCAGTTTTGATAATTTCTATGAAGTACAATGTGTTTCTGTTCAAGAGGTAGAAAAAAAAACTAGCTTCAAGTTTTGGAATTGCAAAAGGGAAGCTTGCAGTTTCATACGTAACGCCATCACAGAATTGAGGTGATTTTGGCTGAAGGATAAATGGTCATACATTTCATATATGTATATAAGATTCAGTAATATAGCATATTACCTCAATTGTGGAAGTAATAATTAGATGCTTCTCCATTAAGGAAATGTAGGATTGTGTTTTTTTGTGTGTGTACACAATCACTGATGCTAGCTTCCTGTGTTGGTCTTCACTGAGCAGTTTCTATACTCAATACATGTAATGTGTTCTGGCTGTTATTGTAATGTTTGGCTAGGTTTAGCGCACGTTTGGTGCACATGTGGAACTTGTTGTGACAGCTGGCTGCTGTTGGCCTTCACTAGGTTACTGGTGATTTGGTTCTTGGATGATGAGGGCTTTGATTTTAATTGCTCATATATGTTGTTTCTGCATGGCTTTGTTGTTGTTCCACACAATCATCCTTGTAAAAGTTTTTATCTGGGTTGTTTAGGGTGTCATTGTTCATAAATGCTTTAGAAATAGCATATTAAGACATTTTCAACCATTTCGGAATACTTGAAATAGTCTCAATGGAAGCAATCAAATGGGTCCTAGTTTCATGATGATATCAGTTAGTTTGGAATAGGACGACCTATTCTTTATGCAGCGTATTACAATGTGTATTGATTATTACAATGCATATCTTTAAAGGCTGTTTTCTAAAAAGGACCTCTCTTGGATATACAATGTTTGCTTCCTCTGTGTATTCTGAACGCTTTGTGCGGGTTTGTTCATACATCTTTCATTTTCAGAAATGACACACAAATAATTGCCTTGGTGCAAGTAATCCACTGGGAATGTTTTATGGTGACATCTATTAGTTAAATAGTTAATATTGTCTCCCCTTGGGTTTCCTTTAATACATTCATAAAAACTCTGCTTATATAATAACTGCTTATTAATTTGTTCAAATGTAAACAAATAAAGCTTTAGCTGACCCATTTGATGAGCTTTTACTGTGTCCTGACATTGTAATGGCTTTATTCTTTGTTGTTGCTGTTGGAATATTAGTTCCTAAATAAGCCTACGTAAGTGATGTACCCAAAGTGTTACTCAACGATACATCACTGTCACAAACTTAAATAGCACATTTACCATACAAAATTTGAATAAATTGCAACACAGTTTCTAGGAACTCCCCCTCAACAATGCTCACATCACTGTGAGCAGAGAGCGGAAATTACATTCAGGAAGTAAACAAAGATGTGCAACGGGAAAGTGTTCCCACGGGAAACATAACTCAAAATTATTAAATGAAACAATGTCATAGAAATAAAATGCACAACTTATTATAAATCAATCATTTACAAACTAATAATTATGGATACACATTTTTAATTATGTTACCTATGCAGCAGAAGCAACGCCACCAGCCGTGGTTTCGGTTGCTTCGTTGAGCACTTAACAAATTATAAAAAGTTATATATGTGGGGCTATTTCACTCTTGAATAAACACACTACTCTGTAAAGTCTGTGATGATTTGCAGCTACAATCGAGTCGCTCACAGCAGCGACTGCACTTCCTGTGAGGGCACAGCCGCTGTGTGGGATTTGAGACAACACTCCTCGGTCGAAATTCCCACCCTGCTGAAGTGATCCCAGTGCACAACATGCACTGGGGTTTCCTACCCTCCAGTTTTCATCTCTCTTCTTTCAACCTCCTCCTCTAGCTTCTCTCAGCTCCGTCTTCCTCCCTTTTCCCTCCAATTCATTCCCTCTCTTTCTTCACCCCTTCCTCAGTGTCCTTCTTTCTTAATCTCTGAGCTGAATCTGTTTTGCATCCTAAATCTCCCGCCATCTCTTCCTCCCCATTGGCGCGTGCCGGAGTGTGTGGACGTGTGTGTTCGGTCAGGCGCCACGCTCCCTGCATTCAATATTAATATTTTCATGTCTGATAATCTCACGAGCCGTTCTGTCCCTGCGTTGGAGGAGAGAATCGATAAGGCTTCATTCGGCTGGTGCATCCAAGAGCCTGTGTGTTTAGGAGTGTGTCGGCAAATATTCGTGTGCTTGTGTGAGGCTCTGTGACGGACTGCGACTGTGTGTGCGTGTGATTTGAATTTTGATTTGAAATATCTTGGCGCATGTGGGTTGAGATGAGCTCCTGCAGGACTTGTTTGGTTGATTGAGAGGGATTGTGTGTTTCAGCACGCACCCTGTTTATCAAACCGCACAGCACCTGATGAACAATATCAGCTTTAATGGGCTATTATCCTCTTGTTGCTTCAGTGGAGAGATAGTAATCAGGGCAACAGTGTAACCATTTAATATTTGAAGGTTGGGATTTTGTCCAGAGACAAACCTTTTACTCGATAATTCAACACAACCTGCAGCAACATGTGCTTGAATACAACAAAAAGTTTCAATGTCATATTTTGAATAATATAATTTGCTAATGTAGATATGTACTTGAGTAAAAATAGAAGTACTCAGATCTTGTACTTGAGTAAAATAGAAGTACTCAGATCTGTACTTGAGTAAAAGTAGAAGTACTCAGATCTGTACTTGAGTAAAAGTAGAAGTACTCAGATCTGTACTTGAGTAAAAGTAGAAGTACTCAGATCTGTACTTGAGTAAAAGTACTCAGATCTTGTACTTGAGTAAAAATAGAAGTACTCAGATCTTGTATTTGAGTAAAAGTAGAAGTACTCAGATCTGTACTTGAGTAAAAGTAGAAGTACTCAGATCTGTACTTGAGTAAAAGTAGAAGTACTCAGATCTTGTACTTGAGTAAAAGTAGAAGTACCAGAGTGTAGGAATACTCTGTCACAGTAAAAGTATTCTAAATGTTCCTCCAGTGAAAGTAGAAAGTACTCTCATCTAAATGAACTTAAAGTAGCAACAGTAAAAGTAGTCATTGTTTGATTGGTCCATTTCAGAATAATATCTCTGATATGTTTTATAATGATTGATCATTAAAGTGTTCTCAGAGCTGGTAAAGGTGCAGCTAGTTTGAATGGCTTTGTATACTGCAGGGTAGCTGCTGGATTTACTGCAGGTGAACTAAAGTCTGATTTAAGGGAGATTATATTTACCATCATTAATCCAGATCTGTAAAGTAACTAAAGGGATTAAATACATGTATTGAGTAATAGTACACCATTTACCTCTGAATTACCTCTAGTGGAGTAAAAGTACAAAGTAGCAAAACATGGAAATACTCAAGTAAAGTACAAGTACCTCAAAATGTTACTTAAGTACAGTATTTGAGTAAATGTACTTAGTTACTTCCCATCTCTGCATGACAAAAGTCTCTTCACCAGCTCTTTCACACTTCTTATTTCATCATCAAACTCCTCCAACATGATTGAAGTTATATTCAGAGAAAACTCATTGTGTCCTGTTGTGGATAGTTCGAAAACATGATCTGCAACTCACGGATGAGTCAATCAACAGAAAACTAACCTTAAAATATTCATATTCAAGCAATGTTTTCATGTAAGAGTGGCGTAAAGAGTATTTATCGTATAAAGGTAAATCTATTTGGATTTTGGACTGACATTAAGGACATTTAAAGACACCACCTTGGACTTTTAGGAACTGTGATGGACATTTCCACTATTCTTTGACATTTAGAGACCAAATGTTTATTCAGAAAATAATCCTCTGTTTCAGACAGGGACTGAAATGCACTGTTTTGTGAAGAGAATGTGATGATGCTGAAGATCTTCAATACTCTGTAGGATGTAGTGCTGACACCAGCCTCCTCAGTTTGTACAAGCACGTCACCACTGCACTGAATCTACACAAGATCCGCCCGGCAACAACAGCAAGACACAGAATACTGACAACAACTGTACACTCAGACATGCTCAAATATTGACATATTATCACACATTCCTGCACACTTTTTGTTTCAATGCGTGAACAGAAACTACAATGCAGTCGCTATGAGAAATACTGAGCAGAATAGACAAAAAACACAAATAAGGAGATACTGAAAGAATACTTTAACTACACCAAGGCAAATCAAGGCAAATCTTCGGGCCCTGACGGCATCAGCCCCAGGGTTCTGAAAACCTGCGCCAGCCAGCTGTCTCCTGTTCTTCAACACCTGTTCAACCTGAGCCTGTTCCTGGAGACCATCCCGGTGCCGTGGAAGACATCCTGCGTGGTTCCTGTCCCTAAAAAGATTACTCCTTTTGGCTCAATGACTATCTGCCAGTAGCTCTCACATCTCATGTGATGAAGGTGCTGGAGAGACTGGTCTTGTCCCATCTCAGACTGCAGGTGAGATCATTTCTAGACCCTCTGCAATTTGCCTACCAGCCTCACCTGGGGGTGGACGATGCCATTATCTACCTGCTGCAGCGTGCTCACTGTGAGAATCACCTTCTTTGATTTCTCCGGTGCATTCAACACGATCCAGCCACGGCTACTGAGTGACAAGCTGCAGGCTATGAGGGAAGACACGTCCACCATCTCCTGGATTACCAACTACCTCACAGTCAGGCCACAGTATGTCCGGCTTGGCAGTGTCCTGTCTGATGTGGTGGCTGGAAGTACAGGAGCCCCACAGGGAACCGTGCTGTCTCCTTTCCTGTTCACCTTATACACCACTGACTTTCAATGCAACTCAGAGTCATGCCACCTGCAGACATTTTCTGATGACTCTGCAGTGGTAGGGTGTATAAGGGATGGACAGGAGGAGCAGTACAGAGCGCTGGTGGAGGATTTTGTGGAGTGGACTGGAAGAAACTATCTGCTTCTGAATGTGGCCAAGACCAGAGAGATGGTCATTGATTTGAGGAAGAAGAGGACATCTTCACTGCCCCTGTGCATTCTGGGAGAGGATGTGGCTGTGGTGGAGGATTACAAGTACATTGGAGTGCACCTACATAACGGATTAAACTGTGGGGTTAGATCAGTCTCATAATTGACGAATGCAAACAGAAGGATTCACACTTGTATTTCATGATCCACAAAAGCATTCACACTTGTATGTTCAATGCAGACACAAATGTGTTCCTTAAATAGAATCCAACTACAGAAAAAAGTTTTACATGTGTGGGTTTTTTGAGACCCCCCTGACGCTCACCTGATTTGTACTTGTAATGTTTTCTATCTATAGCCAATCAGATGTCTCCTCCATTCTAAGCCAATCACATGAGCGCGGCCCCACGAGGGTACGATTTCTTGAGTATTTGATTGGCTATAGATGGAAAAAATCGGAAGTACGAATCGGGTGAGCGTCAGGGGAGTCTCAAAAAACCCACACACGAATGCATAGTGTTAGGAAAATGTTTGTTGTTTGAAGACCAAGAGTTGTTCGAAAATAGACCCGGAAACGTCTAGCTTGAATTTAAGAGTATTTATTAAAGCAATAGTGTTGTAGGCCTGCAAAGGGGATACGGCTGCAGTCCTCCCCCACGCCACTGATCCACAGGCCACATTTAAGCTGTTAGCTGTCTCCCAGCAGCACGGAGGAAAAGAGGTCGATGTTTTCCCTACATCAGGCACTTCTACTCTGTGTTTCTTCCGGTCTCGTCTTCTCTCATTTGTTGGCAGCGTGGCCGGATCCTGTTGGCCCCTTGTCGTCACATGGGTGTTTCCCGGTCTCTTCTATTGGCTGACGTCGTCGGAGGCGCGTCCTTTTATGGCGTCTCCGTCGCCATCTTGTTAGCGTAGCCATGAAGCTTACACCTACGATATTCTGTTATGCAATTCTTCTGAGGTGTATTGGTTATTAAACACGTAATAGTATTATTGCAGCATCAATGAGTGAGAGGTAGAGGTGGTGTGTTTAGTATGTAACTCCACGCGTCCTTCTCCCTCTACTCATATATACAATACAATATTAGCTACATGCTATCTGAGGCTAAAAACAACATCCAGTAGTAACACCGGAAAGTCCACAAATATATTCCGTCCAGAAACAGTGAACTATATCTTTTATGTTCCGTAACAATATATTGATTATTCTTACAATAGCGATCCATGCACAGAGAGCGGTTTTGTGTATGCAGGTTCAGCGGTTTGAAACGTAAAACATGTGGATCAAAAATACACATGTCAAACTTTCTTCTGTATTTAGATTTTATTTACAATTATGTGAAACAGAACACATGTGTGCACATTGAAAATACAAGTGTGAATGCTTTTGCGGATCATGCCTGAGAGATGATCAAGTTTTGTTCTTCGACATAAAAAACATCGGTAAATACCCCATTGGTGAATGTCCGAAGCTTATATTTGACATAAAAACGGTGGTTGCGAACATTTGACTAAATAAGGCTAGTGAACTTCATCACGAAAACATTAGCCTCCTTTAGCTTTGTGCGGGGACAGGAAGTGATATGACGGTGACGTAGCTTGTTTATGGCCTACGTTTTTAACCGTGTGGTAAATACTTAAAGATTATCCTGCTGAACAAAATGTATCATGAACTTGTTTGCCAAAAATCCTGTTGCTTTTTTTCGAGGGAGCCCTAATGATGCTAACTTCCTGGTCGGCCTACGAAATTACGTCATCCAAGCCCCCAGGAAATGCTCCGGACTTTGAGGAAAAATATTCACAGTGGCCAAACTCCAGGTACTACAACTTCTGTATCAGTCCGTAATACTTTTTCCCATTGACTTACATTCGGAGAGAGAGGTCTGTAAATCAATGGATATTTTTTTTAATAAACTACCCAGTATGAACCCTTTTATAACTCATAAAAAGCATAAGGGCCTTAAAGTTGTAATATAAACTAAAAGCTGAATCCAGATTTATTTTGTCTCTCCATTCATTTTATTGAGCCGACGGTGGGAGATCAGGGTCGGGGCTTAAGGGGAAACCGTTTCGTCTTCATGTGCCAATGAGCAGCTCTCATAGGAATGAACAATGTCCTGCCTCCAGCGTTGTATCCAGTTCTTATTATACACTATGATGTCATCACTGCACTTGTTTCGATTTTCCTGGACTGAAAGCCCACTACCTCCATTCTACTGACATCAGAAATTGAAAAATAAAACTCTTGGAATAGCGGCCTGGAATAGTTCTGTCTTTTGGGACTCTTCCTGAACCTTGGTTGCAGACCCCCGTAAAACTAGCAAGAAACCTTTTTCTCTTGTCTCACCAGAGACTCATCCTAACTCCACTTTAAAGCAGTTGAAACTCTACAGGAATACATTTTAACCAAATGTGAGTGAAACGGGGACATTCCTATAAAGCTTATGGGATGTATCCTTAAGCTATTAAACACGTTATCATGGAACGACTCAGACCCAGAACGTTTCTGCCTTCAAACCTGGCCACAGCGTTCCTCGCCACAATCCGATAAAGAGCTTCCGTCTGGGGACACTATTACCCGCAGTAAGTAACAGCTGAGGAAGATAACTATTATGTGGCCTCCATCATTTCCTCCGCTGCTCTCCCTGCACAAACCCCAGATGGGGAGAGCTCAGTGGATGGAGGGTTTAGCGGGGTCAGACCTCTGTCACTGTCTGGGCCGCTCGCTGCATTCGATGACTGAGGGAGCCATATCGATATCCTGCTCGGCTGTGTTGAAGGAAAATCAACAATAGTTACTGTTAATGGCTCTGAGTGGAGAGGGAGAAAGCGGGGGAGTGGAGCTGCTGGGTGTCAGAGTAACAGCTTGGTGTCTAACCTTAGTAATCAAGGTGTGTATAGAAGTGAGTATCATAACCTGTCAAATATTGGAAGGTAAAATAAAATGTGTGGTGACAGTTTTACTCTGGTTTACTTTCATCAGGTTTGTTCTTAGGTATCTTAACCTAACCCCTGCATGAGCTGATGTGTTTGAGCAAAACATCTTTATTGAACTATGATGTAAGGGCTTCTACTGGAGCATATGTGTGCTGTAATTGTGCGTTAATTCTGCTCATGTTTTTTTCTGTGCTTATTGCTGTGTGCCTTTAAAATAATATTACAAGTTGGAGGTAGAATTGGGAGTGACGTCACATACGAGTTGACTGAATACCAGTAGCACAAGTCGGAAAAAGATGGCCGCCCGAAGGAAAGTGAACGTTGAAATGATGAAATGAATGTTCGCCTTGTTTACAGCTTTAGCAGTCTGCTGGGGTTAGCCATTGTTAGCTATACCGGTTGATAACTACACGTTATTTTGGATTTTTGTGAATAACATCATCGTAGCAACATATCCACAGAGAGAACATGAGCAGCACCATATTTACAGTTGTTTTAATGTGACACAATTAATACAGAAGCGCTTAAAATATTATATTATCAAAGTGATCTCTTAATGTTTGTACGTGGAGACTCTATTCTGAATGATGATCTCGGGTGCGGTGAGGTATCTCCGAGTTTCCAAGTAGGAAATCCAACCTCAGGGGGAGTTACAGTTGAAATGTCCTATGTGGCACTATACTCACACTCCAGTACAGTTTGTTTCACTTCTGTCAACCTGTCAGGGACTGCAGATAAAAATGAGTCTCTCATTGAAAAAACTGAAACATTAACTTTAATTAAATGTATTATGAGAACCGGTTGCACCCAACTGTATTAAGTTAGTTGAAAGCAATAATATCAGGTTTAACCTATCTAAACTTAATATTATTGCTTTCACCCAACTTAATACAGTTGGGTGCAACCGGTTGTTTGATTAAAGTTAATGTTTCAGTTTTTTTTTTATCTGGCACTAAGATGATGGACTCAAGTGCTCATGTTAATGTATGTGCATAGTCCCTTCTTAAATAAATAAATACAAATACATGTTAAAGTTTGGCAAATTTATTAGAAAGAATGAAAGTTCAACCATGTCTATGTTCCCAATTTCTTTTTTAAACCGACCAACCAACCATATAAAGATTTTTTTTTTTAGAAGGTTCAGATTTGGTTGTCATTTACTTATTAATGATATTTCATACTGCTTTGAACCTGAAGAATTTGCTTTACAAAACTTGCATTCGTCAGTATTTTGCCCTTGTCTTATGAGTTAAAAAAATAATAATCTGGTTTTGAAACTACAAAGTCGTTTATTAAATGTGATGTTTTTCAATTTGTATAATTAAATTAAAATAAATCCTAAATTTGCATTAAGAACTAAGCAACTTTTTTTATTCTTGATGAAATTCAAATTAATAAAAAAAAAACCATTTTGTCAAATAAGTTCCTAATGACGGCTGAGTAGCATCAGCCCGGGCAATTGTTGGGACGCAGTTCGTCTCTGAGATGACATACGGCCGTTGGTTGGTGTTTTAAAAAGGTCAGCTTCAGAGCTCAGACTGGCGACGGGGGGGATATTATCAGATTTGATGTGGAGGTTGATTTATGGTTCACTGTGAAAGCCTAATGTGTCAGTGATTGCGAGTCGTGTCGGTGATAAGGCTGGGTTTGAATTATTTTCCCCTCCTATGAATGTGAAGCGGCTGTTGTGTTTGTTGGAAGCAGACGTTTATTGACTGATCTGTTGGTCTCTGTGAGCCCAGATAAATAATGCCATCGAACAGGCGGAGCATTTGCATAAATGTTCTTTTCAGAACACAGTTTGTATTCTCTCTAAATGACTGTCACTGTGTGGAATGATTTCTACTTGTCTCTTTTAAAGCTTATTAGATTCTCACTGGAATTGACCTGGCATTTATTCATACTAATATTTGACTTATTCATATGAGCTGCTCATTATATTTAGGGAAGCTGTGTGTCTGCATCCTCTGGGTCCATCTGACCTATGCAGCTCATCCAGAATGCTGCAGCCTGGTTTTTAACCCCCCTACACTTTCCCACTTCAAGACACTGGCCTACAGTGTTGCCAACTCCATAGTAAGGAAAGTTGCTATTGGCTGTCGCCAGAAGTCGCTTAATGACGCCATTGCTTAATTTGTATTATTAACTATTTGAATGTAATTGTAGTCGATGCTTGAGGACAGACAACAAGTGTGAAAAAACACCCTTAATATCAATAGAACTGCCAACGGTAAATTTTACCCGCAGCTGTTTCTTGATTGTCTGTGACTTTGTTTCAATAAAATATTCAGGTCTCCCAGTCCGTAACTTTTCCTGAAAGTGTGTTCACCCTCTGCTGTTAAAAATTGTCAATATGAAGTCAGATTGAAAAAATGGCCATTTATACCTATCAATGCCAGCAGGTATTTACGCCAATAGAAAATGCAGTGATTTTTGGGCTATTTCTTTCGCGTGTAAAGATAAACATGACGTGTTGCTATAGCAACGCATATTGTGTATTGCTGTTCCTTATAGAGCCGGTCATATTTTGTAGAGAGACTTTTAAAATGGACAAAAGAAAGAGACTCGTGAATGTACAGGAGGCATTAGCGCTGCTAAACCGTCAGAGTGAAGAATAGTCTGATGGTGGGGAGGCGTCCGGACTGAGTGATGTGTCCTGGGTTTGTTCGGCCGCTGACGGGTCATCTATTAGTGATACGAGTCTCCGCGGAAAGTGAAGCCGTCCCATCATTTTTGTACAAAGTGTCCTGCTTTGGGACGCCCCCCGGGCTGAGAGAGACAGTAATTGAAAGCACCCTTCAGACTATGATGTTACTCGTCACGTGCAACGCGCTCCCGGACATATACAGACAGGTGGCGAGTGAACGGGTTGCTATGTGTTCTGCGATCGCACGTATATGAATCCATAACCACACACACACACACACACACACACACACACACACACACACACACACACACACACACACACACACACACACACACACACACACACACACACACACACACACACACACACACAAGAACAACACAACTGTACTACTCCAACTCAAGTGGAACAATAAAGTTTGGTTAAGAACACCCCCTGGATTGCTGCAATCTCTCTGACCGAAGATTTAGGCCAGCCTTGTGTAGAGCCAGTATTACATATACATCTATTTCACAATTGTATTAAAGACTAGAACCCTGTGTTCTAATATGATAAATAAAAGAGCATTGTATCTTGAAAATCCATGCATTCTAGTAGCGGGTACATTTTACCCACTGGCGGTTTTAGGTATACAGCGACCCCTGGCGGTTCTAGTGATATGAGAACTTTCTTCTGTTGATTCTTTATTTTCTTTTAAAGTGTTGCGATTGAAATAGGCCATTAATTGATGACTTTAATACTTATACTATACTCTAGACCCACATGTCCTATTAATAGTATTGTTAAATGTTGGAATATCACATTTAATCAATAGGCTGTTATGTGGAATGGAATTGCTAGGTCTACGTCCAACCATCCTTATTAATCAGGGTAACAAATCAAAGTAACTGCATTACGATCTGTGCTTTCACATCAGAGACTCCAAACACCATAAAAGTTTCCAATAACAGCATAAAAAGTAGCTAGATTGGTGGCTAGCCGATTTCGACAACAGAAAATCGCCAAAGGATTTGGGGTCACCTGGTTTAAAAATAAAATCGCCAAGTTGCCAACACTGCTTGCCTACTGAGCTGAGAAGGGATCAGCCCCTTCCTACATCCAGGACATGATTGAACCATATACTCGAGCACGTGCACTTTGCTCAGCGTCAGCCAGTCAGCTTGCTAATCAATCCCTGTGTTTTCGATTGCATCTTTGCAACAAAAAAAAGAGTCTCTGATCTGGAGGTAGCATTTACAAAGGTGTGGCTTTAAGTTAAGCTAATGCAGTCTCACTAAATCTGATTGTTCTTATAGACAGGAAATTTACCTTGCTTTTGAGTTTTTTTCATCATGGTTAAATGCACTTATTGTGAGTCGCTTTGGATAAAAGCGTCAGCTAAATGAAATGTCATTAATGTAATGCAACAATGTAAAAATGAAATGTCTGAGAAGTAGGATCAAAGCGAAAGAGACTTGAACCTGTAACTCCTCAGATTGTATAGGAGTCTATGAGAAGATAACCTTACTTTTGAAGGGTGAGTTTATGTTCTTAATCTTTTGTTTCTAGTTGTCCTCAATACAGCGTGATGTTCATTTAGTAAATTAAGACCCCATTAAGAGTAAAATAGACGATAAAGCAGGGAATGTTTTGGGGCGTGGCTGCCTCCTCATTGAAAGGACCACTGTCCATTCTGTAAAATCAGCAAGTAACAATCCCCTTCCCTTTGGTGTCACTTCTGGCTGCAAAATGCAACATGATGACAGCCAAAATATTAAAACAGTAGTCCGAAAAGCAACAGGGGACATCATCATGACTCTGTTCAACTCTTATATATTGGTCTTCTTATTTGTCCAGTCAGCAAGCTACATATGTCATGCATTTCTTTTATCCATATGCAGTATATTGTACAAGTGTGTCCAGTAGTGAAACGTAATTCCCAGTTACCAGTTTCCATCAGTTACCAGTCCGTTATGTTACTTGGTTTGAGGACCAAGAGTTGGTCTTAAATAGACTAAGAAGCTTCTCTGTAAAGTATAACAATATTTATTAACATAACGGCTCAGTAGGTCCACAAGGGAAACATAGCTGCGGTCCTCCCCCACGCCAACTGATCCACAGTCCACGTTGAAGCAGTTAGCTGTCTCTAGCAGCATGGAGAAAAGGCCTCGATCTTCTGTTTGCGTCACGCATTTCTACTCTCTGCTCCTTTCGGTCTTGTCTTCTCTCATTGGTTGGCAGCGGGGGCCGAATCCTGTTGGCCTCTTGTCGTCACATGGGCATATCCCCCTCTCTTCTATTGGCTGACGTCGTGGGTGGCGGGTCCAGGGCACGTTCTGCTTATCCCAGTTATGAAGTCACCATCGCCATCTGTTGATGTAGTCATGACGCTTCCCCTTATGATATTCTATTTTACAATATTTCTGAGGTTTATTGGTTATTAAACACGTTATAGTATTATTGCAGCATCAATGAGTGAGAGGCGTGTGTTTAGTATGTAACTCCACGCGACATTCTCCCATCACTCATGTATACGATATACTATTAGCTACATGCTATCTGAGGCTAAAAACAATAACATCCGGTACGACCGGAAGTAAAAGTCTGGTCCGTCGGGAAACAGTGAATTACAGAATTTAATGTTCCGTTTCAATTTATTGATTATTCTTACAGTTACCGGTCCCTCTTGTAGTCCTAATAAGCCACCAGCAGCCCATAGTAGTACCTCGCCAGTAGCAACCATTAGTTTGCATTAGCCATCAGAGTTCCTCCCGGACCGCCAATTATCCACAACATGCTGTACACCAGCAGCAGAGCAGCCTCCAGGTTCCATTTACAGCTGTTTGATATTTGACCTTTAGATGGGAATGCTTAGTTTCAGTTATTAGTACATTTTGACCGTCAAAGTTGTAGTCCTCAACAACTCGTCCTGTTTACGTCATCGGAAACTATGGAACATTTCAGCAAGTCTTTATTTGGACTGACACAACAACAGAGGGGTCTTTGTGTGTGTGTGTGTGTGTGTGTGTGTGTGTGTGTGTGTGTGTGTGTGTGTGTGTGTGTGTGTGTGTGTGTGTGTGTGTGTGTGTGTGTGTGTGTGTGTGTGTGTGTGTGTGTGTGCGTGCGTGCGTGTGCGTGTGTGTGTGCGTGTGTGCGTGTTGGCTCAGAGGCCAGGTGCTGACAGATAATCGATGTTGTGTGATTGGCTCATGACCCGGCTTGTTGTGTTGCAGACCTTCTTTAAAAAACGATCCTTTCTCACTACTAAATTAGTTTGAGGCTGAAGATCTTTATTTTAAATTGTGTTTATAGTGTTGTGTTTGTCCTTTTTTAAACTCCTTTTCAATTAATCTCTTTTTTGTATTGGGGCATAAAGGTTTTTATAAAAATACACAGATGCTTAATTCATGTCAAGGACCTTAAAGCAGATAATATAAAGATTTGGAGACCCGTTAAAACAAAATGTTATTTAAAATATTTTGGGCGCTTTCAAACACATTTCAGGGTACTGTTCAATATACTGGGTATCTTTAAATCCATTCATCTGTCAAATGTAGTCCTATGGCGGGCCGATATTGCCTAAAAATAATATCTCTGCAATACAGCGATACACAGTATATTTCGCAATTTTTCGAAATCCCTGTCCTGTCTATCACGCCAGTATGAGGATTTTTATATGAAGACATTTAGGTGATTATAGAATAATAAATTAAATTGGAAATAAATAAAATATAATATATATATTGAAATATTGCATTTTAAAGAGTGGTAACTTCTTCCTCAGTAAGCAGTCCGTTACCAATGACGGCTCTTTACAAACATCGTACTTTACTCAAGTAAAGTACTAACACCACAGAGTAAAAACACTCATTTTCAACTGTTTTTGGAGAGTGAGTTCCAGAGGGAGGGGGCAGCGGCAGAGAAGGCTCTGCCCACCCCAGGTCCGGAGCTTGGTCCTGTGAGGAAGTGAGAGGAAGTTTGCATCTGAGGAGCAGAGGCTGCGGGAAGGAGTCTGGTGTTGGAGCAGGTCTGTGAAGTAGGAGAGGGCCTGGTGATGGAGGGCATTCTAGGTGAGGAGAAGGATCTTGAAGTGGATGCGTTGTTGGACGGGGAGCCAGTGGAGGTTCTGCAGGACAGGGGTGATGCGGTCAAGGGAGCGGGTGTGGGTGAGGAGACGGGCGGCTGAGTTCTGGATGTACTGGAGTTTGTTGAGTCTGGATGGTGTACCAGAGAGGATGATGCTGCAGTAGTCTAGTCTCGAAGAGATGAAGGCATGGATCAGGTGGACAGTTTTGGTGATGTACTTGATTTGGTTTTCAAAGGAGAGGTTGCTTAAATATAATTTTGGATGATTTAATCTATAGCAACTATTCATATTTTAAAAAAATGTTCCTTTGTGTGTCCAAATCTAGATTTATAAAGCTACAAAAAACACATCTGTGAAATAAGTGTTTTTGAGTATAAAGTACAAAATCTCTGCAGAGTAGAAGTATAAAGTAGTATCAAATAAAAAATACTTTGGTGAAGTACCTCAAATGTATACTTACATATTTCGCCCAGCCCTATATATTCCTACACAGTGAGCACTTTCAGTCACACATAATCCTCTTTTAGTGTTGTTTAACGATGGATCGCCTGATGATTTACATTTTAAAACTCTGTGTCGAAAATGCCTGTTGATTGTGAATGTAAGAAAACCTGGATGGATTTCTGAATAACTTTCCTCGGGATGGATCTCATATCTTATTCAGAAGTTTTTCGGATGTCTGTCAAGTTGTATAAACTGATAATAAGAATTGCTAAGTTCCTCTTTAATCTAAAATATGTATTTAGGAATGTAAGCAAGCTCGGCTGGAAAACGTGTCCTCCTCTGCAGGAAGCTGACTCTAAGCTCTCTGGGTTTGGGAAGTTTGTCTCTCTGCCGAGTTTAAACTTCTTGGATTGCAGACGGAATGAGGTCAGACAAATGAAATGACAATAAATATTTCACATAGTGTATTCTGAGGTTAACATGATTCAATATGGACTTTCTGTTGAGTCTGTAGAATGTGTTAAAAAGCTGAAGAGCAATTTGTTTCCAGCAAAGAAAAGATAGAGGTCAGAAATGTGAATGAAGCTCAAAACCCCTTGATAAAAGGGGAGAATTATGACAAGAACTCAAAGTTAGGTTTCACTTGCAGGAACTTTACTCGAGTGAGTTAACATGCAACACCTTTCAATAGCACACATACAAAAAATCTCTTGGAAGAGTACATACCCCTGTCTATTAACACTGTAATTCAATGACGAGACTCCTTCATTTCCACAATATCATTGACACGATATGTAAAACATCACAGAATTACTTAACCACAATATAAAGACAACATATTACATAATAATATAACTGTATGCATACACAAATACACAAAATGGCGGCAAGCGCGTGCCTACGCTGTGTTTGTTTATATAGCCAAGTGGGGACTGTTAGAAATAATCAATATATTGAAGCGGAACATTAAAAGATAATTCACTGTTTCTGGAGGAATCATATTTGTCCAATTCCGGTAGTAATACCGGATGTTGTTTTTAGCCTCAGATAACATGTAGCTAATATTGTATTGTATATATGAGTAGAGGGAGAAGGACGCGTGGAGTTACATACTAAACACACCGCCTCTACCTCTCACTCATTGATGCTGCAATAATACTATCGCGTGTTTAATAACTGATAAACCTCAGAAGGATTGCATAATAGAATATCGTAGGTGAGAGCTTCAGGACATCACTAACAAGATGGCGATGGTGACGTCATAAGAGGACCCGCCCTCGACAACGTCAGCCTAAAGAAGAGTCCGGAGAACCCCATGTGACAAGCGGCCAACAGGATCCAGCCCCCGCTACCAACCAATGAGAGCACGAGAGCGGAGCACGTCTTATTTTGAAGTTGTTTATTTTATGGCCGGAAAGGGGTGGTTCTATAAACCATGTTTGTATTGTGAAATCGATCTCTCTTTTGTTCCGGACCGCCAGACAGTAACTACTGATGAGCTCCACTCAGTCAGCGGCCTGTGGGCGCGTGTACCGGACTACTGAGCCACATCTGTGAAACTTTTGTAAAACCTACTGCTGCATCCTTTTATTAAATACTCCTTTTGAAACTTATGAGAGGAGCTTCACTTCGTTTCTTTTAAATCGACTCCTGGGCTTCGAATAAAAGAACATTTCCTACAATTTGGTGACCCCGACGTGATTTGATGTGCCGGGGGATTTCGCGGAGTTTCGGCATAACCCCCAGACACTCAGATTGGATCCCATTTATAAAAGTAAGCAGAGCCTGTTAATTTCAAAATCTGCATAGAATTATATAGCATTTTTATATGTGAGTGTCTGGGGGTGAGTCGTTAATCGTGATAAAACTGTCGATTTAAAAGATACGAAGCGAAGCTCCTCTCATAAGTTTTAAAAGGAGTATTTAATAAAAGGATGCAGCAGTAGGTTTTACAAACGTTTCACAGCTGTGGCTCAATAGTCCGGTACACGCGTCCACAGGCCGCTGACTGAGTGGAGCTCATCAGTAGTTACTGTCTGGCGGTCCGGAACAAAAGAGAGCTCGATTTCACAATACAAACATGGTTTATAGAACCATCCCTTTCCGGCCATAAAATAAACAACTTCAAAATAAGACGTGCTCCGATCTCGTGCTCTCATTGGTTGGTAGCGGGGGCTGGATCCTGTTAGCCGCTTGTTACATGGGGTTCTCCGGACTCTTCTTTAGGCTGACGTTGTCGGGGGCGGGTCCTCATATGACGTCACCGTCGCCATCTTGTTAGTGATGTCCTGAAGCTCTCACCTATGATATTCTATTATGCAATCCTTCTGAGGTTTTATCAGTTATTAAACACAATAGTATTATTGCAGCATCAATGAGTGAGAGGTAGAGGCGGTGTGTTTAGTATGTAACTCCACGCGTCTTTCTCCCTCTACTCATATATACAATACAATATTAGCTTTATGCTATCTGAGGCTAAAAACAACATCCGGTAATACTACCGAAATTGGACATGCTCTGTCCAGAAACAGTGAATTATCTTTTAATGTTCTGTTTCAATATATTGATTATTTCTAACAGGACCTACCTACACAGTAGGTATCAGCCCAAGTTAACAAAACGTAACAATAACACACTCAATATTTCACAGGACAACTTTAAAACCCTCTTTGACCCTTAGGAGTCGACCATCACGTTACATGTTCATGCCGGTGCTGCATAAAAACAACAGTACGGACAACATTGCCGGCTGCTTGTCGAAAGTACTGGCTTGAAACTCCATGCCAATCTTTGTTTCATCCAAATTGACCCATCAAAAACGGAGAGACGATGGTTTAAAGTTTATACAATAATATTTTTTTCAAGCGCTCAAAAGTTTGAAAAATGGAAGCGCATATTTTAATGTCGTCACCGTATTTTATAATTTTTACGGAGCGGAAAATGACGCTGGAAACTTTAGATCCTGCTCAACAGGATGCATTTACCAAGGAGGGGGAGGGGTATTTAGGTAAACGGAGCGAGATGAAGAGAGATGAAGAGAGATGAAGAGAGACGAAGCAAGACGAAGAGAAACGAAGAGACGCCGATTATAGGAAAGAGACAGACAAACATTGAGAATTTAAATAGATTTAGAAATATTTAGATAGATTTAGATAGACTTAGAGTTTTGAAGATTCATTATAATATTTTAGACATGATGAAGAGAACTCTGAATGTAAGTCAAGTTATTAGCTTGTTTTTTGACATGGAGGAGGAAGAGGATGACTTGGATGATGAAGAGCAGGACCCTTCGTTTGTGGTTGATGAGACGTAAGAAAGGAACACCGTGGAAGTACAAGGCCTGTGATGTTGTTCTGTGTCATAGTTGACAGAAACAGTTTTGAGTGGCACAAATAAGAAAAATAAAACAGATTTTTGTACATCATATATGTGTGTATATTTGAATTATATGTATATAGGTATATGCTATGTCATTTGATATCTAGATCCTTATCAGACTGACATCTCGTGTTTATTTATATCTATATTATAAGCTTTTAAATATGTTGTTCTGCATGGTGGACAGAACTTTGAGTAATGAGTGAAAAACGCCTATGGTTGCACCTGCTATTTGTTCATAAAATGTGTATATACACTTGGTTCATGCTACCTCAATCAAACTTTTACACTATCATAGTGACATCCCCTGTATATATTTCCAGCTTTCAATATGTTTCGTTGTGCATGTTTTTGTTACCCATATAAAAAATAATATCATTTTCAAAATCCGTTTTTATGTGTTTCTGTGATTTTGGATGTCGAAATGAAAAAAATAACTATCAGGTTATATAGTTTAGGTTGTCATAAAAAAGACATACCAAACATTGACATGCTAAACATTTCTTAATGGGATTTAGTAAGACAAATCAAATAAAAAAGTAGCTTCAAAACGGCCAAATTAGCCCCAAGACTCCTAAGGGTTAAACATGTCATGTTACAGTTTGGCCCGATTGGCTGTTTTTGTACTATCTACATACAGTACCTGATAAAAGAGGAGAATTAGGACAAGAGTCAAAGTTAGGCTTCACGTTACTTGAGTGATGAAAGTGCCACGATTTAAAATCAAGCCATTTAAATGTTTGTGTTTTGGATTTTTTTTAAATATTGCTGGTAGCTGAATAAGAATAAAGAATATTTTAGACTGAGAACATTAATTTATCATATTGATTTGCATTTTAAGCGTGTTGACATACTCTTGGAACACTGGTAGAGTTTTAATATGCATTTTTAACAAGGTAATATTTGGTGATAAGGAGCTTCCTGTGAATAGTTTTCATCAAACACATTTAGACAAACTGACAACGCAAACATTTCGACTCGATGCACCAAGTGTAGAAGCATTTCGTACAGACTAAATGGTTGTATCCGTCATTGTGGCCAAAAATACTTTCCTTATTGACTTACATTGGGAAAAAGACGTCTGTAAATCAGCTTTAATGGAGTGGTACGGTAATGAGTCCTTTAAAAAAAAAAGTTTGAATATGTCAGTTAACGCTGAAGTGTGTGTTAACAAGAACAAAAACGAGACTGCTAATCATATTAAACTCGACTTGGGTCCGCCTTTAGCTTAGCGGTGGTGATTCACAGCCATGCGACCGTGATGTAGTTTGTTTATATTGCAATATTAACTTTTTTATTCTGCCAGATGCATTTATGCTTTGAAAATCATAAAGTGGTCTTATTATGCTGCTGAACCAAATGTTAATAACAAATATGTCTGTTTGCCACAAAGCCTATTACTGCAATACCGAAATCCAGTGGTGAACCGTCAGGGCCTTCAAGGCATTCAGGGCATTCAGAGAATACACTGGAACCCTCAGATAATTAATTATTTAAATACAATTTAAATAAAATTAATAAATGATCATCATTTCTGTCTTGTTGATCTGTAATATTTCAGCATTAAGTAGATTTGTTTCTCTTTCTCGGTCCATACACTATGCATTTAACTGGTTTTGTGTTAGACACAATTCTATGTTCTATTCTATTCTATATCCGTGATAGAATTCCCTGACTCTTAAACCGAACGAGAGCGTACGTTTGGATTGACAATTTGAGTGTGTGAGTGTGTCTACAGAAGGTCCAGTTATGATATACACGGTTCGCCACTGCCGAAATCCAATTGGAGATCCCATATTTGTTGAGGGACTCCTTGCAATGCTACCTTACCTGTAAGCCTACAAAAATACGTCATCACTGCACCTCTCCAATTATCCACCAATGATTCGGTCCATGTACAGTGCACTAAAGGCTGAATCTAGAGATACTTTTCGTCCATTCATCTGACTGAGCCGAGACCAGACGATACTGTGGTGTTCTTTAATTTTCTCTACGAAGTAAGGAGTCCAAACGAAGTAGTGAGGTTATAATAAAGCTGATTTATTTCCAATTGTGATAAGTATACACATACTCAATTGAGGTCTCTAAAATAGGTGACCCACAGACTGCAAGCAGGTACTGTCTTTCACTGTCTTCCAGAGCCCCGGCATATGACATCACACAATACTTTACACTCTTTGAAAAAGCAGTGGAGGGCAGTCCTCTTTTGAGAAGTTACAGTATATGTGTATTTTTGAGTGTGATGTGTGTAGGTTTCTCGTTGGAGCACAGGCACAGTCTTCGCTTCTTGGCTTCACGAATTCCGGGTGTCCAGCCTATAATCTAATCCTTCTCTACTCTAATATAATTCTCCTGTCACGTGCAGTACCAGGGGCCTGGTACCGCTATCTCCTTCTACCCTCTCTCAGGCCTCTCTTCCAGCTCCCACAATATGGAATGTGCAGTTAGTGCTCACTGTGAATAAAGTAGCAGAATGCAGTTCCTTTCTTATGTTTTTAGCTCATCTTTAACTCTGTCATGAAGCTCACTTCTCTTCATAGTTTAAAACCCTCTCTGGTAGCATTTATACATAAACATGTCTTTATGAGCAAGCAATAATAATTCAATAATATCCTTCAATATGTAGCAGCTGGGGTTAAAAGAAAATGCTAGTGAGCATATTCTATCTGCACAAATCACTGGAGGATACTGGTTTTTACTCTTGAGAGTCAGGCATTTTTGGCTTTATGCGCCACTGAGCAACGAATATACAGGGCCCCGGGTCCAGCACTGTATCCAGTTGTCTTTATACCTCCAGGCAATCGCCGCTAAATATATTGCTTCCTGTGACTTCTTAAACAAACCTACTGGTTGAATATACAGTATGTGAAGCAGCAGAGGATGAACACATGCAGGAACTTAATGACATGTCTGCAGGAGGGAGCACAGTGAGGCTGATCTGAATCTGGAGCAAGACCGCACCACCAACACAGACAAACGAGCACATGGAGATGTAATCACGGTGAGCTGACTGGTTGATAGTGCTGTGGGCTGAGGGCATCATGCATATTCAGTGTGCTGTAGGGCGAATCACACTCTGAGTGTTTGCTATGGTGTCTACGCAAGAGCCAGAACAAACAGAGTTCCCCTCACTGATGGGAGGCAACGAGGGAGAGGAGAACACACACAACATCTGCTCTCCAACACACATCTGCTGCTACACACTGCTGACGTATGTACTTTATGTCAGGAAAATCAGTACTTTATAGACCATGGTTATGCTTTCATCAAGAACATGTGATCAAGTGTTTAATGTGAGATATGATCAAGGCTGAAGAGGACTTAGGGTCCAACTTCCAAAATGTGTCTCACACTGACAATCGATCTGGTAGCTGCAACACCAGTTTTTGACATTACATGTAGCTGACTCACAATAACGCAGCGTACACACGGTTCCGTTGCGTTGGCGCTTGCCGATTGGCGTGTCTGGCGCTAGGGGTTAACGCGACCAACTACCAATAACATTAATCTCCCGCCCTGGACACACAAACACGCGGTTTGATTGACTGGCGCCTCAGTCGACGCTTGAAAAGTTGAACTTTTCTCAACTTTCACCGCGAGCAACGGAGCCAAAGCGAAGCAACGGAACCACAATGCAGTTCGGCGACGCTTGACGTTATCACCTTCGAAGTGAATGGGAAGGTGTGTCAAGCGCCAACGCAACGGAACCGTGTGGACGGGCCGTAAGGGCATAACCCGTCAAGGTTGGAACTCAGAGCAACAAGAACAGTCCTGACATATTCACTACAAACAAGCTGGAGCATTGTTTGTGCATCTGTTCAACTCTTACTTAGTTTTATTTAATTGAATCTTCTTTATTGATTTCTAACACATATAGACAATATATAAGACAGTACACAAATATCCCCAAGACATAACAAAATGAATTACATCAAAGTCAGAATCCCTGTAAAAGTCACAGAGATAACATAAATAAAGTAAATTAACTAGTCAAACATGTGTTAAGGCTATGAAATATACGAACATGTAGGCAGATATGGAAGGCTTCCATACTTCTCCCAGCAGAGGAACATTAATCAGCTCCAGATTCCTGAGTGCTCTCTAGATCTTTATGTTCCAGATAGTTAAGGAAGGGGCCCCATACTTTTTAAAACAGTGCTTGTTTCCTTTAATTGAATAGGTTATTTTCTCTAATGAGACACATGCAGACAGTTCTTTTAGCCATTTACCAATTCTTGGACTGTTTAAAGTTTTCCATGAAAGTGCTGTCATGCGTTTTGCCTGCAGCAGACATTCATTTAAAAAGATTTGTTCTCTCTTCCTTATGTTGTGTTCTTTTGGGTAACACTCTAACAAAACCATGATTAACTGCAATGATAAATTCTCTTCTATCATACATTTTATCAAACGTTTTTATATTGGTACACTCCCAAACACAATGAATGAGTGTTCCCTTGGATTGTTCACATTTAAAACATAAGTCTGGGATATTACCATTACATTTGTTAAGCTTTTCTAGAGTAATATATTTACGCATCAGCCAGTTACATTGTAAGAGATTAATACGGGTATTCGCTGTTTGTGATTGAGCTTTCTACAGGCACCTTCCCACTCATCAAATGAAATGTCTTCCTGCAAATCCTCCCTCCAATTTCTTAGTTTAGCTCCGGAGGACTCGGGGGACCCAGATATAAGCAAGTTATAAAGTGTAATTTAATCCCTTTAATGGCCAAGTGTAACAGGTGGGTTTTATGAAAAGTTTTGTCTAAACGTGAAGGATAATAATAATAATAATAATACATTTGATTTATAAGGCCCTTTTCATCAAAGATTTCAAAGTGCTACAAGTTAAAAACTAAAAAAAGAAAAAGAAAAAAAAGGGAAAGGAAATCAAAACAAGATTAGCATTTAAAGCATAAAAAAGGTTTTAAAAAATACATCTAAGGGGGACCAAAAGCTTTGCTAAAAAGAAAAGTCTTAGGATCACTGGGGGAAGCCTGTAGAAACACACCAGAAGAACTCCTGGTTTAAGAAACATAGCGAAAAGTCAACGTGAAGGCTGCTTACAATATTTCTACTATCAAGCATGGTGTGACGGACTGGATACAAAACAAGTCTGATTGTACAGAAGTCTATGAGACCCTACTTTTAACTAAACTCCAATTTTCCTAATAAATCTCAACTACTTCTTTGGCTCTTTTTGAATAGAGCTCACACATTGTTGATTATGGTCCCATTGAGAGTAAAAAAATGATAAAAGGAAGGCTGTAATAAGTGATAGGACTGAGATTTGAGGTGCAAATATCTCATAGTAATAAAGATTCAAGCCATGAGATTGCCTTTGATTAGTTAATAAGCTTTTCCGCACAGTAAAAGATGAAAAAATGAAGAGTCACAGGTTCACAGAAAGAGTCTGCAAAGTCTGAATGCAGAGTGTGTGTTCGGTGTATCTGGTTAACTTAGAGCTGTTTACACACCCGCATCCTTGACCTAAAAAAGCTAAAACAACTCCCTATCTGGTAATGCAGAGCTACACATTTAGTGTAATTTGAAACACATTTTATAGGGGAAAAGGGTTCAGTACTTACCAAATCTCATGTAAAAGTCACTTAAATAAGCGAAACACAACACAGTGTACATTTCCATTACCGTATAACTCATCTAATATTATCAAATCCAATACAAGTTGTCGACCAGGGGTGTCCAAACCTTTTTCCAACGAGCTGATGGCTGATTCCAAACGGCATGCAGGTCGCATTTGGCCCTGGGCCGTAGTATGGAAACCCCTGTTCTAGACAAATAAGGGGAAAAAAATACAACAAAGAAATATGGAATTAAAATGAATGTCGCATAATGAAAATTTGGACTCAATAATATGTATTAATATAATGAAGATCTGAAGGATTAACTTCACTGGTCAGCGTGTCTATTGTGTTTTGTAAAATTGAAATGTAATGAGACTTTCAGGAACATTCTGTGGGAGAGCCATCAGTACGGTCGCATTTATTCACTCACTGAGTTTGGATGTATGTAAATGTGTTTGCACATTTTATCAAAACCGTATTAATGGCAGCAGAGCAGCGCGCCTACTTTTCCAGAATATAGAATAACTTCCCAGTAAAATAGGCCGGTGAATCACAGCTTTCTGTTACGGGAATAAGAGCAGGGTGCAGGAGACCAGTAAATCTAACAGAAAATACCGTATGAGGAAATCCAGACTGAGCAAGGCAAACAGAACCATACAATAATAAAACATGACATGACACGCTGAAATGAGTCCACTTCCACAGCAGAAATTTTCCGCTGAGATTTGCTGCTTCAGTAATGTGTGTTTTAAATAGTTTTTGGGTGAGTCAAAGCTCCAGACTCATTTGTCATCATGGTTGCATCATGAGCAGGAAGAACACACACTGCTGCTCTTCTCAGTCGTTCCTCTGCAACACGAGGGGTTCGAAGGTTGGCGCCGCAGCTCCACTATCAGGTTCAGGTTATTTATTTGTACTTTCAGGTAGATTTGGTTTGCAGATAAAAATATATTCTGATTTACACATTCTAAATCAACACAGACAACAGACTCTGATAAAAGTATACCCTACTCCGTCACATCCAAAAATCACTCGTACAAACATATTTATCAACTTGGCATTCCAAGTTAATAAATAAATAGGCCTTCTTAAGGGTACCATCATTTTTGTCCAGGCTAGTTTCATTATTTCGTTTTTTAAAAATGATTCTGTTGAACTACAATTCAAAAGCAATGTCAAATTGTCATTCCTTATTTTTCAATATATTTTTGAATTATTATTACTTTTGTCAGTTTCAAGTTATTTCAGTGAACATTGTGTTTTTTTCTTTCTTTAACGGAAGGGTACCAACAATTTTGTCAACGTCTGTATTTAAGATTTGGAATTGGGCCTTCCTCTCGGTGGACGCAACAGGGACTGCAACTTTCATAATCAGCAGGGCATTTGGCAAGATGGCTGCTGCCCAGCTGAGGATGGGTTTGCTGATTGCTCTTAGGAGAGAGCACAAATGGGGGGAGACAGTGTGAGACAAAGATTGAGGTGGACACTGAGAAGGAGCAGTTTAAGTGACATTATATAGCAGTCAGCAACAGTCCTTAATTACCGTAATCTTTCAGTTTTGTTTATGAATGAGCGTTTTATGGTTGTGAAAAGACAAAATACACCAGATAAAGTTTGAAATCAGCCTTCTGTCGTTTATTTATCGCACCTACACCTCAAGCTGAAGATCCCTTTCCTCTCGAGACATCACAATTGCCTGATCCTGAAATATAGTTCAAAATACATTTTCCCAGATCTCATCCATCTAAATATCCCATCTTATTTCAAATATTCACGTGTTCTATTGGCAGATATTCTTACTTATTAAAAACACCTTGTTTTCATGATATTGTGACTTGTATTTGGAAAAGCCTTTATTTCCAGTGTGTTATGGACCTAGGTACGTGCAGCACATTAGTGTTATTACACAGCAGTGGTGTGGCAGCGATCCCTCCTCTTCTGATGGGTAATGTGTTTTACTCAAGCTCAATTTCTCAACCAGGGCGAGATGTGCATAGGTGTCCAAAAACATAAGAATTAATTTCACTTCGCCGCCCTCCTCCTCTGCCCCCTCAGCTGACCTCGGCTGACCTCATCCAACTCCATGCGATCGGCAAATAATGAAAAAGTATACGATGTGCATAAAGGCCCTGGAATAAGATTCATAGGCTCCCCCCCTTAAGGATTTAAGGCTACAAGCGGCTGTTGCTCTGCATGATCATAAATATTAAAAGGCAGCGAGGATGGACACGAGCCGGCACTCGCCTCGACAAGGTCACGGCAGGAGAGGAGGAGGTTTGATCACTGGAGAAGAGGCGTATTGTTAGGAAAGCCATAAATCTGCAGAGGAAACCAAAGCTGAACCTGGATCACTAAAGCAAACAGCCACTTCAATTTCCTTCCAATGAAAAATACATGTAGTGTCAGGCTGACGGAGTAACAGAATAAATGGAAGGGATTTTTTAGGGGAGTTGTCAGAGGAACTAGCTGCACATACGCCTTTAGCTTGTCACCACTCTGTACTTAAACTGCTTTAATTTGGTGGTAAAACGTCCTAATAGGGAGGAAGCTGGCTGGCCACTACGCTGTCTTTGTTATCTAAGCTGGGAAGGTTATGTTACCTTTGTGTTCTAATTTTACACCTGATGTTACTATTTGGATCAGATTGCCCCGAGATATAATTGACGTCTAAAAAAATACATTTAAAATAATATATATTTTATTTATTTTATTTCTTAATAAATGTAGCATTTATGATTAACATTTGCAAATACTCTCTGCTAGATCACTTTTAACAATGGAAGTTTCATTAGTTTTCGTTTATGAAGTTATAATTTATGTCCAGATTTGTTTGCTATATGCCATAATCAAAGCTGTAAAGAAAATACAGGTCTGGAAAATAAGTGTAAACGCATAAATCCAATTTTGGTTGAGATGTTGGCTATGAAGTACACCTCTCAAAAATAAATCTGGGGAGTAAACACTGTTCAATCCCATATGAGCTCCAAGCCCCTCTGAGTAGAGACACTTTTTAACCTATTGCTGCTGGAGGATTGTATTTGAAGTGTCCTACACATAGACATCTTATAGACGGAGCATCGAACGCTACTGCCTACTGGCGCTGACGAAACACGTGGCCGCCATCTTGGAATGGTGATCCGCTCCACTCAGTGTAATTCGTTTGGCAGGAACAATGAACTGCATTTAATTAATCATACCTCACTGAATACCACTGATTTTCACGCGTTTTTTTCTCATACCTGTAGCTATGATAAAGGACACATGTTTTGGCGTGTTTTATTATTCATAGTTGGCTTAACAGTAATAGAATATTCTGATATGCTATAAGTGACCAGACGTCCGAGATCAAAACTGGGAACATAATCCCAGAGAAGGGGATTTTTATTTATTTTTCTTCAGCTATTTTTAAGTTGAAGAAACAATATATGATTAGGTTATATATATATATATATATATACATGTATATCCTACATAAACAATGTATGAATACATTAGATATCTATATATCTTAGGGACCTTATAGACTGTATCTCTTGACTGTTGCTGCAGCAGAGAGTTTATTCTGTCTTGACACTTTGTATTGATATTTTGTATTAACAACATTCTTTCCTTAAATGATTATAATGTTTACAGTGATTGTTTTCTATGTATTGTTTATGCATGTCGCTTTGGATAAAAGCGTCTGCCAAATACTTAAACATAAACATATATAAACACCTTAGAGTCTTTATATCAGCTAAAACCACCTATCTGTTTCACTGGATTCAGAATAAAACCAAATTCTGTCTTACCCAACAATGTTAGTATTTGAATATTGTTACTTGAACGACTTATTCATGGTTACAATTATACTGTTAAGAAAGTATTGTCTTATACTTTGCCTAAAATGAGAATGCATCATAATCAGTGGCGGCTGGTGAATTTTGTTTTAGGTGGGGCTGAACGTTTGTAAACCAAACCCCTGTAGGGGGGTCTGGGGTCATCCTCCCCCAGAGGATTTTGTTGTGATTTTCACATACAAATAAAGCATTCTGGTGCATTCTAACAAAATAATAAAGACAACATAGAACATTTCCTTACAAAGACGAATGGGGCAGGGAATTTATTTGCCTTGTAGAATTCAGCAAGATTAAAAAGTGCAAATACATCAATAAAAATTGGGAATTATACACAAGTTATATATATACAAGTTAACATTCTCTGTGTGTGTGTGTGTGTGTGTGTGTGTTTGTGAGAAAGTGAGTGAGTGAGTGAGTGAGTGAGTGAGTGAGTGAGTGAGTGAGTGAGTGAGTGAGTGAGTGAGTGAGTGAGTGAGTGAGTGAGTGAGAGTGAGAGAGAGAAAGAGAGAGAATGTTATTCTAAAATGGGTGAGTGTGTTACGGCCAATCTATTGTGTTGGTAACTTCACTCATAAATCTATCTACCGTCAAGTATGCATTTAGACAAGTAAGATAAAATATGCATTCCACAACATTAATATAAATGTGCAACCTTTTATGTGTGGTTGTTCAAGACACACTGAAGGCAACACAAGAGCCTCAGAAGCAACATCCGTCTCACTGTTTCCATCTCCCATGTCTACAAAACCAGACATTGACTCGGTATGTGGATTATATTGCACATGTTTTTTGATGGACATGGCATCCAACATGAGTGAAACACATCCATATTTAGCCGGGTCACCCTGGCATCTTCTTCCAGCATATCCAGCATCATCTTGTTCAGGCCAGGCTTGGCATCCACCGAACGCAGCCACCTGTAAAAATATTGAGAAGAAGCTATAGGCTAACGTGTTGGCATCAGTATTTTCCAAAAAGTCAATCGGACAACATTAAGCCTACCTACCTTTGTAATGTTTGTGGATGTGGGAGGGGAAAATGTCGAGTCTCTCTGAGGTATTTGTATGCCTTTGGAACATGTAGATGGAGTGTGAGTGCAAACTCTCTGCAGTCCTGTGTGTACTCATGGCCCTGCACTGCCGTGAAGTTCATCTTAAAATCTGAAATGTTATGAGCAAAGATGAATTAGTCCCCTTCAGATAATAACGGAGGAGTTTAATAAAGAGAGTAACAATAACATGTACATACATTTCAAAGTGCTAATTTTGTCTTACCTGAGTAGAATGCAAGCTTCACACTGAGCTATTCATTAATGAGGTTATTTTCCCTCAAATCCCCCCAAAGACCCTTCACTGTGGTCTTTGCCCTCTTTTCTCTGGACATGGCATTCTACTTCTCTCGCTTCTGTAGACGCTACGCTACCTGGCCATACTTGTCAACTGTCAATTTATGCTGCACCCGGGCTCCCCATCCACACTTCCAAGATGGCAGCCGCATTTCTTGCGTCACAGCGTTCGATGCTCCGTCTATGATATAAAATGTCTATGGTCCGACACATGCCCCCAGGAAGTCCGCTGGACGCTGAGGAAAATATTGGTAGTGGCCAAACAGCGGTACTTCAACTTTCGTATCTGTCCGTGACGTCACCCGGCGCAGAAATACTTTTTCCCATTGACTTATATTGGCAAACACACGTCTGTAAATCAGTGGATATTTTTAAACTGAATAAACTACCCAGTATGGACCCTTTTATAGCCCTTGTTCAAACCATTAGGTCCTTAAATTCGTAAATGCACTAAAAGCTGAATCCAGATTTAATTTCTGTCCATTCCTTCTACTGAGCTGAAGCGGGAGAACAGGGGCGGGGCTTAAGGGGAAACTCATCTGCGCTTGATCTATGGGGCCACATACGGGTACTTCTTCTCTGACAGCCAGGAATGATGGGTAATTTGTGACGTTAGCTCTTGAAAAATGTCAGGCCATTTTGCCTTCATGAGCCAATGAGCAGCTCTCATAGGAATGAATGAGGTCCCGCTTCCAACACTGGATCCAGTTCTTATTATACGTCCATGGTCGTACACACTGTTCGTAGAGTAATCTCTGTCGCCCCTCCCCTCCATGTGCAGGTTTGACGGGTTCAGTGAGAGAAAATGTGAAATGTTGAGATTGTTCTGGAATAACATTGTGTAGATTCCCACACTACAAAGAGGGAAAAACAGAAGCAGACAGCTTCTCGATGCTTCGATTGTTACAGTGAATAAAATGTTTGTGTGTGTGCGTGTGTGTGCGTGTAATTGAGTGACAGTGAGTATTGTTGTGTTTCTGTGTCTGTGCGCCCCAGTATTGTATCTGGGTCAAACATTTTATGAAGGACATAAATGTGTTGGATCAATTAGTATATATTTTGTAATCTACATGTTCTTTAGAGAAATTAAGGAAGGTTGGAAAAAAATGTCCTTTTATTTTAATCAATTTGACTGGGGTTGAAAAATGGGACAAGGGTTAAACATTGGACAAAAAAATATAGGCTACATATTGAAAAACATGCCTTTCATTTGGCAAAATTATTATCCCTATTTCAAGCATTGGACTCCAAAATGTGATGATGGTGGAGTGAAAGAGCAAGCAATGTTACTTCCATTGCTTTACTAATTCTAATTTGTTCTGTTAAAATGGTTTAGTGTAATATGGTGTGGTTAAGGGTTGTACTGTTCGGCCTGTGCCTCGTTTTGTATCGTTATTCATTTTAAAATGTATTGTAACATTGTATTACTGGTATCCATCGCAGTAACTGTAATGTGATTATGTCTTCTTCTTCTGCACTCTATTTCTACATTCCAGTTGAAAAACAATCATTACCTCACATTAGCATTAATATAATTCCGTTTCTCCCAAAGTGTGATGGTGATGCAGGGCGCGTCAGGCTCTGCTGCCAATTCTTAGGTTTGGTCTTTGCAGGCGTTTAATGTAGCATCGATTAGTCCTAATAAATGTGCCCCCCCCCCCCCCCACCACCACCCCCATCAGTACACGTTGAGGCAGAGAGGTGTACTGCAACACCAGAGATGTTCGAGGGGATGTCAAATCAAAATGATTATAAATTCAGGAAGAACCACCGGAACCTGAAAAGCAATGTGTGGTGTTCAAGAGCTGTTGGTGAAAAGAAGGTCACACTTGCTGAACTGCTTTTCCCTACTGATCATTTTACAGTCATGAAGAACACAACGGTGCCCGGTGAGTACAAGTGTAAAAACCTGGCTAGAAATAGGTCAACGCTTTAACACATGCTCTGCAGAGGATCATGTTGGCTGAAATACAGGGGATTCTTTGGAAAAGATGGTGAATCTCATTTTTAAGTACAGTTGGTACATTATTAGAGGTCCTACTGTTTCAAACAGATGAGGATCAGCAGGCTGGTAATGAGACAATACAAGCAGTCACACGATGTGTAAGTCACTGTTAACTCTGTGTGTTCAAGGACAGTCGGACTTTTCTGTGTTTTATAGTTGTGTCAGGGGTGCCAGTCAGGTCTCTTTCCTGACATTTAATATTAATGTAAATCACACTAAGTGACACTGCAAAAAAAGAAATGCATACAAAAAAAGAAATAATAATAATCTTAAGAAAAAGGTTTTACTCAAGTGAGTCAAATCAGCCCGGGAATCAGTCCCGGGTTTTCTGGGGGATTATGAAGTGACCAGCTCCCTTCTAGTTTAAGCAGGGATGATTTGGAAATTTGAGGGTGAAACTAGGGATTAAAAGGGAATTAATGACCTCATTTTGTTCTCTAATTTGAGTGTGTTGCTCTGAAGTTATTGCTACTGCCTTCCTTGCTCTACTCGCCATGAATGACTGATAAAGCAGGGATTTGAATGGAGGTGCAGACTGGAAATGAATCACTGTCTGGATGGGCATTTTCAGAGATGAAAACTAAGGTTGTTACAGATTAAAACATTTGAATTGTACTACAATCTGTTGGAGATTGGTTCAAGAGTCGGTTTTAATATACTGGAGACATTTAAACCCTGTCCAATCTGAATGGATTGTTAATACCCATTTTTCAGATTACAGCTCACAGATTTTGACTAGGTTGTTTTACTGCATAATTTTGGACGGGGAAGCAGGCTGTCCTTCTCCGCTGGCCTTGGAGCTATTTCTTCCTGCAGCCTTAATTTCTGCCACTAAAAGAAAGATGTGTCAGGTGTAGTTTGCTGCCAGCTTAAAACCAGTCCAGTTGTCAGTGACATCTACAAAGCAGGCATGTCCGCGTCCTTTATTTTCTCCCGAAACCTGTCTGTCTTTGAATTTCATCAGCAGAGCAGATGAATGTTTCCATTGTTGGGAGCCTGATGGATACAGGGAATTACTGCCCATTTTGTGGTGCTCACCTTCAAAGGTTGGAGCCTTGTAATCATATAACACGACGCGCTCCAAATCAATGCAGCACAAGAGCATGACGGCCTTCAGCCTCACAGCTCCAGCTCATTTATGGGATGTGAAAATCAATGACTCGCAGAGGTCCTGCCTGGGGAAAACTCCTTTACATTTAAGATTTCCTTTGCGGATTTACGCTGGTTGTCGTTAACAATCTCCTATACTGAGGTCACCACTGCTTAGCCTCCCGCACGCACTTCCTGTTATCCTGCTAGATTTTTTATTTAGATTTTATTTTATGCTACTTTGTACTTCTACTCCACTACACTGAAAAAACCGAAATGTTGACTTCAATTAAATGTATTACGTAAACACATTTAACTTAACTGTAGTTTTATTGAAAGCAATAATATTAAGTTGAACCGACTATTTTGTATTTAAAAGTTAACGTATTGCTTCCAACTAACCTAGTAGCCTACAGTTTTGAGAAATCCGTCGATATAATGCCTTTTATTAAAGTCAAAATTTCAGTTTTTTCAGAGGTAAATGGTGTACTTTTACTCCACTACATTTATTTAATCCCTTTAGTTACTTTACAGATTTGGATTAATGATGGTAAATATAATCACTATAATTCACAAGCTACCCTGCAGTATACACAGTCATCAAAACTAGCTGCACCTTTAATGATCAGTAATTATAAAACATATCAGATATATTATTATGAAATGGACCAATCAAACAATGACTGCTTTTAATGTCGCTCCGTTGCCTCATAAGGCTGGCTAATGTAATCTACTGTTGGCGGGACGGCTTCATTAAACCCGAGTTGGAGCTGCTGTCACTCAAAAGCAAGGTTAGGACGGTGGAAACAGGAGGAGTCTTTAGCGAAATTCACAGAAGCTTCTAATTGGATGTTTCACACCAGTCCACCTTCCTCTCCACAAGCCGTGTGTTGTTCTGTAGCCACAGAGTTTCATTAAAGCTGCGTGTGACATTCAAGAGCAGGCTCATTGAGTCCGTTTTCTGACTAACAGACTGTACAGAAAACAATGTTGTGAATGTCACTGGCTGTGTGCAGAGATCATTATACAGAATGAGAAACCCGATGTTTGCTTCCCTCTTTAGCTCTGCTCCAGCCTCCTGTTGCTCCATTGTGATAGGCCCATGTTCATTTGCCAGGCTCTCTTTAAAACCAACTGTTGGAAATTCTAATGTTGATTTCAAAGTTTCTAAAGATGAAAAACATGTCTGAATGAATTTTGGGGGAAATGTGTTGACGATGAGACATATTACATACGGCATATTTCAGTTTGATTGGCGTGAATAGACATCATTAACAGGTTAAATAACAGGGTAAATTAAAAGTGTAGTCCCAGTGTAATATTGGGAGTCTGGGTTGAAGCAGCGTTCAGTTATTATGCTCCAAATGTCTGGAACAAACTAGAAACCTTGAGGTCTGCTGCAATTCTTATTTATTTTAAATCGAGATAGGGCTGAACGATTTTGGAAAATAATCTAATTGCGATTTTTTCCCTCAATATTGCAATTGCGATTTAATATGCGATTATTTTTTCAAGGTCCTCTTATGTATTTTTCAACAAACACAAACAATAACTCAAGCGTGATTACAATCGTGAACCGTAGCGAGGCACGTTCTGCACAATGCCTGACGTTGCGCAGCATCTTCCTTTATAAAGCCAAAATAATTCCACACAACTGACGTGCTGCCCCTCTTTGGTACCAAACTTCCAGCCGTGCCCTCTTCTGACGAGCCTGAGGCCATTGTGCAACAGGTTCAAGCGCAGCGTTGACTTCTTTCCCTGCCTGCTCGGCTCCGCTCGGCTTGGCTCGGCTCGCTCGCAAGTCACGTGGTCACGTGACCAGTCCAATTGCAGCCTTTGCGGTTGGAAAATCTCGTGCTGTCATATCGCGATATTATCGCAAATGCAATTAATCGTTCAGCCCTAATCCAGACTGAAGATTTCTCTTTTTGCCGCTGTTTTTAATTGGAATATTCATATTTCACATTGCACTGTAACTTTTCTTCATGTATTTTATACCTGTGTTATTCATGTTTTATGTTTATTTTATTATCTTTGCTTTTTAATGACTTTTTATAATGTGTTTCTGCTGCACTCATTTTCTCAATGCTCTTACTGTCTTTCATCTTTGTAAAGCACTTTGAATCGCATTGTGTTGAAAGGTGCTTTATAAATAAACTGGCCTTGCCTTGGGTTACCCATTGATAAATCATCACCACCATTCCCACTTGACTAGGCAAAAGTCTTGCTATAAAAATAAGTAAAATGTCTCTTATTGTCCCACCTTTTTGCCTCGTGCTAGCCAGTAGGAGTGCAAGTGTTGCATAGTGATGTCATTATGTTCCTGAAGTAAACAAAGGAGTCCTTAGGAGGCGTTCAAAGCAGGGGGAAGAGTGTGAGGGAGAGACACTTCCTCTGGAGGGAACACGTGGATTTTAGCCTTTGCAGACCATTTACATGCACTATAGAACTCACTACAGGAAAGGGAAACTCAGAGGCGAATAGCCTTTAAGTTATTGTACTGCTTTCTTTCAGGACATTTAAGGACAGCAGGAAGTCTACACAACCCTACATAACCTAGATAATTATTATTCTGCCTACTATTTCCAAGAAATACTCATATTCCAGAATCAATGTCAACATTTAGTGCCGAATCTCAGCCTGAAACGTGATACTATATGATTTAAACTCCACCCTGACTCACATCAGAAGTGTTGTGATTCAACTCTCTGATTTCTGGTCATATTACCTCATTTCTTTTTTTTTACTTATTCTTTATGGGTTATTTTCTCACATTCCCCTTTACATCCAATATTATTCCAATTTAAACTCCACATACACCAAAAAATGGTCATCCTACATTTTATAATAATACAGTCCAAAATACTATATATATATTATATTAATACCAGAAAAATATTTTGGGGTGTCACAGTCCAGCCTTTTTAATCCTTCCATTATTATTCCCAGTTTCCTCCTATTATATCCACCAATGGTGTCCATTCAAAAAAAAGGTTTCCCTCTGTAACCGTAGCCTAAATGTAATCTTTTCCATTGTATAAATATTTCTTAGAATTGTTAGCGTTTGAGCATAGGTGGGGGGATTTTTTCTAGCCATATTATTGTAAATGTCCTCATTTTAAAGACTTTTCGATGACTGGGAAGCTACGTTAGACATGTGCTTGGATCACTTGATGAAGGTATTGCTCAATGCAGCACAGCACCATCACTGTGATTAAAGCTTTAACTCCAACACATTATTTAACATATTTTAACAAGACATAAATCTTTACAAAACCAATCTTATGTGAGTTGAACACTGCTTTCCATTTCCTCTTCTAATTTGTCCCAGTTTGTCTTGATTTATTTCTCTTTTTCCTGTACTTGGGGGAAAATGGAGGCTTATATGTAATAAATATTCGGCCGAAAAACCTTCAACTTTAGCTCTACTTTAGCACCGTTGGAGGTTATTCAACTAATTACATGCTTGCAAGAAGATTTATCCTCTCAAATGTGACTGGGACCCTTCACCTGTGCTGCATTAGTGCTGCGGTGTACCTGTACACAGTATAATGAAATGGAAGAGAAATGAAAAACATGATCCATGTCCTTAGTGCAGAGTGGAGGCCTCCATATCATACAAACCAGTATTCCACTCCACTGACACTTGTCTTAATCACAGCATAAGGCTGATCCCCGTCCTATGGAGGCGCAAGGAAGCGCGGGCTTCCTGCAGAGGGCTGACGGGTTGACAGCTGCAGTCGCAACATGACAAAAGACCTTTGTGCCGATGTTATTTCTTCACTGGAGAAGCTCAAGGTCGAAGCGCTCCGAGAGGGAACGAGAAAAAGAGATGAAAAGGAATTAAAGCTGCCTACTTGTCTGTTCTCTTCCCTTCTGAGTGTTTGTGCTGAGAAAATCCAACCCTGAGGGGCTTTTTCTCTTCTTTGCTCTTTTGGTGTTTTGGAGTTAAGAAATCACTGAATGTGTTGGGTGGGTGGACTGAGGCATGATTTAAAAAAAGGAGGGGGTATGTTTATAAAATGGGGCAAATTATAAAAGCTTCTGCAAAACTAACTCCATATTGATCTGTTGGTAAATAGATTGTTCTGTCATAGCTTTGGCTTTAAACAGTGGCGGTTCTAGACCTATTTTCTCTGGGGGGCCAGTTATTTTATGAGATGGGCACAATAAACGTGGGTAAAGACAATATAAAGTAATTGCGTAAAACAAACATAAAATATAGTAATTGGTATTTGTTTCTGTGACTTTAAGTTAAACTCCTTTGCTTAAGTAACAACATAGTTACAGTAGTGATTTTTTTTTGCTATAACGAATAAATAGTAATATTATAAACTTTGCTTTTGGAGGGGGGCCACAGGGGGGTCCCAGGTCAGCGTTACGGGGGCACTGGCCCCTGTTGCCCCCCCTCCTCCTAGACCCGCCCCTGGCTTTAAAACTACATGAGGACAACAGTACCAGTGTACTGCATGTTGTTCCTGGCATTGGATTCTGTTATTGGGGAAAATAATACAGAAACTTTAATTAGAGATGTATTCTCTTCCAAGTTTGTTTATTACTTAATATTTGAAAACTCATATCCCATTGTCAATAAACCTTTTTTTTAAACTGATGAGGCGCCTTTTTAGTAGCATTGGGTTATGGCTATTGACGCTTCGAACAGTACCCAGAGGCTGTGTCTGGCTAAGATGTTTTGAGTATTGATTTTTCTTTTATGGACCTCTAATAGTATAAGTCCTCCTGGAAATTCCCAATAATCGTGTGAGTAATCCTGCCAGAGCACTTTATATCAAGCTCTGTATAATAACAGTTCAATCAGGAGAGACTTGTTTTGATGTTACACTATATATTTATTGCCAAAAATACACAGATGAAGTAATGGTGTTTGGCGATTAGACCCTGTTGTGCAGGAGTATTTTTAGGGAGGGGGAAAATTGAGCCTATAACACCCCATTGAGAGGGTGAGCGTAGTAAAATGGAACTATGTGAATGACAGATATAGAGGCGGACTTCCTGGTTGAACTTGCGCTGAGCTTCATTATTCTGCCTCCCCACATTTTCAAAAAAAAGAACGACCAATGAAGAGCTCGCTTCACCATTGAAGAGCCAAGTTAGCAAACAGGCATGTTCTTTGTATAGTATTTCACTGGTAGGAAGAGCAGTTGTGCCTTGTTTATGTTGAGCTCCAGGTGGTGTGCACACATCCAGTGAGAGATGTCAGCCAGAAAACTGGAGATGCGTGCAACCACACGGGTTTCAGACTGGGGAAATACAGAAACAGTTGAATATCTGCATAGAGAGGTAGCACTGAGACAGTGTTGGCCTAGACCAGTGGTACCTTTTTTGAATCAAGATCTACTTTTAAAGTTGATAGTGTGTCGAGATCTACCAAGCCACAACGAAAGCCATAGCGTAGCCACAATTAATTGTGCACCTATATAATAACACAATGTTCTGACACAAAGATCAAGTTTTAACAATAATAATACATTTATTGAAGTAAATGTACGTCGTGCAAAGAATAAGCACAAGTAGGCCTAGGACTGGCCCGTGACAACACAACAACATACAACCCATTAAATACAATGCCTAGTTCAAGTTGGAAAAGTGGTTCTCTACCTTAGTGGGACTTCTGCCACTGAGAGGAGGAAGCTAGTCTCTCATAGTCCGGACAGTAGGAGCTGAGTGCCAGCCGTAAGCAGGCAGCAAGGTGGTCATCAGTCATGGTGGATCTGTATTTTGACTTAATGATTTTCATATGTGAAAGAGACTCACACAAATATGTTGATCCAAAAAGTGCAGTCAAATTCTTTGCAGTTTGTCTGAGGTTGGGGTACTTCTCTTTCTGCATTAGATTCCAGAATTGGACATTTGTGTCAGGTCTCTTGATTTGAGCTCAATGTCATTATTTAGTGTGAGGATCTCATTCTCAATAGCACCGCTATCCAGGTTGAAGAGTGATGCCACTTTGGACGTTATACATCCACATCTATATAACAGGCTCAATGGATGCAAAGTCAGTAAAGCGCATGTCAAATTCTGAGAAGATGCTTTGCACTTGATCATCATAACGTGCACTCTCAAGCTCCACACAGTCTTTGCCCTGACGCTTAAGTTCTGTGTCCATGTGTGGAAAGTTCCGCAGATCACACTGTTGCAACCTGCTTGATAGCAGCTGTAACTTGCTTTTAACGGTGTTCACGGAGCTGATCATGTTGATGATGTGTTTGTTCTTACCCTGCAGCTCTAGATTCGAGTTATTGAGCTTGTCAGTCAGATCAGTAAGAAAGGCTAAATCCAAGAGCCACTGACTGTCTTCTAGCTGTGCATATTCAGCATGGTTTGAACGTTTCAGAAATTCTTTAATTTCGGGCAACAATTCAGAAAACCGTTCCAGAAATGTACCTCTGCTGAGCCACCTTACGTCTGTGTGCGGCGGCAGATCTGTGTGTTCTGCACCGGTCTCCTCCAGTTGCGCACAAAATAATCGCCTCTGCAGACTCCTGCCCCGAACAGAACAGGCAATCTTGTTAGCCACATCCATCACGTCTTTCATATTTAAAATCTTCGCGCACCACCCTTGCTGGTGAATTATACAATGGTAATTCAGGAAATCCGTGAAAGATTCAGACTGTTTGCACAATCCAATGAACCCAGCAGTACGTCCAATCATTGCTGGAGCCCCATCAGTTGTAATGGAGATGAGTTTGAAGAGGGGCAACTTGCTCTTACTATGAATTCCATAGAAACCTGAAAAATATCTGTGCCTCTTGTGTGCCCTCTCAAAGGCAAAATGGTCAGCAGCTCTTCTTTTACACTCATATTGTCGAAAACCATTCTAATGAACACACATAGCTGAGCCACATCCACAGCATCAGTGGATTCATCGAATTGCAGAGAAAAACACTCACATGTGTCAATATCATTCCTCAATTGCTGTTCAACATCCTCCGCCATTCCCTCGCATCGCTGTGTAACAGAATTTCTTGATGTCTTCTTGTCTTCTTTTTCTTTCGATTTTTAAAATCGGCAAAAAGTGCATCTGCGGCTTTCACAATTTCACCATCCTTGAACGATTGCTTTCCTTTTGCAAGAACACGACAGACACGATAAGAAGCTATGGTTGCAGCCTTACTCGTGGTATTGGGCCTGGTAAAAATGGACTGTTGTGCTGCTAGCTGACTTTTCAATCCCTTGACTTTTCGGGCGCGCAGTGGAGATTTAGCTGGGAAGTTTGTATCGTAGCTCTTGTGGACCGTCTTCAAATGCTGCTCCAAATTCCCTTTCTTTGGTAAAGCCACATTTGCATTGCAGATAAGACAGATGGACTTGGCATTCGAATACACAAAAAATAATCCTCCTCCCACTCTGAATGAAAATGATAAGTTTTAGATGTTTTAGCTTCTGCTGCCATGGTAGTATCCACTCGCTCTAGTCAAGCTTCTCGCACCCTTCCGAGTCCTTAGTTACAACCTAGCAACCATACCCTGCGCGCGCAGATAGAAAGAAGCACGTGAGATGTTTTCTGTGATTATGCCTGATCTACCTTACTATAGCTGTACAAATCTACACACTGCTTCACGCGATCAGCTGTTCATTGTGCCTATTTAAGATGTTTTAAGTTGGAAGTTTTAATGTAGGCCTATTTTACACAACAGTAGGAGGATAGCCTACACACAACATTTTCTCGCGATCGACTGAGGAGGCGGTAGGAGAGGAGCTTTCTAAATGCCAGCATTTTTAAAAAACTGTTTTCAAAGAGGAGCGAGCGCATTGTGTTGCATTCTACTGCCCCATCAAAAAAGAACTGCACCTAGTATCTTTTATCTGAACACTGTGCAGTTATTGTGCGACCGCCCTGAGAGCTTTGAGTTGAAAATACATCACCTTTTTGTAAAAAGCGCTGATGACCCAGTAGAAACTGGAGGAATATTTGGATATGTCTTTTAGATGAAAACTGTCATAACAACAACAACCCAAAAAAAGCATTTAGCCTGGCAGATACTCAGTCTGGCTGCTGGTGTACTTTTATCGCAAAATGTTGACCGTCCTTCTCGCTCTACCACGGTCAGACTGAGAGGTGAAGCTCATTTTGACAAAGTGTGAGAGAAAGCATCTTCTTGTTGGTGTTTATGGTTGAAAAACAATGCCAAAGAAATAAAAATGCTATTCCTTGGTTTGTTGGTTGTTGTCCACCTTGGCTTCACTCAGGATGTGGCCCTCTTTGTCAAGTGTATTACTTGCAGTTACATGCTGAGGCTCTGCATTCACACTGTGCCGTTTTCTGAGCACATGCAGTTTTTTTTTTCAATTGTTTCCAATTAGGAGAGAGCGTATGCCTTCCCATGCAGTTTTTGTGCGGACAAACCGAGCTCTTGGGGGTGAAAATATTTCATATTTTTAGAGAAGCTTTGCTGACGTCACTGTAGACTGTAGAGAATCTTGGTTTTGTGTCTTTCAGAGGAAATGATCATCTTTGAGCGGATAAGTTGGCGAACCCTGGATGTTGTCACAGAGACAATAAGAATTGCACTGGGGGTGTCTTTTTTGACGAAATGTGCCCTTTCAGCAACTCCATTTTCACAAGGGCTTAGTGTCTTTAACTCCTAAACTACCAGGACGTCCTTATATGTGCACTGATGATCCAGATGATTAGTATTTTGCAAGTGAGCCTTCTGAGTGTAAAGAGCGAGGCCAAGATATCAACATTCCAACCTCAGCTTGTACCATTACCCCTCGCTTGAATAGCAATCCATGTCCGCCTGATAGAGCCATGGAAACAGGCGGAATATTCTCAGGGTTAATCTCTGCACACTCCGAGCCTGTTGCCCTTCAGAAGGATTGAATCTGTTTAAACCTGAAGGATCACATTACGTACAGCAGCTTCTGTGCATTGAGGTGACTTTACTAAAAATGTCCTTGCATAATTCCGAAAGGACAAACCAACGGCAGATAACAGAAATAGAAATCACACTGTGAGCAGTTTCTATGTTTTAATCTACAATGGAAGCCTGAATAAGGATTCAGGAAAGTCATTACTGAAAACATCTATAGTGGTTTCCTCCGTGAAACCAATGCTTCCCCCGCTGTTCCTCTTATGCAGAGCATATTCTGAGCTATGCAGCCGTAGGCTTTTTTTAATTAGAAGTGTACAGTTTTTATTTCTGTGGGTCGGATTGTATAAACTGGGTTTGAAGAACAAAGCTTGACTTTGATCACTCCTCTGAAAAAGACGGTGAAGTGGCTGTTATAACACGCTGTGATAACAGGCAGGGAGGTTTCATGGTTGCACAGAACAGGAAGTAGAGACCCCTCACACTGTTCCTGCACACTGTTCCCTCACACTGTTCTCTCCTGACATCTTTTTTAGACATTGTAGTTCACTTTAATCAACTTGCTTTTTTTTCACTAAACAGAATATGGTCGTGCTTAATCTTGTTGTGCCATGACGGCTTTGATATGATTTAAATCGGACATGTGTTGGTGGTCCTAATAACCTCACTGACATTTCTTCCTCCCAGATTAACTCAAGGGGGTGCAAAAAATCAGTGTCTGAAGAAGTACTCTGACCAATAAACGTCTAAATAAAAACAATAGATAGAATAAGTACTCAGATTATTTTTTCTTCTAACAACAAATGCTATGGTCTTAAAATACTCCACTACAAGTAAATGTCATGAATTCTATATTTTTATATTTTAAGTAAAAGTTAAAAGTATTAGCTTAAAAAAGTACAAAAAGTAAAACATAATATAAATTACCTAAATATTATCAGATAAATGTACATCAAGTATCAAAGGAATAATAATGGTTGCAGAATGGATCTCACATGTATTTTATGGTTATTTTTTTATCCTGTTTTTTAAAATGTAAAAGCATTTTAGTGTTCTAGTTTGTCAATGCTGATCTAATTTAAATGAGCTTATCATTAGTTTTAAATGAACAGAGTAACTGTGTGTGTAAATGTAGTGGAGTAAAAGTATGATTTTTGCCTATTTGATGTATTTTAGTAAATCGTATAGTGCAAAGCTTTTCCTCCGCTCTGCAGCGAGGGGGATGGCCTGCCATCCTTCCACCACCTGCTTAGCTGCTGATGTTTCGTTCCTGAGATTGTTGAGAGTGAAACAGTGGAAGAACATCTGTGTAATCCTATATATAACAGCTAATGAAACAACACAGATATGGTGGCAACCACATGGAAACCAAATGAAAGAATGAGTTTCTACGGTTACTGTGTGGAATACAATTAAAGAAACATTGTGCTACATTTGGAGCCAGTCAGTGTAGCTGATCCTAACCTTCTGCTCACGCCTCACTTCTATAGGACATTTCAGATTCAGAACACTTTGTCGCCGTTATATTACATACAGCTATGGAAAAAAATGAAGACAGTACTCTTACCAAGTTTTTCTTAAATCTCTAAATCTACATGTTTGGCAGCCATTCCAGTGTCTGTTGAATTCCAACACAGAGACATGTGGTCAGTAGTTTATAGAATACAATAAAAAAATTAAAAAACTCAAAGACATATGTATAAATAATAAAACAAGAGAAAATGATAATGCTGAAGTGGTCTCTTAATTTTTTTCCAGGGCTGTAAATCGAAATGTGTCTTTGGCACTGGCAAATAAAATAAAAATAACACACAGTACAACATACAATTCATACACACAAAACAAGGGCAATTGCATCTTAAAGTGTAAAAGTGGCAGTCTTATTAAAATCAGTTTGTTCTTCCACTAGCTTGGGTCTATTAAAATATCAGTTGTATAAAAAAGGAATAATGTGCTATACATTAAAATTAGGTCATGGTGTTGGTGGCAGAACTTTTTGGAATATGATATTAATAAGTACCATACACTGTCCTTGTAAAGCCGAGTCATGCATAGCCACTTTGGATTTGTGGAAGTGACTGACAGCGGGCTTATAGGGAGGAAGAGATAAAGCAGTGGAAGAAGCAAGGAAGGCTGGAGAGCGGAGAGAAAAACGGATAGTGAAAAGAGGATAAAACTCAATGGATATCATTAGAGGACAAGGACGAGCGAGGTAGAGCCGGGGCCAGAGAGGGAGGCCGTGATAACGAGGAGCTGTTTAAATGCCAGGTCCCCTCAGGTGACCAACGCTGTGGGATGAGCTCACACAGTAAAACCCAGCACAGACATACAGAAGTATTAATACACTCTGAAGTCGCCGGATGCTTAAAGGCCACACAGTTTCTGTTTTCAGTGACCCACATACCCAAAGAGTTCCAGGTGTTTCCCTCTAAGGGACACAGTGAGCAGATGGAGTCTTTCACCGCTATTCCCTCTGCCATGCATTCTTTTATTTGAATTACTTTCACATTGATGATTTGATTTCATAATTGTTGCATAATAATGTACATTTCATAAAGCAAGTGGCGTAAATATAAGATTATGATTTATTTCTGGAAATTACATTTGAAAAAGTAGTGTTAGTCTGATTCAGCGTTCCCAATGTGGGGGTACTTGTAAATCCACTTGGTTACCACTGTAGGTATGTTTTGTGTCCGAGCAGCCCAGAATCCACACTATGCCTAAAATAAAGCAAAGTTAATTCTGTTTCCAAGTTGTTCAGTTTTCCCCATAAAAAATATCAAAAATAAATGATAAAAATACGGTTAAAGCACCGGATTGATGAGCAGAATCGGAAGAGTAGTAGTACCGTTAAAATCCTAACGATACCCATCCTTACACACCAGTCATTAATAGGCAGGATATGTGTAGAATAGGAATGGAATTGTGAATATTTGCAAGCTGTATTACAAATAGTACTTAATGTCAATTCATATATTTTCATTAAGAAAAAGGCCTACTAGTTTCAATCCTGCCTAATCATTTCACAGTGCATAGGATCATTTTCAATACAAGCACTTTTTATGTTCAATGAATAAAAAATGTACAAATATAGTTGGATCTTGTATCTTGTTAGACATTTAATCCTACCAATCTAGGTTGGAACCGAGTTAGGGGGGCTCGAAAATATTTCCAATTACCCAATTGGACTGAAAAAGTTTGGGAACCACCGGTCTAGTTAAATGCATTGTAGCACAACATGGAAGTTAAAGCCACGCTCCGTTTATTTAACTGTATTTAAGTGCGATACAAATATTCTTTCAGAATCCATGTGTAGTTTGGGAGTATTCTTGTGTGTAGTTTTCTCCTTTTATTGTATCTCCATTGCCAAGGGGCAAGTAAATGAAATAAAATAAAATAAAAGTTGTATGTATATTTTAAGATGTGAATTAATAACAGTTTAATGTAACAATTAAAAATACTAATTGTAGCATTTCTCTCCGAAAGGTGGTCGTACACTTGACTGATGATTTTAAAAAACGTATTGAAAACTCCAAAGTTTAACGTAAGAGATATACAAACACATAAAACAAACAAATGCACATTAGCTTTATCCATATTAGCATAACTTTGGCATACCATTAAACATGTGAACTTCATGTAGTTAACAAAGTTATCATGCACTTCATAAACAAATTAAGACACAAACCACATTTCTATTAGAGTTAACAGCAATCTTGCGCCTCTTCGGGGGGTGCTAAAACGTAAATGTTTAAACTTTATGTAATTCCTAATTAAAACAGGAAGTAAGGCTAGATTAAGATTAGGACATGTATACATTATGCAATACGAGTAACACAAATTATGCTATTTTCTTTTTAGGTTAAAATAACACATATTGGGTTATTAACATTAAGATTGACCTCATGCTCTGGTTATCTTCTCCGTCTTAATGTTGGATCCAACCAATATTATGCGCTGATGATATGAGTGCAAACACAGCCAAAAAGCTTTATTCAATTTGGAAAATTAGGAATCTTACATTGCACCAAGAACACAGTGATGGCAGGGATTAAAAATAAAATATCATTTTTAGGAGAGAACAACAAACACTGTGTTTGTGTAGAGGTGCTTCTCCAAACGTTGTCACAGATTTAATTTGTGTGTTTCAGCCTAATAATAAACAGGGTTTACAGTTACTTCCAACTGCTGTAACTGTGTGTGGCTAGTGGCTCTTGTAGTAAATGTAACTATTTTTGCAATGACGCTCATTTGAAAACAAATAGACTCATTGAGTGCATACCACCTCATTTCAATATTTGCCGATGTACAAGAGCAGCCAGACTTTCCTTGGTTGCAGTCAGGTCTGCAATTCACCCGTTGAGGTGCTTTGAGAATAAAATGTTTTGTCTGTTGCATTGTGGGTTTGATTGATTCAACTAAAGGATAACACTTTTTAGCAGGCTTAACCTCTATGTGTTACACTTTGTTTGCCACAGCCTCATATACAGTAGAGCTGTTTGCATGGCTGTAGAACAGGGGTGTCCAGACTTTTTTCACTGAGGGCCACATACAGAAAAATATACTAAGGTCTGGGCCCCTCACTAGAGGTGAGGTATATTGCCAAGTTAAGTTACACATTAGCAAAATCAATCAAATGTAGGTACATTTTTCTTGATAGTTGGATATGCTTTAAGAAAAAGACAGCTTACATCACAGCTCTCTTTAGGGTTTCATTTATTTAGTTAAAAAAGTGTTGGCAGCTATTCCCTTTAAACAGAAGCTTCAGATTGCTTATAATAACAGGAAATATGAAGGGTATATATTTAGATTTTTGTGCAAATAAATTATTTAAACGTTTTTAGCAACTAAGATTTGTTAGAAAATGTTTTCAACTTTTAATTGACTGAATTTATTTTAAAATGTGGCTTATTAACACATGAATACTCCTTGTAACAAATGTGTGAACATATTTAAGAAGTACAATATAACACAAGCACAAGTTTCAGGTTTGGGCCATATCCCATTATACTATTAGAATTAGTTGAGGGCCAATTCAAAATGGACCGCAGGCCGCATTTGGCCCCCGGGCCGTAATTTGGACATTCCTGCTGTAGATAGAAGTCTGTGTAATGCCGAATAATGGCACATTTTTAAAATTGTGTAGCTTTCCATGAAGTCGGTTTGAACGTGAGCGCTCAGAAGTAACTCATTATGTTTCTATGATGACGATATGCCTGCCTAACATGGTTCACATGTGATGAACAGGTGATGCTGAGTGCTGTGTATTGACAGCTGTTCTGGATCAGCTGCAGGACCTCACCATGCAACACATGTCTCTGAGTTTTTCATCGACTGCTGGAGTGACTGACTCATTGATTTTCATCAAATGATTATGGGCTTGTCAGCATGCATTTATGGCTGAGTGTAAAAGCGAAATCAGGCCTCTGAACACACAGCTCACAGCCAGAGGAAATCCGCTAGCTCTGGCAGAGTGCTGCGTTTTTCATTTGGTCGTTTTTCTGTTGAATTAACCGGTTGCTTAATTTTGGGTTTGCATTTCTGATCTTTTGGTTGTTTGGGAAAGAGAGTTTTGGACAACCTATCCGGGTTCATTAATATCACATAGAGATAAGTATTACCCATGATTCTCATTAACTGACTGTGAGCTAATAGTGAGCTTGTTTTATTTGCTTTGTTCATATGTTATTATATTCAGAATAGGTGGTCGGATTGGACCCTGACTGGCACATCCGTACAACTAAATATATCAAACTGTTCCAGTTAAACTGCCTCCACACTCTTCATCGATGGCTCAAGTCCAGAGCTGTCCAGGATGACAGCTCTATCTCCTTTGCACCTCACAGAAAATCATATCCTGGACGGATTTCTTCCACCTACTCACCTACAAAGCCCTCCACAACCTGTTGGGTGTAACGCGTTACAAAAGTTACAGTAATGTAATTACCTTTTTGCTGTAACGCAGTAATATAACGCATTACTTCTGAAATGATATGGTGTTTTGTTTCTAACAATTCACAAACATCCGACACCAGAGAAACAATTGTGCAGGTAGAATAGTAACTCAGTAAGCCTGTGTACTATTGGTTAAGACGGCTGCAGAAACAGATTCACGTTTGAGAGAACTATATTTTATCATTTAAAGCCATACTTTTGCGGTTATTTTTGGTGAAAGTAACTCAAAGTAACGCAAAAGTAGTGCAAAGCATTACAGTTCAGAGACAGTAATAATGTAATGAAACGTATTACTTTAAAAAGACAGTAATAAGTAACATGTACTGTATTACATTTTGGAAGTAACTTGCCCAACTCTGGCCGCGAGTAAACGGTAGGCTAAACTCCGTTGGACGGGCAGCACTGCAGCAGTCGGTAAATGCCGCTGAAACACATTAATGAACAGTTAACCACAGGACTCTGGAGAAAAGTATAAAGTTGGAGAAGTTGTTCCTCATTTAAATCTGGCTCCGTATGATTAAAAGCAACACGAACCTCGTTGTTATTGTGAGCAGTGTCCTGAGAAAATCAGCGACGTAAAAGATGAAGCAGCTGCACTCGGACACTGGCCGTTGGAAATAATTGGTTTGAACTAGCGCCAAACCAAAAAAGCACCAGCACAGAGCTTATGTGTACCCTGAAGGTCTCTTTATGTCTGCCCTGTGTTTTCATCATGTTTTGCTGCGTTTACCCTTTAAGAGTATTCCTAAAATTGTCAGGTGTCATTGGGTGTCGTGAAAGGCACCTCCAAATAAAATGTGTGGTTGGAGTGATGCCATGTGGCTCAGGGGGTACATGGTGTCTATACATCACAGGGTCAATGGTTTGATCCAAAGTCCCTGCAGTCAATCTGTTCAAGAGTCCTTGGACCAAATGCCTGACCCCAAATTGCCACCATAGGCAGTTCTACAATTTTGTATGTAAGTTACTTTGGATAAAGGCCACATGTAATGTAATGTAAAGTATGACAAGTTAAAGACATGTGTAAAGCTTGTTGTAAGTGTAAAGGATATTTTTGTGAGGCAAGAGCTGTCAGGAACGTGACACTAATTCAAGACTAAAACGCAACGGCTCGAGACAAAGTAGCAAAATCTAAAAAGTCTGAACTTAAAAATGATCCGTAAAGAGGTAAAAACATGGCAAAGGCAAAATGCAAAAACGTAAGACTAAATACACTTGACTCTGGGAAATGACAAAAGGTTCTTGGCTCGAAAACCTTGGTTCTCTTTAATGCAAATGAAACAAGACAAACTGTCACAGGACAAAGGAAGACGAGGACTATATGTACAAGAGGTAAGGGGGCACAGTTTGGCAACAATCACAGACAGGATTACACACAATGGCAGGAAGTAATGAGCTCTAAAACGGGAAGGAAAAGTAAGTACAAAATAAAACAGGAAGTGCATGACGGGACTAGACATGACTAAACAAAATATACTATACTGTATAATATAACATAATCTAAACATGAAACATATTACATAAACCCAGTAGTGTAAAGTAACGTAGATTACAATTTCTGGATGCTTGTACTTTAATTCCATTTCCATTTGATGCTCCTTAGAACTTCTACCCCACTTCAATTCAGAGGTAAATGGAGTACTTTTACTCCTCTACATGTATGTAATCCCTTTAGTTACTTTACAGATCTGGATTAATGATGGTAAATATAATCAGCCCTTAAATCAGACTTTAGTTCACCCGGAGTAAATCCAGCAGCTACCCTGCAGTATACAGAGCCATTCAAACTAGCTGCACCTTTACCAGCTCTGAGAACACTTTAATGATCAATCATTATAAAACATATCAGAGATATTATTCTGAAATGGACCAATCAAACAATGACTGCTTTTACTGTCGCTACTTTAAGTACATTCAGATGAGAGTACTTTCTACTTTCACTGGAGGAACATTTAGAATACTTTTACTGTGACAGAGTATTCCTACACTCTGGTACTTCTACTTTACTCAAGTACAAGATCTGAGTACTTCTACTTTGACTCAAGTACAAGATCTGAGTACTTCTACTTTTACTCAAGTACAAGATCTGAGTACTTCTACTTTTACTCAAGTACAAGATCTGAGTACTTCTACTTTTACTGGAGGAACATTTTGAATACTTTTACTGTGACAGAGTATTCCTACACTCTGGTACTTCTACTTTTACTCAAGTACAAGATCTGAGTACTTCTACTTTTACTCAAGTACAAGATCTGAGTACTTCTACTTTACTCAAGTACAAGGTCTGAGTACTTCTACTTTACTCAAGTAACATTTTGAATACTTTTACTGTGACAGAGTATTCCTACACTCTGGTACTTCTACTTTTACTCAAGTACAAGATCTGAGTACTTCTACTTTTACTCAAGTACAAGATCTGAGTACTTCTAATTTACTCAAGTACAAGATCTGAGTACTTCTACTTTTACTCAAGTACAAGATCTGAGTACTTCTACTTTTACTGGAGGAACATTTTGAATACTTTTACTGTGACAGAGTATTCCTACACTCTGGTACTTCTACTTTTACTCAAGTACAAGATCTGAGTACTTCTACTTTGACTCAAGTACAAGATCTGAGTACTTCTACTTTACTCAAGTACAAGGTCTGAGTACTTCTACTTTACTCAAGTACAAGATCTGAGTACTTCTACTTTTACTCAAGTACAAGATCTGAGTACTTCTAATTTACTCAAGTACAAGATCTGAGTACTTCTACTTTTACTCAAGTACCAGATCTGAGTACTTCTCCCCCCCTAAACATGACATGAGTAAACAAAACCTGGCAAAATGAACAGACATGACGTGATGTTACAACGGCTTAGGCATCCAATTTTGTCTGTCATGATGCATATGACTAATGATTTTGCAAATCATTCCAGACAGCATTTAATCAGCCTCTTTTTTATTTCACCAGCAGGAGGTATTTTCTAACCTCTCATTGGTGGTGTGTTCAGGGTCACTTTGACAATCGAGCACTAAATGACAGCTGCTGAAAAGCCCCTGACTAGCTGTTCACTCTGAGCCAAACAAAAAGTGAAACACTGACACGGTTCCTTTTGCGTCCCAGGTGTTGGAGTGTCCTTGGACACTGTACAGAAGCATGGAGCTGCTTAGCATCTGTGTGCGGTGTACTGTTGTAGGAACTGCTTTGAGGTTCAAGGGGTTTTGCGTCTCCTAGCAACTGCAAAAATGTTCAGATGAAGCCAGTCATTGGGACAGACTGACTTCACTCTATTCATTTCCGCTGCTGGAGAGTGCTGTGTGCTGATACTAATGGAAGACAAGTGCTCCGGTGAATAGATGGAGTGAGAGCCAGGAATGTAAAAGAGTGGGAGTGGAGAGAAGAAAGGGAAAATTAATAAAAATAGAAATGTTCCCACCAAAAAAAGAGAATAATAAAAGGCTTTTTTGTGTTTGACAGCTCAGGACCAGTGTGCCTCATGTTGACGAACACATGCTCTGACAGTGATTGACAGGCCGGCTGGTTGATTAGAAGTCGCTCTTTTGTCTTCTTTGTGAAGTCACATCAAAAACACTAAGTACTCAGAGAAGAGATCAAGGATGAAAGCTATGTGAGTGTGTGTGTGTGTGTGTGTGTGTGTGTGTGTGTGTGTGTGTGTGTGTGTGTGTGTGTGTGTGTGTGTGTGTGTGTGTGTGTGTGTGTGTGTGTGTGTGTGTGTGTGTGTGTGTGTGTGTGTGTCGCTGTGGCTGTGACATTTTTTACAATATTGCAGAATGTTACATGGATTGGTTGAATACTTGATTCTGAGTTGATGGGAAGAAGTCCGGTCAGACATCAGCGCGGAAGAAGACAGAAAAGAAGTAAACACTAAAGGGAACAGCAGAAGAAAACAGACAGGAATGACAAATTAAAGGGAACAGCAGAAGAAGAGATACAGGAAGTCAACTCTAAAGGGAACAGCAGAAGACATACAGGAAGTAAACACTAAAGGGAACAGCAGAAGAAAACAGACAGGAATGACAAATTAAAGGGAACAGCAGAAGAAGAGATACAGGAAGTAAACACTAAAGGGAACAGCAGAAGAAGACAGCCAGGTTGAAAAAGATCCTGACTTGAATCTCTTTCCCTTCTGCACATCATCCCTTAGTGATCCTGTATCTTTAGGTTTGTGAGCTACGTGATTTTTGCATTTTATTTATTTATGTATGACTCTGTACAGCACTTAGGTCTGGAGGTTTTAGTGCATTACAAGAAATATATGTTGTATTTAAGAGTTAGTGTTTTATTTGCTATGGAAAAGCATATTTTGTCATAAACCTCAGGATTCCTAAATAAACCCCAGTTATAACCAGTTGCCAGTAGCCACCAGGTACCATAAATTGGTCCCAGTAAGTAGCCGCCACTAGTAATAACCTACAGTAGTAACAAGTATACCGAGTAGTCCTTACTAGTCAACAGCAGTCAGACTAACATTTAAGAAATGTTTGCCAGAAAAATATTTAATATGAGCAGTTGAGAGTTGATAAATGGTAACAGGACTGTGTCTGTCCAAGCTAGTCCAGTCTTTAAACCCCTGAAGCACTTTTACTTATACAAATTAGCATTCAGACATTCATTAGGAGGCAGAGCCTGCTAAATTCTCAAGGAAACTAAAGTTCACACACCATCGGCCATGCCATTGGGAGGGGTTAAGTATCTTGCCCAAGGACACATCGACCTGTTGACTGCAGGGACTGGTGATCGAATCACCAACCTTTATGATTTGTGAAGGACTGATCTACCTCCTTTGCCACAGCCATAAAGACGTCTTTAAAAAGTATATATCTATGCTGCATCATTTCCTTCCAAAATGCAACTGCTGAAGCAACAAGGTTGAGTCTCATCGAGTGTGTACAGGTCACAGTCAGTGGATGCAAAATGGAGCATCAACCTGAGCATAATAATAAAATGAATGAATTTAATAAATTGTTCACTTTTCCAGCCTTAACAAATCCAGTTGGTAGATTTGTCTTCACATGTCCTCTGTATGAAGTAATTTCCAATTTGTACAGGAACCCCATCACTGGCCCATGATAGAGACATCCATCACCCTGCGTGTGTCGGCACAGGAACATTAGCACACAGGCTTAATGTACTCTTAGATGTATAAATCCGTCCGTGTGTTCTGTGTGCATTGCAGCCGCTATAAATATGGATGCCCTGACCTTTCCATGAAAAGCACAGAGTCCTGCCGGAGGCTCTGATCTCCTATCAATTCTGCCTCTTAAGTGCTCTCTGCTAGGGAGATTGAGATGAAGAGGCTTCAGAATATACACTGTAAGATAGAGCAGAAGCAGCTCAATATATGAAACGTTGACCAGATAACAGTGTTCCATCAGGTAGAAAATAAATCAGCTCCTGGCCCTGCTGCAGCATTTAGTGACCCGGGCGCTCTCACACTCACTGTGGAATACGACTGAAGAAGGAACCGCACCAATGCCACGTGTTTCATACTTGAAGAGAAACTATTATATTTTTGAAAGACATGTTTGATTTTTTCGGGCGTTAACCACAAAAAGAAACAAGAGAACACCTCTAACTAAGATGAAGCACAAACTCTGAAACAGTTCCTTCAACTCTTCAGCTAATAGTCTGAGAAGAGTCAAAACCAACTCGCTATGAGTTAATAATTCAGATGCAGGAGAGTGTCTTGACAACGGATTAGACCAGGGAACAATTCTGTTACTTAAGACATCCAGTTTCACCAAAACAGAAGCCAAACCAGCAGCATAGGTCACATGACCCGGGTATATTGTAGGGGTAACAGCATGGATGTATAATAAGAACTGGATGCAACGTTGGAGTTGTGGGCCTCGTTCATTCCTATGTGAGCTGCTCATTGGCGCATGAAGACAAAACGGCCTGAGATTCTCGAGAGCGAAACGTCACAAATGACCCATCATGCCTGGTTGTCAGGAGCATAGAGCATGCGCAGTTGAGTTTCCCCCTAAGCCCCGCTCCCGATTTCCCGCTCTCGGCTCAGTAGAGTGAATGGAGCGAGAAAATAAATCCGGATTCAGCTTTTAGTGCATTTTACAACTTTAATGTTTTTAATAAGGGCTATACAAGGTTAATATTGAGTAGTTTATTTTTGCTTTAAAAAAGTATATCCTCGGATTTACAGACATCTCTTTCCCAATGTGAATCAATGGGAAAAAGTCTTTCTGGGCCGGGTGATGTCACGGACTGATGCGGAAGTTGTAGTAGCGCCGTTTGGCCAATACGAATATTTTCTTCAAAGTCCGGAGCATTTCCTAGGGTCTTGGGTACAGAGGGATCGCCTGATTTCGGGCGTCCCCACCCTCACCTGTCTTGTACGGGTCATTGGCCGGCCCTCGCCAAAAGGAAAACCCCCAGTGTGACGTAGTGGACACGGCTCAGACTTGTGACGCCCCCTTGATAATTGATATGGATAGAAGCTGCAATGGCTCATCGGTCCACCAAGTAGCGCATTGATGGACGCAGCCACCATGGAGCTCATGAACTAAACAGCTGATTCCTCAGAGGTTGCTGCTTCTGGCACAGACACAGCAGCCTGTTACTTTTATGCGTAAAATAGTGACAAAACATGCCTCTGGTTAATAATGATATAACTTATTTTCTCCATAAAAGCTGGTGGGTTGAAAGCAATACGAGAGGTGAAAAGAATTATACTGTAAAACACAGAAGTAACTGTTGATGCCGGGCATTTAATGCCCGAGACACACATATGTATTTAGCTATGTTTTAAACAAGTTTAAATAAAAGGCTGGAGGGTTTTTGCTCTGCCAGGAACAACACGGGGGATTAATCTCTGATTACTATAGCATAGCCTATCATTTTTTTAAATTCCCACTGTCACGGATAGAATCATATTGTGCATTAAATAAGATAAATGTAATCATTCAAAAAATATATATATTTTATCACTTTATTCATCCCAAACTGGAATGTTGTTTGCTACAGCAGCAAAATGCAAAAAATAATTAGAAATGGAAATAAGAAATATACAAATAAAATAGTGAAATGAAATGAAATATTTAATAAAACAAAATAAATATGGTTTAATCCACGTGTGTTTACAACTACAACAATAATCTGTTTGTTTCACATCCAACGGGATGAAGTGCATGATTTTAATCGTCATCATAACGATCATTTAATGTATCATGTTTGCCGAATTCACACGAAAGCACTAACAAATGCGAATATGTTGTAGTCGACTTCATTAAAACGTTAATAACTTGCCTGAACTCGATAATTCACTAATAGGTTTATTTCTAATGGAGCCTCGTCATCTCAGCACGGCAGACAACCATATATACAGTGTCCATTGTTTACTGTACGACTGTTGAACTATTACTGTTGGTATTTGTTTGTTTAGCGTCGATTTTCAACGTGCAGGGAAGTTGAAAATCGACGGTAGATGACTTGAGATCAGACCGGGTCTCACAGCGTTTTATTCTTACTCAATATCAAGCCACAATTATTGATCTTACTTCTTTATTTTTATTGTAGCCTATAATCTCGGGCATTTTCACCGTCCTTTTTTCCTTCTAATTTGTTATTCTTTTCTAAACCACACACTGATAATTACTCAACAATAAGCCACAATTATCTTTGTTTTTATTTATTTGTTTGCTTGTATAATGTCAGACTTTCTTCCCGTCTGTCAGGACAGAATGTGTTATCAGCTCAGGAACGCGGGAAACTGTATTTACCTGTTTCTTTTCATTTCAAAATAAGAGTTTACTAGACCACTGGGTCGTAAATGAGCATCTTTTCTGTGTTGCTATGGGACTTCCCTGCAAGTTAAAGATCGATGCTAAAGCTTCCCATTGCGTTTAAATGAAACGCCAAGGGATCCTGACATCACGTCAACATAGGACGAGTTGGGAGTGAGAACGTGTTGGATCAGCAGTGCTGTGACTCTCTTTAAGTTTCACACCTAATGGGCCATCGGAAGTGCCAAAGTTCTCCCATCCCCCACTGATCTCCAACAGTAGTTTTAACTGTAGGCTCGGGTTTGCACATTTATGCAGTTGCAGTTCCTGTTCCTTTAATGTTGCATTGCTGTTAATAAACTTCCGTGGACATATCTAGTGTTTAAGGTGAGACACAGCAGGCAAAAACATCGTTTTTCATGCACTGGTCAATTTTGAGATGTTGTGCTATTTTGATTCCATAACATGTTTTCTTTCAGTCTTTTGAAGGAATACGTACAAAATACACATTTAGGTGTTTATTTTACTATAGTTTGTCTATTTGTGTCTGTAGATTTCTCCTAAATTCACCAGAAGTTTGCATTCTAACGCAACATAGCACCACTGGCGCTGTTTGCACCACCCTGGTATCGTTGTAGAGCTCCGTCTCTCCTGCACAATGTCATCGGATCCAAATATGGTCATTTTCTTTGTATCAGCAACCAAATTGAAAGTACAAAGGGGGCTTTAATCCAAAAAACGAAATTTCATTGGCTGGTGTCAATTTCTGTGATTCGTTCAGATGCGTCACGTGGTGTGTGTCACTTCCTGGTTTAGCTTTCCGTGGGACATTTCAATCTCTAAATGGCAAAAGAACAGCGAAAAAACGTTCACAGTGAAGACGACAACAATTGTCACTTGCATGAAGCAAAGTAAAACTAAAAAGAAATGAACCCGAACATGAAATACCTTCACGGAGTGCGTCGATGCGCAAGCTGTCATCCAAACAACAGGAGGGTTTAGAGAGCGCCACACAGCAGTGGCTGATAGCTCATGTAGTGAGGTTGAATGAACTGCTCACTGGGTGGATTCAGTTCAGGTCCTATGCTGTGTTACTCAGTTTTCAGTTGTAATGTGTTTTATAAGTTCTATATTGTTGTTGCCAAGGATTAGATTAGATATTGTGTCTATAAATAGTGTCTTAAAAAACAAAAAATGGAATTTGACAATAAATATCTTTAAAGGTCGTTTTCTCAAAATGAGTTTTTTTCATATTGGGAGCTAGAAATTTCCACTTCAGTAGCACTTACATACACCAAACCTTCCAGTTGTCTTCCTATCAATATTCTAAAGGTTTTTACAGAAGGGTTTATTCATATATCATTCAAAGCCTGAATTATATAACATTTTATACCTAAAAACATGGCAAAATTGGATATTTTACGGCTGTGGACAGTATTTTCCGATTTATAGAGTGATAAAAAGAGATATCAAAAATCCCTTATGTAAAAACTTTAGATTCAAATATGACTACAAAATGAAACAAGAATTTTGAACCTGACTTTATCCAATGTTCAGAATTGTGTTCCTGAAATGTATTAAAATATGTGCATATTTAATTGGATAATGTCTAATTTGCATATTTAAACAAGCTTTTTCAGAAAACTTGTAATACAAAAAAACAATCGTCTTAATGTCAGTGATTAACTGGAGAAGTTTCATGCTGATAAGTTAAAAAAAATACCCTATTCACCTGTAGTGTCTCGACTTAATAGAAGTCAAAAACAATGAACAGGATTTAACTTAGTAATAATAATGAGATATATTTCTTCCGTTTTGGATGTGTACGATTTTTGACTTCAGGGTTTAGAGCACTGATCTATCTCTTCCTCCGCTCTCTGCTGTCAGACCGGACCATTTCCCGTTCTTGGACAGGGGAGAAACTAGTGCCCCCTTGACACATAGACTGATTCTGTGTTTTAGCCATGCCTGATTGGCTTAGTGCTTTCGCGACTGCATTGTTTTTTTCATTCAATGGAGGTGTTGTTTACTGAAGTACTGTATTTCAGCGGTCCAGTCCAGTGGTGTAGTCTGCGTGATACGCTGGTATACGCCGTATACCCACTAGAAAATGCCAGTGATTTCCGTATACCCTCTTAAAACTGAGCGATGATACGTAACAACATCATTTTGTGACTGCGCTTTCACGCTTTCTCCCCTTCTGTGTTAATACTTTTGGACGTCTGGGGCTTCCGTCGCCTGTCCTGTTGCTAAGCAACAGCAACACACTTTGTTCGGCTCTGACAAACCCCGCGTTTCTCTAACGTTATCACAATTTGATCCGTCCACCATTCAAGTTCGCGGAGCGCTAAACAGGAAGCAAACATGAAACGAAAACAGACGACAATATTTCAATGTTTTCCGAAGTTTTCCCCTACTACCACTACAGAAGAAGAGCCAGGTCAGGCGGCTGTCCTAAAGGTGACAGAGAACGAGCCCGGCGCTACCGCAAAGTTACCCGGTAAGTGAAATTAGCATGGTTATCATTAACGTAACTGTAGCAGGGGATAGTTGGTTAGAACTAGCTAACTTGATCAACGTTAGTGTGGTGGATCAATGGAAGAGAAAGGGAGCGAGATACTGTGTGTGTGTGTGTGTGTGTGTGTGTGTGTGTGTGTGTGTGTGTGTGTGTGTGTGTGTGTGTGTGTGTGTGTGTGTGTGTGTGTGTATATGTGCAGTCATAAACAGAACACAATGTTTATATTATCTCCTTGTTTCAGATGATGACACAGATGAGAGCTCCTGGCCAGCCTTGTGGACTGAAAGTCAGGCTAGGGAATTTAAGAACAGGCATCCTTGGTTAGAGTGGAGGGACAGAAAGTTAGGTAAATGTCAGCACACATGCAAAGGAAAGCTGATCCAAACAACAGAAATTCATAAAGTCAATGACTATGCAAATGAGAGTTAATTCATGGTCATGTTAAAAGTGCATTTAAAACATTTGCACCATTTAATTACTATATGTTATTTATCAGTAGTTGTCAAATAATTAGCTATTGAAAAAGTGGAACATTTGTCTCCTTTTATCTGCTTTTCATGCATTTGTTAGCCATGGTGTAAATATTGTAAGCAGTTTATTAAATACTTTTGAGTAAATATTGGCTCTTTTCTGCAGATGTTATTGGTAAAAAAATCTATTATGCTAATTAATCATGGTTTTGTTTATTTCCAGGTTGTGCTCTTTGCAGCGCTACAAAATCAACCGGTGTCCTCACCGAACAACAAGTGTCTATGTCTGAGGAGTGGGTGCACTTTAAGATCCAGTCCTCAGATTCAAGCAGATCAACATCTCTGGCCTTTAGACGGCAAGAGACGTCCAGAGCACACAAAATAGCCCAGGAGCTCACGGAGAAGGGTGGACAGGATTTAGTTGGAAATTTGGTGAGAGCTGTGTCAGAGACTGTGTTTGCAGAGACAGATTCTGTATTCAGAACAGCATACTATCTTGCGAAGATGAACCGACCTTTTACTGACCATGATAGTCTCATTGAGCTTCAGGAAAAAAATGGTGCCAACATGGGCACTAGTCTGCACTCAAGGTACAGTTCCACAAAAATTGTAGAACACATAGCAAAAGAGATGCAGAAAGAAATAGTTCACAGTATTGTGACGTCTTCAAGCAAGTTGTCTGTTCTCATTGACGAGGCTACATCTATCAGCCACAAATCTGCAATGATTGTCAACTTGAAAGCCTCAGTGGATGGAGCTACTCCTGAATTTTTGTTCCTGGAGCTGGTTGAGCTGGAGAGCCAAAGGGCAAAGGATATAGAAGAAGCTCTGCTGAACTGTTTGGACACTGCAGGCTTCACTGAAGAGTGGCTTCAAAAGAACTGGGTCTCATTTGTTTCTGATGGAGCCAGTGTCATGTTAGGCAAGAACTCTGGTGTGGCAACCAGGCTGACAGCAAGGTACCCTAACCTCTTCACATGGCACTGCATGAACCACCGTTTGGAACTGGCTGTATCTGATGCTGTGGATGAGGTTCAGGCAGTCAACCACTTCAAAGTGTTCCTAGAGAAGATCCACAATCTCTACAGTCAGTCCAATAAAAATTCACGAGAGCTTCTGGAAGCAGCACAAGAAGTGGGCTCGCAAGTCCTGAAAATTGGCAGAGTTTTAAGTACGCGATGGGTGGCCAGCAGTTTCCGTTCTGTAAAGGCTGTGTGGACATCATATGAAGCACTCAATAGACACTTTGAAAATGCTGCAGGCGACCAAACAAGAAGCAGCACAGAGAGACAAACTTATAGAGGCCTGGCACGTCGAATGTAAAGCAAGGAATTCCTGTGTGACCTCGGACTCATGTTTGATGCACTGTCTGAACTTGCAAACCTGTCTCAGCAACTCCAGGCCCATTCTGTCATACTCTTGAGAGCAGACCATCTTCTAAAGCGCACCATCAGAGTGCTGGCATCATTCAAAGATACCCAAGGAGAGAAATTAGAGGAGGCACTGACTGCACAAGCTTTGGGACATTTAGGATCTGTTCCCTTGGAGTCAAATGCAAAGCTCACACCAATCAATGCAAAACAATTCCTACAAAGTCTGATCAACAACTTGGAGAAGCGCCTCTCATTTGATGGTGAAATGCTTCATGATCTCAGTGTTCTGGATACAGGCAACTGGCCATCAACCCCTGGCATACGGCATGGTGAGGCACAAGTGAAACGACTCTGCAGGCGGTTCAATCTTGGTGAAGAGCAAGCAGTCAATGGTATGAGAGATTTCCTTGAGCACCCAGACAGTGAGCCTGAAAGCTTAAAGCCACTCATACAATGCATGAAGACCATCCCTTGCAGCACTGCTGAGTGTGAAAGGGGCTTCAGTCTCATGAACAATATATGCACAGACAAGAGATCGACACTGTTGTTGTCAAATATAAGTAATTTGATGATGATCAGCATCAATGGGCCCCCTGTAACACTTTTTGAGCCAAGGAAGTACGTCACAACATGGCTGAGAAGCCATCGCTCTGCCACGCAAGCAAGGAGGCAATGCACACCTCAGATGCCTGAGTACAAACATATCTGGAAAGCTCTGTAGACTACCAGACTGTGTCTAGAAGTGTTCCATCCTTTTTTCAGCGCTTGTGGACTAACACAGTGAACCCAGTATGGACATGTTGAGTGCTTTTTCAACCTTCATTTATTGAGGTGAAGCTTATTTGTTCATTTGTTTCTTGTTTGAAGCTAATTTGTCTTGTAGCACTTCAAGGATGTTTGCTTGTTCATTTAAGCTGTTACAGTACATAGTTTGACAATGATTTATGGAAGATAATAGGGCTGAACAAGTTTGAATAAATATCTAATGCATTGAAAAATGTGTTTAAAATGATTATTGTGTGATATTTGTGCAGATCTATGCGAAACAAAGATTTTTTTAAAGTGTAGAATATGATGTGTGGGTCAGGTCTGTAGCATGACCATATTTATTGTATATTACTCAAAAATTGCAGTAGGCCATATTGAGGTTTTGATAAAAAATGGCGATTAATTGTTCAACCCTAGAAGATAAGTGGGCTTTTTCCATCATTGTTCATTCTTTTATTTGTTAATGTCACTGGCAGTTAAAAGTCACATAAAAATGCTTATAATACATTGACATGTTGACACATAACCAGTCTCAAGATGCATACTCTATGCATTAGTGAGTGTGATGGTGTTCATGAGGTGTTGCTTTCGAGACAGGTGTTGCTCCGCGATGCGTCGCTCTAGGATGGATGAGTACAATTATTACAGTATACCCACTACAAAAAAGTAGACTACACCACTGGTCCAGTCCCTGGGTGGGATCCTTCACATGGCCCAACCAGACCATTAGCATTACAATAGGTCCTTGTCATCAACAGTTCTCCCCCGAGTGAGAAGCTGGTGAAGAGCCAACGCTCTACTTAAAAAGCTAAATGTAGAAAACTGCTGTACTGTGTAAAAACACCACAACAAGATTCAATAAATTGTCCTGCATATTTAAGCAAACTATTGTAAAGGTAAAAGTATGAGCAGCAAAAATAAAAAGTCTAAACAGTTTTATTATTAATAATACAATTAATATATATTTAATATAAAAATACTATATGTTATTGAATTACAAGAAAGATAGGATGAGATAAACTTTATTGAATCTCAAATCTGGATGTTTTATCGTTAAAGTAAAAAACAAGGAATTGCACATCATTCGAAATTCAAAAGAGTAGAAAATAAACATGATATAGCTTGAATGTGTGTAATAGTACACATTTAAAAAAGTGTAAAAGTAATGAGTTACATTCCCTGTGAAAATAAGGGATACAAAATATGTGACTAAAGCCTGCACAGCAAACACAACTGCAGAGCTGCAAACATTACTGAAGTGACAGTTCTGTTAGTCCAGGAAACAAACTGTGTGAACCAAGGCTAAACAAAGGCCAAAGTTCACCCCGTTAGCTGTCTCTGTGTATTTGTGGAGGAAGCGCCCTCTCATGGTAAAACCCTGCAATCGAACAAATGGGTAAATCTTGCAATGCCCCTCTTAGGAAACAGGGGTAGGGCTTTAGATTCCCAGCCGCTGGAATCGGGTAGGTATCTGGTAGGAATCAGGTAGGGGGAGGGCATTCTAGCATGCTTTATTTGTAACAGTGCAATATAAATTCAATCTCCCAGGGAATTTTAGGCATTTTGCTGGGGGGGACACTATACTAATAGACAGGAAGTGCCTCCAGGAAGTAATTCCTCCCGGGCACACATGGTTGGATTTAGTGTTCAACACACAAACATATAAAAAAAAATGTCTTTGTCCTTAGTAACTTACTGTTTACACTGTATGTCCCGATAATGACAGAAGCCTCCCATATTTAAATTAGGTTTTACAGTTCAAAATGTTGTCTAAGAAAACAGAGATAAGTTCGTACTATGGTCTCACTCTCTGAACGGTGCATGATGATCAACCCTTAAGAACAAACGATGCAGCTCAGATGGTGTATGTCCATACGATGGCTATCATACATATTTCATAATCACTCATGTCAGCCTCTGCTGCTCATATGTGGAGATCTAAACATTACTAATTAACAACAATTTAACTGGTGAAATTCTTATATTTTGTCTTAATTTCATGGTTCAGAGATGTTTTAAAGTACTTTATTGTTTCCACGTATTCTCCTGATATCCTTGCCTCAGTGATGTCACTGTGGAGCGGGGCTGCATTAAGAGGCTGCAGATGTAGTTGTGCTCTGCCATAAAGCTGTGAAACTAACCGTGACGAGGAAACTGATCCTCATGTGTAAGATTAGAGTAGCGCTCTCTCAGGACTACTTAATATAACACACACACACACCACACACACACACACACACACACACACACACACACACACACACACACACACACACACACACACACACACACACACACAAACACATCAAGTGAGCTGCATAGTCAACGTTGTTCAGTGGAGCGTTGCAGCACATACCAACTGAAGCAGCTTTGCAGCACAACACGTACGTGTACATGTGTACACACATACACTCACACAAAAACACACACACACACACACACACACCAATTATTATTATTTATTTCAATCTAAAGAATGAAATGAAATGAGTGTGGTGCAGCACACCTGACACACTCACACGGTTACTGATCAGAAGACATGTAATGCAGAGACCCAGAGGTGGGACCAAGTCATTGTTCTGCAAGTCACAAGTTAGTCTCAAGTCTTTGCTTTCAAGTCCAGAGTCAAGACAAGCAAGTCCCGAGTCAAGTCCCAAGTCAAGACCGACAAGTCTCAAGTCAAGTCCCAAGTCCTACCGTTTGAGTTTCAAGTCCTTTCAAGTCCTTTTAACAACGGAGAAATAATATTTACACAAATCATGTATGCTTTTAAGATCTGTATATATTTATCAAACCAGGAACATTGTTCAAACACATTTGAAATAAACAAAGGCAAATGTCATTTCCACAGAAAGTGCTGACATTGTATTTCCATTGCTTATTGCACTATAACTGTCTCAAAAGATCCTCATTTTTGCAAAACACTCTTCACCTTAAAACTAGAGGCAGGCACTGCCAAGACTCTGGTGGCCACTCGGAAGAGTGAAGGAAGAGACTTCATGTTCAGTGCCCAGAACAAAATGGCGTTCTGTCCTTCGGCTGTGTCTAGGTAGTGACTTACCACTCGGTGGATTGCTCATCCTTGAAAATGAATGTTTAGGGTAGTTTTAAGGACAATGTTATGAATGCCTGTAGCCAACCATTCTGAAGCAGGGGGTGATTCCAAATTAGCCAAAAGCTGGAGACTGGACCAATCGTCAACATTTCTATTTCATCCAAGACGACCCAGAAAGGGGGCTCAAAGTGCAGAATAGTGAACTTATCCATTAATGAACCCACAGGAGATACCGTTTAGCGTGTTCGTAAGCCAAGGTGACGTTTACAGTATCATTGATATGTAGCTAGCTAGCAATTAGCCGATAAGCTAGTGTTGGCTTTCTTTCAAAACTTACCGTTCTTTGTGCAACTTCAAATGTCGAACGAAGTTGGAAGTTGTCGCGTCTCCGTCTGTTATCTTCGTCCCGCATGTTTTACAGACTGCAGTTTTTTTTTTGTTGACCACCTCAAAGTTTTTAAATCCAAACGAAACTACCCGTGGTATCATTGTTGCCTACTTGGCGCCTTATAGTTTGTTCCGCCTCATTGGTTGTCCAGTACTTTGATTGGTTGGATGCTGTCCGATCAAAACAACGTGGATCTAATTTGATTGGATGTCATGCCACACACACGTTACGCACACAGATGTACACAGGTGCAAAGAGAGATAGTCCATGTCAACATACTTTTTAATCTTTGGGTTTGGGGAAAATAGCAAGTCTTTTCGAGTCAAAAGGAGCAAGTCCAAGTCCAAATGCGAGTCACTGATGTTAAAGTCCAAGTCAAAGTGCAAGTCTTTTTAGATTTTGTCAAATCAAGTCTCAAGTCATCAAATTCATGACTCGAATCCAAGTCATGTGACTCGAGTCCACAACTCTGCAGAGACCCCCTCTCAACAGGAGGGTCCCGTCAGTACCAGACCTGGATCCCGTTAGGAGTGGAATGTCGAAAAAAAGCAGTCCTGCCATTTAACACAGTTCTTCTTATCAATAGTCTGAGGTAGGGAAAAGTAAAAGATGATGAAGAAGTATTTATATTTTCTTTCACAGTTAATGGATCTGACATATCTGGCCTCAGGAATACACATCATCATCATGCAGTCCAGTGTACAGGCTTAAACAGGTTTGCTTTTATAAAAAAACAGCTTATCCCACCGTTGTGGCAAGCTTTGACCAAACATAAAATGGTCAATATCACATATGAATAATATAATAGTGTCTTATTCATAAAGTGACTAACGGAGCTGCTATTTTCTGTAAGGCTTTAAGCAAAATACTCCTTAGCCAATCAAACAACGTGAAGGGGACCAGATTTCTGAGCATGTATGGATGGTGAGACAAGGCATTGAGTTAGTAGCAGAAAAATCTGAAGCTTCAGACTGTTGAATCAGCGCTGAACCATTGAAAGGACAAACGTACACAGCACAGCACACAAAGGGAAAATGGAGCCTGTGTTTTACCCACCCAGGTATCAGGAGTAGTGCACAGCTGTTGTGTACTTAAGGATTCTGGCTTTGGTTGAAAGTAAAACACGTTGATTTCAGAGCTCCTGTCTCCAGTCTCTTTCTGAACTTGTCCAGAATGTATAAAGTTACCCCACTACCCCAAAATGGTTTCATCCAGGACTTGAACTGGCAAAAAAGCAGTCCCTACGATCTGGGTGACTATAGCCCCGGATCGTCACATTACAAAAGGGCCGAACTAAAATAACTTTATTCCTGAGTCCATCCAGGGAATAAATGGTTTGTGTCCTCCTGATGTTTACAATATTTTCTCTTATTTATTCCATATTACACTGTATTTATATACACATTACACCAATGTAACACCAACATTACACCCATTGTACTATGTATTTACACTATTAAAACTCCCCCTCTTTTAGCTAAGTTACATTTCTGTCTCGTTAGCTGCTGAATGCTTCACTTTGTTCACTAGCTGACTGTGTTGGCCTGCAGTTCTCTGAGAAGTGGGTTCAGAATAAATAGTTGGCAAAGACTCAGACAAGACCTCTGCCCCAAAACAAAACGAGGAGCGAGACAAGCGGCGATGACATTTAAAAAAAGTTTCTTCACGTCACTTTAAACCACTTTTTGCAGATAGCCATATTACACCTATATTACACTGTTATTACACACATATGACACATTTCTACCCATTTAAAATTAACTACACAGTATAACACCCTTATTATACCCATGTTACACTATTATAACACCCATCTGTCCTGGGGCTTCTTCTTTTCATCGTCTATCTACTTCCTCTTTGCCATATCTTCCGTAATTTCAACATTCACTTTCATTGCTACACGGATGACACCCAGCTCTATTTGTCCTCGAAACCAACCTCCATCCTCCCCCCACCTCTCTCTCTGACTGCCTACATGAAATACAATCCTGGTTCTCCTACAACTTCCTCAAACTTAACAGTGATAAAACCGAGGTTCTCCTCATTGGCATCAAACCAACCAAATCTTACAATTTCTCCATTTCCATCGACAACTCCTCAGTCACACCCTCTCCTCAGGGTTAGGAGTCTTGAGTGTCATACTGGACAGCACACTTTCCTTCAAAACTCACATCAGTAATGTCATTTGGTCACCGCAATTCCAGTACACTTCACGCATCGTCTACTGCAACTCTCTACTCTTTGGTCTCCCTCTTCAGTCCATCCACAAACTTCAACTGGTCCAAAACTCTGCTGCCCGCATCATCACCAGAACCCCCTCCATATTATATTGCACTGTATTTAGATACATATTAGCCCAATATTACACCTATCTTACACCGTAATTACACTTTTAAAACACCCCCTCTTTTAGCTCAGTTTTGGTCTCCACCAACCACCGATGGAGATATCAGTCTCTTTAGCTGCTGAATGCTTCACTTTTCACCAGCTAACTGTGTTCCCCTGCACTTCTCTGTGCAGTTTATCAGACAAAAGTTGACAAAGACTCACAGGGAATCTGCTCAAAACCAAATCGAGGACTGAAACGAGCCTCCCAGGACGTGCAGAGCTGCAGAGATCAGAGCATTTCTTTGTTTGTGTGAAGGCCCCTTGATGTTTTTGCTCTTATTCGTGGATATATTTTGTTCACAACCATTGTACATAACAGAAGCACCATCGGTTCCTGAGGGCTCCGGGGAGAAAAAGCAGGACACTTGAAGTTCAGTGTTGTAGAACAGTAGGTCAAAGAGACAGAGGGAAGTGGTTCAGTCCTACACTGCTGCGTACAGGGAGGAGATGATACAGAGCTGCATAAAACAGACTGCATTGATAATGTAATAACTGTAGTACAATGGTTAGGTTAATGAATTTATGCTGATTTTAATATTATCAATAGAAAATCAATCATATTGAAATGTATTATATAGTCCAACAATTTACATATGTGTCTCTGGGACTTTTTAAGGACAATATTCAAGTTTTTTTCACTCAATGCATCATTAATTCCTGTAGGATCCACAATAATCTGACGGTTAGATAGAATGGTTGTTATTGTTGTTTTGGTTTATAGTTGTTCAATTTGCCATGCAAACAATCTGCCTGATTTATCGTAAAAAAGTGTGTTGGAGCCTTAAAAGACTAGAGGCAGTCCTAAAAGCTGGCACTTGATCATATTCAGCTCTCAAAATGACTAACTCACATTCCAGCTGAGGATTGTCTTTCATTCATCATGTTTTCAAATCTTGATCTCTTGTATCTTTGTTTTACTTTGACCCTGTACAACTAATGCAACCTCCTCTCAGGAGAGCTTTAAAAGCTTCCCTTCTCTTACAGGCAAAAGGTTTGTGTCGGATTTATTTCAAAGATATCGTCCTCCTATATTCTATGAATTCTTCATCTTGCATGCATTTGTGCTGGAAAGACCCTCTAGGTAGATAGAATCGGAGGATGAAACCCTGTTTATTTGTCACATACATGCACACAGCAGAGCACACACAGTGAAATTGGTCCTCTGCATTTAACCCATCCTAGTACTAGGAGCAGTGGGCAGCTATTGTGCAGCGCCCGGGGAGCAATGGATAGGGGGGATTGGAGGTGTCCGGTGCCTTGCTCAAGGGCACCACAGCAGGGCCTAGGAGGTGAACTGGGACCTCTCCAAGTAGCAGTCCACTTTCCATATTTCAAGTCTGTTTGGGGACTTGAACCGGCAACCCTACGATTCCCAGTCCAAGCCCCTACTGACTGAGTCACTGCTGGACAGTGGTCCAGAGGTGGTTCCTCTGTTAAGGTCTTAACCTCATAGATTAAACAGCTGGGTGTATGATCCAGGATAACAATATTATCATTATAGCACTTTTTTATTTTAGACCACAATTGAGGTGGCGATCAAAAAGTTATCTATTCGGGAGAATGTCTCGAATGTGTTAGAACAGTGGTTCTCAACATTTTTTGGGCCAGCGCCCCCTATGCATTATCCAGGTCGCTTACCGCCCCCTATCACATAAAATGTAGGCTAAGTGTCTCCCCTGAACTCTAATATTGATTATTATTTAGTATTTATCATTATATTATATATTTATTATACATTCCTACAATATTTTTCTTATTATTAAGCTGCTATATTATGTTATTACACAAACTCAAATCCTCTAAGATTGAAGTTACATATTAACATTTCTAAATAATAGTAATAATAATAATATTATTACTATTATTTATTGTTATTTTTTAACCTTCAATTGCCTTATATTATTTAGGTCAGATATTCTGCATGAAATACTACTCCTGATGTATAGTATAATCATTTGGGAATAGATGTTCGGTTTGTGTGTGCTCATGTGGGTATAAGGGGGAATGAAGTAGTGGATTAACTGGGTGAAAAAGGATTCAGAACATATCAGATAGAATTACCAGTACCTATCAATAGGTCAGAAGTAAAATCATCAGGGCATGAATCCCCCGGGAAGATTTTTTTTTAAATGTAGGATTTAAATGCTTCAATCTGGTGCACTTTAAGGGCAAAATTAAGAGATTAGATCCATGGATACATGTCTCATCACCCATATGAAACAGAACTGTATACTTTTCAATAATCAAAAAATCCTTACAATGTGACCACAACCAATAAAAAAACATTTAAACTTTGTCATTTATATTTGGGTTCCTGAATCAGACTCTCCTTCGCCTCCTCTCTCCCCTCATGTGAAGCGGCATTAAACCACTTATAACGTCTTTCTTGTCTTAAATAACCTGATTAGTATTTTTAAATTGTATTTATATCTTACTAATCACCCCCCTTTTAAACTGTATCGTAGTTTTTCTGTCCTATAGTATACTTTGGAATGATTTCATAACTGCTTTTATTTATTCTGATCTTTTTTTACAACTATAATAATATTATAAAGGTGTGTATTGGAAATATTTGTTTACATAAATGAGGACCAAACCGTTTGAGAGCCACTGTGATCACCGAGACTAACAGTACCTATCTGACGTTTAAAACCAGTGTTTTTAGACTCTAAACCCTCAGAGTCCTTTACCTCACTGAGCTGTAGTTCTCTGAGGCAGAGCTTCAGGAGAGGACTCTCCCTCCACCTTGTTCAAGTAATAGCGTCAAAGGCTCGACCGTCGGCCGCATCGTTTCGACGTGTACGGCTATCTGGCAGGCGCTGAAAGATGACTTTGTGCCCTTGCCCAAAGAAACCAAATGGGCAGATATTGCACGAGAATTTTGGAGAGTGTGGAACTTTCACAATTGTTTGGGGTGCATCGATGGCAAACATGTCACGATTAAAGCCCCGTCAAATGCCGGAAGTGACTATTTCAACTATAAAGGTGCATATTCCATCGTGCTGGTGGCAATTTGTGACACAAACTACCGTTTTACAATGGTGGACATTGGAGCATACGGTCGTAAGACTGACGGGGGAGGGGGTTCCAGAGCAGTCGTTTTGGATCGAAACTTCAGCAGAACACCCTTAAACTGCCACAGCCTAACTAATTCACCAGCACATAAGAAAACCATACCACGTACAGTATTGTAACAGGAACTTCACACTGCAGGTGCATATATTAGAGGGGAAAAAAAGAATGGAATAGGTTTGACGTGAAGCTCCGCTTCGGGCTTGTGCTCGCTTCTTGGCTTTGACAAACCGATCGCGGAGGTTCTTCTACAGCTTTTTACAAAAAGCTTCTTCTTTCGCCAAAGTCCCTGAGATCTATTTCCATGGGTTCCTGGCCATCTGAGAATCCTTATGCTCCCGCATTAAAGGGTCATAGTAGGCCTACAGGTGTCTGTACAGACGAACCTGCTCGCAGAGTCGTGCTTCCTGCTCATCCATGCTTGTAGATAGCTGCGCTGCGCGCGTCAAGTTATAACCGAGGAGACAGCCTGCCTCTGCGCCCCTGAAAAGTGGACACAAGAGCAGAGACCAGTCGGACACATACAAAGACTTTGCCTCGCTCATTTTCTCAAATCATAGATTATACAACAAAGCCTGTAAAACGCCCAACAAAAACACATAAATGCCCCACTTTCAAAAATATTGCCCCCACCGCCCCCCAAAATATTTTTTTATTTTACTTGTTATGCCATTACCTTATTTGACATCTATCTGCTATGGTGTAACTTATCAAGTTGCTCCGTTGTTTCATGTTGTTGAGAACCCGTGTGTTAGAATGACAGGAAGAGGTTTTTACAAGTTGTTGAAGTTACCATACCTAAAAGCTTTAATTCTGAATAAAACAATGTATTTTTCACCTTGTATGTGACTGATCTGGTCTGGATCTAGAGTTTAACGTTAGGTAAAAACTGCCTGAACTTTTTAATCTGTATACTCTTGTGTGACAGAGGTTAGAGTGAAAAACCATACAAATGATGAGAAATACTGAAATATATCCTGTTTCACATATCCCACAGGATATGAGGACAATGGCTGAGATTTCTTGATATGCCCGAACTGACCGCTGACACACATTTAGATCATTACTGTAGCTACATCGCTATGGGATTTGTAGTGTTGTAGGGTTACCTTTTCTATAATCTGATTACGTAATTGCGTAACATGTAATAAATTATTTACCAACTGTTTGTTCCCAGCATGCCTCACTGTACCGGTTACCAAAAGCCATTCATTGCTCTCTATCAAATTACCACAAATATGAAATGCTCTTCAAGAGGCAGCAGGTGCTCTGATTTAATATCATATTTAGCGTTTTAAAATATCTTCTTTCACACTTTACTGCTGTGCACATCGTCAGAATACCCGTTGAAACAAGAGGAACCCTGTGGATGTTGTGTTGATCAGCTCTTGTTTTTGGGATCACTGATTGGTTACTTGTTTCTGGCAGCCGGAGCAGGCTGACACCGTGTCTGATAGCAGCACAGGTTCTAGGGAAGTCTTCTGCGGGTGTTCGCTGTGTTTGTGGAACACATTCTAAAACACTATCTTTGATGTCGAGCCGACAGAATATCTAAATCATAAATGAGGAATGATTCAGTACTCAGAAGTAAAAAAAAAAGAGCTTTTTCAGCAAACCTCAACCTGCTTCAGATACAAGTTTTCCAAGTCAAAGGGCGCTCTTCAGTTCCAGATTAATTCAGGACTGTTAGTCTAAACACAACAGCATAATAGTCTTTAATTAATCCAATCATGTGTATATGTTTGTTCTGTGTTTATGCCCTTCCTAATGAGTGAAGCTGTTGTTGGCCTTCAGCTAAATTGAAAATCAGGGCCTTTGAGTCACAGCTCTGCTCAGAGTAAACAGAATGTATTCAGGCACAGGTTGTTGTTATTTGTGTTTCACCCCCTTGGTGCTATAAATATGAAAATAAGCAGGCAGCTGACTTAATCCTTGGCGCAGCTGTACATCCAAGCAAGCAGCGATTCAATTAAATATGAAGTCACCTCAAACAACTTTGGCAGATAAACCCTGCAAAAGATCCTGATCCATGTTCCTAACCCAATCACATATACAGTGGTATGCAAAAGTTTGGGCACCCCTTAGGAAAACCACTGCATCAGTTTGTCACTTGCTGAGCTTTTGAAGCAGCAACTTCATTTTTAACATATGTTATACCTTATGGTAACAGAAACATCTCAGTAGTGAAATAACTTTTATTGGTCAAACAGAAACATGTTTATGTGCATTCAAACAAAAATAGGCATGTGCATAAATTTGGGCACCCCTAAGAAATAATTCCATTAATATTTAGTATTGCCTCCTTTTGCTGCAATAACGGCCTGTAGACGCCTCCTGTAGCCACAGACAAGTCCCTTAAGCCTGGCAGGTGGTATTTTGGCCCATTCTTCCACACAAAACGTCTCCAGTTCAGTCAGGTTTCTTGGCCTCCGTGCATGGACAGCCTTCTTCAAATAAATCCATACATTTTCAATGATGTTAAGGTCTGGGGACTGGGATGGCCATTCCAGAACATTGTACCTGTGCTTCTGCATGAATTCCTTGGTGGATTTTGATCGGTGCTTAGGATCATTGTCCTGCTGAAAAATCCAACCCCGGCGTAGCTTCAACTTTGTGACTGACTCTAGAACATTCTTGTCAAGAATCTCCTGGTACTGTAAGGAATTCATGTGGCCCTCAACTTTAACAAGTTTTCCAGTACCTGTGCTAGCCACACAGCCCCATAACATGATAGATCCTCCACCAAATTTTACAGTGGGCAACAAGTTCTTTTCATTGAATGCAGTGTGTTTTTTTCGCCATGCATACCTGTTCATGTTATGACCAAATAACTCAATCTTGGTCTCATCTGACCACAGTATTTTGTTCCAAAATGCTTCTGGCTTGTCCAGATGTGCTTTTGCATACCTCATGCGACTCTTCTTGTGATTAACACTCAGGAAAGGCTTTTTGCACATCACCCTTCCAATGAGCTCTTCCTGGTGCAAAGTACGCTGGATTGTGGAACGGTGAACAACTACACCATCAGCAGCCAGATGTTGTTGTAGTTCTCTGGAGGTGGTCTGTGGCTTCTCTGTGACCATTTTCACCATCCTTCGCCTGTGCCTTTCCCCTATTTTTGTCGGCCTACCACATCTTTCCTTCACACGGACTGTTCCTGTGGCCTTCCATTTCACAACTACGTTTCTGACTGTGGAGACAGACAGTTTAAACCTGTCAGATAATTTTTTGTACCCTTCTCCTAATTTATAATGTTGGATTATCTTAGCTTTCAGGTCAGTGGAGAGTTGTTTTGAGGTCCCCATCTTGCCACTCCCTAAGAAAGAACCTAGGCCAGGCACAGCCAGCTATTACCTATGTTAAATAGCCTTTTTCATGATTGGTTCCACCTGTCTTTGTAATTGAAGGTCTAATGAGCTAATCAAAGCAATTTTGTGCAGCAACCTGTCAGCTATAAATCCGTACAGGTGTTGAAATGAATGCTATTTATAAGGGTGCCCAAACTTTTGCACATCCCATTTTTTGCATTTTATTTTATTATAATAAAACTATGTAATGCTACCCTAAGAATTTTGGTCTGGAAAACACTAAAACGTCTACATCTTTGTAGGAAAACAAATGTTGTTGCTGTGATCTTCTATTATAAAGGAAAAGCAAATTGTCATGAAATCTCAGAGGGGTGCCCAAACTTTTGCATACCACTGTACATATTTAAGAAAATTAATTGATTACTATTTTTCAAACCCATGTTACACTGTTATCACACCCACATAAAACATTACTAAACGGCTATTATACCCATGTTACACTATATTAAAATATACAGTGTAATTAGACACATTTTTACACCAATACTACCCCTATAATACACCTTAATTAAACTGTTTAAACACCCATGTTACACTACTATTTATCCTCTAACACATCTATATTACACTGTTAGAATCCCCATATACACATAATAAAGCCATGTTACACCAGTGTTACACCCATATTACACTGATGTTAAACTGTTTTTTAACCTATATTACACTAGTATTAGACCGATTACACATTGGTCTAATACCCATATTCATGGGCGTCGCAGCCATTATATGAGGGTGGGAGAAGTCCCCCCTACCTTTTAAAATGATTGGATTAGACCCCCCACTTACACCATGTCGAAAGTCCTCTGCAGCGGTCTATCCACTCGCTGCTCTTTGTAGAGCTGTGTCAGTGCTACATTATCGAATCCATTCCACTTGCTTATTGAGAGAATGGCCGAATCAATGAAATTCCGTACCATGTTTTCACTGCTTTGAACCAAGGCAGATTCTCACATAGCACGCATGTTCAAGGAATGTTAACATAATTAGGCTACGGTTGAAAGCTCAGATCTGTATGAAGCGATGCCGGTATCGGAGGTATTGTACAGACCGTACACACACACACACACACACACACACACACACACACACACACACACACAAAATGTTCAGGAAATTGTTAATACAGCCAAAATCAACATAAGGAAATTTTTTTCAAAGAAGAGGGAAGTAATTTATCATGGTAGCAGTTCTTCAGTTAACCGTGACGGCGGCAGCGAAAGCGTCTCACTTCTGGAGCGGAGTTTCATCTTTCTGTCAAGATAGAGTTAAAAATACTGAATAGTTTAGAAGAGCAAAGGCATCAAAATGCCAGGTTACTGGTATTTATTGTGTATTTCAAGGAACATGAATAACCCAATCTCACTGTGCTCATGTAAACACCATATGAATACCCCCCCCCCCCCCCCCCCTGTCAAATTGTCCAACCCACCCACATTCAGGATGCTTCCTACGCCCATGCCCATATTACACAAACAATAACCCATAATTATACCCATTTTACACATGGACACAGCCTGTCAAATGACTGAGTCCCCCAGAATAAAAGACTATATAAGGGTTAAGGATGTGGATTTTTTAGCAACATTTTACATCTGGGCTCCACCAAACCCTTCCCATGTTGCACGGTTGACCCACTTCGACCCTTAACCCTCACAATGTCGTCCGCCTGCTGATTTCAATGACAGGACTTATGTTGGCTAATCAGTCGGGCTAAGAGTTGAGGCCGGGCTCTGTTAGGGCGATGACACCAGGCTGCTATAATAGCCAATTAGAGCTGTCATAGTGAGGAGGAGTCAGGCATGTGGAGGAGATCAGAGTCACCCAGTCGGGTGTCGCCGCTCCGCTGAGAGAGGTGGATGTGGGTGGAACACTGAAGTTATTTGATCCGTCCGATGCTCCACCTCAATCTATTCTTCCTTCTCAGAGTGGAGACATGTCTGCACTGAATTATGTTTTATTCTCCAAAGAGGCGTATGTGACGAGAATATACGAATGTACGGTATATATATGCTGTATATTGCTTTTAAGCCCTTTACTAATATGTGAGCAGAGGCCCATAGAGTACCTCTATGACATGCTAGCTGTTCATACTTAAACTGGATTAAACTAGATTTAACCTGAGTAAACTGAATTCAAACAGGTTAAACTGGATTCTAACTAAGCAAACTTGATTCAAAATAGTCAGACTGATTCTAAACTAAGTCAACTTTCAAACTGGATTTAAATTGGGTAATGCTGGAAATCAAACTGGCTAAACTATATTAAAACTGGTCGGAATCAATTTAAACTAGATCAACTGAATTCCAACTTGTCAGACTGGATTCAGACTGGTTCTGCTGGGAGATGTGTGGATGTTTACTTTTCGTTATTTTGACCCTCAAGCTGTTTTTGTTGAGTGTAAGTCTGTATTTAGTTAGAACACTTAATGTATTTCAGCCATTGATTTTTCAATCGCGATTTATAAGAAATTCGTAAGGGCGATAAAAACTCTTTGTCCCAGATTAATACAATTTATTCTCCTCTGCATGACTTTAATGTGATTATTTTATTATGTCACATGATTTGTCTTCTGGGAGGCATACCGCTTAAACAGGAGCAGTCCAAGGCTTGAGCCCTGGGGAACTCCCACATTCTGTGAGTTTGCTTGGTCGTACAAATGTGACGAAAAGTGCATCCTGAGTTGTTTGTCTCCAAAATATGTAGCCGATTTTCATTAATTTATCTCTGAGAGTTTGGTAGAGAAAAAGTCTGACAATGCATTTTCATTACAGCTCCATGTTCTTTCTGTAGGAGTGAGTCTTCATTGTGATGATTAAGCTTACTTTACACTGGGATCTTTATGCTCCATAATGACTCCCTTCAACCCTCACCCGCTTCCTACCTTTTTTCATTTCTTTCCTGTCATCATCTTGTCTCCATTTCCAGTTTCAGTCTCCATTAATTCCTCTCTACAGGTGTCTGTATCTTTTAACGACTTTATGCTTCATTGTAGCTCTTTCAAAGTTCTTCCTAATCTAGCACCTCTCATTTTCCTTTTCCCTTTATTTCATCTCCTATGCCATCTTCTCCCCCTGGTTAGGATCTTCTTCCCCTGGTTAGGATTTTCTCCCCTTGGTTAGTCCATCTTTAATCTTCTCATCTTTTCACTTCCATCCATTTCTTCTCACTCCACTACCCTAGCTTGCTGTATTTCCAGTATTGCTCCTCTTCATCATTTCACAGTCTTTCCTTTACATGTTATTCCCTCTTCCCTCTTATTTCGCCCCTGTGAGTGGTCATTATTTTCTTTCCTCATCTCTCCCAAGTTACCTTTTTCAATCAACATTTTCTATCACCTTTTGTGATTGTGTCATTTCCTCCTTGTCATCAGTCTCAATTTCCTGCTTGATCCAGGTGTCCCCCTCTCTGTCTCCTTCTCCTCTCCTGGTTTCCATCTGCTCAGCTCTTTGTCTTCTCAATGATGGTCTGATTTCCCCAAGGCTCCAGCCGTGCAATGCCCCCCCCCCACCCTTTCTTCTTCTTTGCCAGGACTGGTGGCCTTGGCGAAGGTCCTCATCTCGCTGAGGTGAGGGTCTGTGAAGCCTCTGAGAAATCAATGGCTGTGTCCCTGTGGAGCTGAATGACTCCCCCGACTACTTTCCGTCACCGGTTACGGAAGTTAAAAACAGACAGAGTTTTATTCTTTATTTGGTGAGACCCTCTCGGACATTGGGCCCGTGGGTAGAAACAGCAGAGTGAACGTACACTGTGTCTGTGTCCCTGTGGAGACTCAGAGCTGGTCATTTTTATGTTCACTTCCAGCGGTCCTGTAGCGGTGAACATTGATTCTCCTGGCTCGAGGGGGTCACGGTGGCCACATGTGGGACAAAGAGTGCGTTTGTGTGGGACATGTTACTGCAATGATAAGAGCAAGTTTAGATTTATATCTAATGTTTATCCAACTATTAATAAGGATTCACTATGGGTCCACCGTTTTCACAAACTATGCAAAGGGATTTTTTACATTTGGTTTGAATTGATTTATTTCCAAAATAATGTTGTAAGTAAATATTTTTTTTAAATCTCTAAGTCTGGAAACATGAGCGGAGCTGCTCACTGCCATAGTCTGCTGACCTGTGTGACTGAGTGCTGCACAGTGGGGTAAATGCTCTTTATTTCAGCTGCTGTTACCTTCTCTGTTTGGTAAAACTCTTTTGGTTTCATCAGGAATATAACCATAGATTGATATTTACTTTATGATCCTTGAACTTCTGTGAGTCTCACATGTAGTACCACTTCAAAACGTATTCACATCCATGCATGATTAAAAGAAAACTCACAAAAACTCTGGGAATCACACCCGTAAGTAAATACACTTAGTTGTTGATTGATGGACCACTGACACAGCTAATGGTGATCGTTCTTTCTCTCTAAACAGACTTGGATAAAAGCCAAGTTTTAGACGGGCGACTGTCAAAAGCGGGACTTTAGCTAAATGTGTTGATAAATCATAAAAATGCTGAGCAGTCAAACTAAAAGTGGGATACCTGGTGACCCTGCCTGTGTGTGCACCTTTTTCTTTTGTTTCTTTTACCTACAGCTTCTGATTGTTGTTCTGAATGCAGGCAGTTTGCAGCTTTGGTTTTATAATTTTTTAACTAGTCCTGCTGATCCTCATCTGTACTCCCAGCATGTCTTTGTATCTATGCCTATTGATTTGTACTTAATGAAGAGAAAACTTGAACGTGCTCTCTTGCACTTAAAGCGTGATCAATTCCATTGTACCTGTTCATGATGGCAGGTTATTAAAAAAAATCCTGTACATCACTCCCCATTTTTATCATGTTAGTTAGGGAATCAGCGTTAACACTACATCTCTAGATGACATTGAATTAAAAAAAAACTGGAAAACAGCATGTTTTCAGAAGTCTCAGTGTGTCGGGAGTGTGGCAGAAAAACTCCCTGGAACACAAGGGTTTTAGTGGTCATTTATATGATGAGTGTACATATGTCACCTGGGAAATGGTGTCGGTTTGAACATATGATTCAGGGTGGAATGAAATGTGACCACTGATGTCGATAAATTACACATCATTCACACTCGCTCTCTGTCCTGGTTCAAGGTCAGATTCACAATAGATATTGCGCTAATGGCATTAAAGACTCCCCCCAATTATGTGTTTCAGCAACCACCCCCATTCTCTGAGGATTCTAAGGGGATCTCTGAGGGGTTATTTGCGCTGATCCGTGTGAACTTAACTATTTTTGGTTGATTTGGTAAGGGGTAAACTTTGTGCCAAAGTATGCATCGTATCCAATTAGTTTATGTGCAAATATCTAAGGTTCACCAAGATGCTAACTTCTTTTCAATGCAGGTAAAGCTGCATTTTACCTTTTGAAATGCCTTGAGAAACTGTTTTCTTTGTTCTTAGATGCACACGTTTAGCAGCCGAAAAAGCCACACTGCCTTTACAGGAACTCGTGCCTCAGGGTTGGTTTTCAACCTGTTTTAATTAAAGATGTTCTGTGGAGTTTTGTTCTCTAGTAAATACTACGGAGCAGCTTCATTATGAGCTCACTGTTTTCTTTGTAGCGTCTTCACTACCCAATCCGTACCAGAGAGAGATGTGTTCTGCACATGTGAAAAATACCGCTACTTCGCATGATGCTGATGATGATTATTTGGAACTCATTTACGACAGTGTTCGGGGAATGAATAAAATAATGTTATATTTGGTTTCACTAGTTAGGAAATAGGAGATAACAAATGTTCCTTATAAATAAATACTTTATCTCTTGTTTTGGGTACAATAATTACAATATATGGAGATCATTTTGTCTTTCATTAAAATAGAAAAGCTGCAACCATTTAAGTATTTCAATCATTTTCAATTAAATATAATGAATGAAATATATATTCTGGTATACTTATTATGATACATTTGAACCTAAGATCATTTAAAATAAAATCTAATTTAAGTAGACCAATAGATTTAGGTAGTGTTGTAAAATACACTCTTAGGTATTTTTTCAAATATGTATTTCTAATGCACTCAGTTGGATATTAGATTTGTAAAAAATAAATATTTTATATTTGAATGTCTTGTGAGTTCTGATTCAGTTTTTTCCTCTGTTTTGTATGAAGCCTTCCCTATTAATGTATTTATGAAGGCCTTGTTGTATATGTGTGAGCATGGCAACATCTGCAGCTGTTTGCAGATGTTGCTCTTCCTGTCCTGCACTTGAAACACCATCGACAGCTACAATCCCAACTGCAATCACTCTGTACATTAGGAAAAGGAAACGTCTCCATTATGTTGGCAGTGCAGACTCACTGAAACAAACACAATCTCAGCAGCTCTGTGTTTGGCTCCAAACATAAAGAGTAGCTTATGATTGTAAATCTTTGAAGATAATGATGTGGGAACAGATCCAGCGGAGAAATGTCCGGATTCAGTCTAGGTTTACACGTTACAACACGGGTTGTCATAGTAACAACACAGACACATGCTGATCTTCATGTCATTTTTCTGATGTCACGTTGTTCTGAGGCATATTCCAGCTCCTCATCTGTTTATTCTATCCCCATAAAGAAAATAGAGTTCTTTACTTTATTCAAAGTAACATACAGCTCCGGAAAAAAGACCACTCAAAATGTTTTTTAAATCTGTATCTCTGTATGGCAGCCATTCCAGTGTATGTTGAATTACAACACAGAGAAATGTTGTCAGTAGTTTAAAGAATAGAATAAAGAAATAAAATGATTTAACTCAAAGACATACCTGAAAATAGTCAAACCTGAGAAACTGATAATGCTGCAGTGGTCTTTGTTTTTGCTGTAAAAGCTGTAGCATGCTCTTAAAGATTAAACAGAACATCTATCACAAATCAAAGCCATAATGTGAATACATTATAAATGTTCACAAGACACATGCTATATCCATGCTAGATCAGTCAGGACAACATCTGAGTAAAGCTTTATTCTCACATTAAACCAGGAGCGCCCGGGAGGAGTTAGTTTGAATATCTGGATCCTTCAGATAAGATAAGATAAGATAAGATAAGCACTTTATTGATCCCAATTTCGGAAATATTTGCGTTGCAGGAACATAACAAGACAAGGCGTTGTACACAGTCAAATTAAAAGACTAGAAATAAACTATTCAAAATGTCAACATCTCAACAGAAAAAAAATAGCATTAAAAAAGTAGAAAATATACATGACAGAACAAAAATGTACCCAAAATATTCCATCCATCTTCTCCTGCTTATCCGTCAGGGTGGCGGAGGTAACAGCTCCAGCAGAGAGCCCCAAACTTCTCTTTCCCTGGCCACATCAGCCAGCTCTGACTGGGGGATTACAAGGTGCTCCCAGGCCAGCGAAGAGATATAATCCCTCCACCTGGTCCTAGGTCTACCCTTCGGTCTCTTCCCAGCTGGACGTGCCTGGAACACCTCCTTAGGGAGGCGCCCAGGTGGCATCCTCACTAGGTGCCTGAACCACCTCAACTGGCTCCTTTCAACGCGAAGGAGCAGCGGTTCTACTCCGAGTCCCTCCCAGATGACTGAACTCTCACCTTATCCCTAAGGGAGATGCCAGCCACCCTGCGGAGAAATCCCATTTCGGCCGCTTGTATCCGCAATCTCGTTCTTTCGGTCATGACCCATCCTTCATGACCATAGGTGAGGGTAGGAACGAAGATGGCCCGGTAGAGAGCTTTGCCTTCTGGCTCAGCTCTCTTTTCGTCACAATGGTGCGGTAAAGCGGCTGCAGTACCGCTCCCGCTGCTCCGATTCTCCGGCCCATCTCAAACTCCACTGTTCCCTCACTCAAGAACAAGACCCCGAGATACTTGAACTCATTCACTTGGGGTAAGGCCTCATTCCCTACCTCGAGTGGGTAGTCCATCGGTTTCCTGCTGAGAACCATGGCCTCAGATTTGAAGGTGCTGATCCTCATCCCAGCCGCTTCACACTCGGCCGCGAACCGATCCAGTGAGTGCTGAAGGTCACAGACCGCATCATCTGCAAAAAGCAGAGGTGCCATCCTTAGCCCACCGAACTGCAGACCCCCGCCGCCACGACTACGCCTCGAAATCCTGTCCATGAATATTACAAACAGGATTGGTGACAAAGCGCAGCCCTGGTGGAGGCCAACCCTCACCAGAAATCGGTCTGACGTGCTACCGAGGACCCGGACACAGCTCTCAATCACGCCCCTCCAAGTGTCTCCATCATTGCCAACGTGTGTGTTGAAGTCTCCCAGCAGGACTAAGGAGTCCCCTTCAGGAGCCCCATACAGGACTCTTTTCAGGGTCTCCAAGAAGGCCGAATACTCTGAACTGCTGTTTGGTGCATAAGCACACACAACAGTCAGAGTTTTCCCCCCATAACCCGCAGGCATAGCGAGGCGACCCTCTCGTCCACTGGGGTAAACTATATATGTATGTGGGGAATATATGGGTGGCTGTTGGCACTCAAACAGCCACGGTATGACTGAGCGTGGGGGGGGTCGGCAGGCAATAGATCAAACGCTCCTTGATGAGCAGCCGGCTGGGGGTCATTCTGGGCCTGAGAAATAACAACCGCAGAGAGCAGCACGACTACAGCCTAAGTGTCAGCCGCTGCACCCCATTGGTCAAGAAAAACCCAACTTAATAACTCAGAGGCTCCCTGAAGAGCTGCAGCAGGACGGAGACAACGCTGAGGAGGCTTTTACTGGCCTTCACCTTCACTTAACAAACTGAAACGTTGATGTTAATTAAATGTATTATTTCAACAGATTTCACATAACTGTATTAGGTGATTTGAAAGCAAAAATATTAAGTTCAACTTGATATTATTGCTTTCAACTAACCTAATTCAAGTCAACGTTTCAGTGAAAAACAACAATGTTAATGTCGCTAGGGTTGCACATAGCTCAATGGGTAGATCTGGTGCTATTCAAAAGCACAGTCCCTTAGCAAGTACACAGGTTTTGGGTGACCAACTGCCAATAAGTATGTGGGACACATTGTGTTTGTGTTACTGGGATGCTAAGAGCTAATTTGGATTTCAATACAATGTCCATCTAAAATAAAAAAAGAAATATTTATATTGAACTGATAGCCTTTAAATATTATTTCAAATGCTCTACTGTAGGTTGATTTGTTTGCACAAATTAGGACTAAGTATTTTGTTTGATTGGATTTTTTTTCCAACAATCATCCACATAATGTTATTTTGCAGTCTCCGAGTCTGGGAAACTGACCGGATGATGTATGATTGCATGTGCTGCACAGTGGGGTAAACACTGGTCATTTACACTTCTATTACCTTGTGTGTTTGGAAATCCTCCTTTGGTTTTTCTTTATGAGCCCAGCATTTCTTGAGTCTCGCATGTAGTGTTGCTTCAGAATGTATTCACCTGCATTACGATTGAAAAACACCATTGTTTTCTAAACAGCCATTGGATAAGAGTTTCGACTTTCTGAGCGAATGTCAATCAAATGCGGGACATGTCTCAATTAGTGGGACGCCGGACATGTGATAGGAAAAGGCTGAAGCATCTTCATACTGTTTTTGTGATTTAATTTGCTTATATCAGTTCAATAACGCCACGCTTTGCTGCAGGATGGCGTTTTCTTGGATCTTGTAAAATCTTGAGGAGGACCTACCTAACTGCCAGCTATTGAGGCAAAGTTAGGGATCAGCCCTCAAAGACCATTTCAAACAGTGTGTGATGCTGAGGGTAGCTCTTCCGCAGATGGATGGTAGCGTTCCCTCCACAGGAACACAGCAGCAGAGCTGATGCAGAGGATCTTGTGTGTAGCATACCAGACTAAGCTGAAACGTTTTGTTCCACTCGGTGTTGCAGATTGAAAATAAAGGATGCTTTAATCCTTGAATCCATAAAACCATTTAAGGGGAAATTATTTTCTATCCCTCAACCACCGTATACGTGTGTGTGCATGTGTGTACGTCTATATTATAAGCAAATACATTTTGACTCACATTATACTCTGTAATTACCGTGTCTGTTATCTGGCAGTTCGTTGACACTGAGCCCTGGCATTGATGTTGCTGCTGCAGGAGCTGCTATTGTAAGAACCAAAACCATAAAATATGCCAGCCTAATTACCAATCGAGTAACAAATAGAGAAAAGGAGAAGGAAATGGAAACAGCAGGAGTAGCACAGAGAGAGCACCAATATTTTCATATTTACTATAACATTTATTCATTGGTAAAGATTGCTTTAGAATTGCTTTAGAATCTGGCTCCAGCCTATGCTGCCTAAAAAGTTGTTTGACTTTCAGCAGTGCGATGTGTTAAATTGAATGAAATTCTTTCCTCAGTCTGTCTCTCTTTGTGTCTCTGTCTTGGCAAATCTAAATGTTATCAGTTCCCTGGCAGTCAGTCCCCTCAGAGCTGTTAAAGTCGGCCCTGTCCCCTGAAACTCTGCAGCCAGATGCAGGCTGCCCATCAACTCAAAGGTCACCAGTCCTGCGTTCTGCTGCATCTGTCCTACCACAGTGTCCTTGACTCAAACGCTGGAAGCTCCAACATTCTCTCATTTCCAGTCATTATAAAATAAATACAAGTTCTGCATACCTGCTCTTTGAAGTGGCTTGACTTTATTCCTTGAAGGCTTTTCACCTCTGTCTGAAAAATGGCGTCGGAACCATGGATGTATAACAAGAACTGGATACAGTGTTGAAGGCGGATACAGTGTTGGAGGTGGGGCCTCGTTCATTCCTATGAGAGCTGCTCATTGGCTCATGAAGACAAACTGGCCTGAGATACTCAATAGCAAAATGCCACAAATTACTCATCATGCCTGGCTGTCTAGAGCATCATACGCAGTTGAGTTTCCCCTTAAGCCCCGCCCCCGATATCCCGCTTTGGCTCAGTAGAATGAATGGAGTTAGAAAATAAATCTGGATTCAGCTTTTAGCGCATTTTACAACTTTAAGGACCTAATGTTTTTAATAAGGGCTATACAAGGGTTCATACTGGGTAGTTTATTTGGTTTAAAAAAAAAAAATCCTCTGATTTACAGACGTTTCTTTGCCAATGTAAGTTAAAGGAAAAAGACTTTCTGGGCTGGGTGACGTCACGGACTGATACGGAAGTTGAAGTACCCACTATGAATATTTTCCTCAAAGTTTGTAGCACTTCTTGGGGGCTTATAGATGGTGTCACCCATTGAGAGTTAGTGAAGCACATTTCAGAAAGAAACCCTGGAAGCCATTCTGTCTCAGCCAAACAGCGACCTAAATATAAAACATACGGTTGTCCTTCAAGAGATGTTCTTCAGACAGCCACACTGGAGGCAGAGAGCTCGGCTAATGTCAACTTCACACTACAAGATTTTTAGCCCAATCGGCCGCTCCCAGAGGGATTTTGGAGCTCGGGGACAATTAGAGGATTAAATCGGCGCTCGGCAGTCGGCGTTTGATCATTATGTGTGAACTGTTCAAAGAGAGAGACTTTTTAAAATGTATTCTTTCATTTATTTAAAGGACAGTGCACATTGATCAACATTTCTGGAAACGTGCCAGTGTTATCCAGCAGGCTACTTTTCACTGTAGTCCTTTGGCAAGATGTTTGAATAACCACAGAATTATTTACAGGCCAGACTTTAGTGTATCACAGAATGTGTTTGTATCAGACTTACTGACAAGGGGATGAACATTTTTGATTTGACTTCTAGTGCCAAAGTACATTATTTAGCTGAGGCCATTTTAATGCTAGATTATTAGCTTCAAATAAGACAGGCTTTTTTTTCCCCCAACAAGCTATCATCCACATAATTGTATTTTGCAGTCTCCCAGTCTGGGAAACTGACCGGAGCTAGCTAGTTACCACAAACTGCTGACCTGTATGATTGCATGTGCTGCACAGTGGGGTAAACACTGGTTATTTAACCTTCTGTTACCTTATTTGTTTGGTAATCGTCCTTTGGTTTTTCTTTATGAGCCGCCATTTCTTTAAAGTATTGCATGTAGTGTTGCTTCAGAATGTATTCATCTCCATTGCGATTGAAACGTGATTGAAAAAAACTCTGTTTTCTAAACAGCCATTGGATTAAAGTTTCGACTTTCAGAGCGAATGTCAATCAAATGCAGGAAATTGTGTCAATTTGAGGGACGCCGGACATATGATAGTTAAATGCTGAAGCATCCTCATACTGTTTTTGTGATTTCATTCGCTTAGATCAGTTCAATAACGCCAAGCTTTGCTGCAGGATGGAGTTTTTGTTCGATCTTATAAACGCTTGAGGAGAACCTACCTAACTGTCAGCTAACGTGAAAACTCATTGTTTATCCCTTTATTTAGTTTGATGGCCATGGCTCAATTGAAACAGGAGGGTTTTTAGTCTACATCAGAAGATGTGAATACTTTCTGAAGACCTTAAATCAATCAGATATCTTCAGTCATTGTTGAGTCAGGGTTGCAAATAGGCGTGTGGACACAATTCATCTGAGGTTCAGCTCAGATTTGACTAATTACTCAGAACTTGGTCTATAATCCTTCGTGCACACTCATACATTTGCAGTCTCTGATCATCTCTGACGTGCTGAACTATGGAGCTTTGAACAGTCCTACTTGTGATGGAACACTACCAAGAACCAGAACAATATTAATTAAATACTCTTTTGTTCCGTAAAACTAAAGACATCACAGTCAACTTGTTTCCTGACTGTCAAAGGCAAAACCAGTGGTAACTTGGGAGCCATTGTGCGGATTTGACAGTTAAATTGATTCTGCAATAATTTAATTACACCGTTTCTTGGGAGTGTTTGACTTTAACTGGTAGTTTCATTCTGCAGGGACCGCTGCTGTGTAGATGTGGGATCTGAGACCACCAGAGGAGCACGGAATATTAACAGTTCTGATTGTGCTCCATTTGAGGTATAGTTGAGGGGTCCAACAAGTCAAATTAAAAGTTAATTCATATATCTGACGGAAAATCTGGCATTAAAGAGGAAACATCAAGGAATGAAGAAATCTTTCTCCACACAATTCCTGTCAATTTTGTAGACCTCAAGGATACACACACTGTGTGCAACGACAAACATGAGGGGCAGACAAAATGACTTCATCTTTGCAGCAGCAATTAAAAAAGATTCAACGGACCCTGGTGCTTTGTTCCAGTTGTTTCAATCGTTGGGTCCATGCCAAGTCTCTTATTTGTCATTTCCTCACTCCTCGATCCTCAATCCTCGCTCTAACTTAAGGAGCTTCCCATGGCACTTATCTGTGGAGGAGTGAGGAGCAATAACCGAGGAACCAGCAGACCATCCTTGAGGGAAATCCTCTGCCACTCGCCCCACCCCCTAATCAGTCACTGATTGGACGCTGCAGCGCATCACTTGATCCGATGCATCTTAACATGAGAGCATTTTACCAGTGGTGTGAAGATAACACATTAAAGGGAATCTCTCCTCAGTTTTATGCTGTTATTTTTTCAAACCATTTATCATCAAGTTGAACATAAGGGATTATACATCTGAACAACAAAACGGACCACATACAACTTTCTTCATCTATATATATTTTGTATTTTATTTTTTATTTATTGTCATTTTCATTTAGGCTGATTGAGCATCAAGTTAAACAGCCTACTGTTACAGGTTGTTGTCAGTCAGTGTTAAAAACACCATGATCATAACCTGGATTCTCCGAGGAGAGGACGTCCCATTGCTTTTAAAACTAATATCCTTGCTTCCTCTCTCTTTACTTGGTTTCCATCTCTCAATGCACTCTGGTGGGAATGACTAAGAAAAGACACAAGTGAGGGAAGCAAGTTAAGGAACTTGGCATGCAGCCTAGGTCATAACATCAGATGGAAGATTGCATTTGGAGTTCAGAAATGATTTGTACACTTCACAATCAGCCATTTGCACAAGCAAATTCCAAGGAAATAATAAAGCTAGATCATGACCATGTCAGATAAATCCTGAGAAAGAATTTCGGCCAGTATGTTCCGCCACTTTTGCTTTCCATAACTTCAGTCAACCAAGGCCACTCCAACATGGTTGATTGGTAATTACTACCCAGACACAAACATAAACTAGAACGTTTGGCCAAATCCTGTCCTGTTGCCATCTCTTTAAACTGCATTCATAAACACAATCTGTTCACAGTCCAGAGATGATGGACATCATAATGGCAGTGGTGAACCGTCAGGGCCTTTAAGGTATTCAGAGAGTACTCTGGAACCCTCAGATAAAAAAAATCGAATCAATTATACAAATCAAATGTAAATAAAATGAACAAATGAATGGTATCTGTGTTGTTGATCTGTAATATTTCAGTGTTCCATTGATTTGTTTGTCTTTCTCGGTCCATGCAGTACGCATTTGAGTGGTTTTGTGTTAGGAAAGAAATGGAACCAATCAGATATTTTTCTGGGTCTCTGGGAGGAATAACCTTCATCCAGGGAATTCTATATCCTTGATAGAATGCCCTGGCCCTTACACTGAATGAGAGCGTACGTTTGGATTGACAATTTGATCAACCAATCATATATTGATTTGTAGCCAATGGGCGTATTCTTTCAGATTTCCCCACGGTTCCAGGGTATTCTAGAGGACCTGTTAGTTCACTGGCTCGAGACAGAGGATCTAGCTAAGTGCTACGTAGCAATTCATTTGAAGTTTTATTGTTTTTTTAGGTGGAAATGGCAACAGGTGAAGATGAGGTTGTTGAGGAATTGTTGTTAGTACCCTTTTCAAGACAACCATTCAGTAAAAATATGGACAATATAAAAAAGGCGAGCTAAAGTACAGTACCAGTACAGTTATTCAAGTAAGTGACTGCCTCCGTGACATCCACATTTTTCGAATCCGGGGGGATTCAGAAGTTCCAGTTTTGATAGACACGGTTCGCCACTGCAAAACGGTTATCCCTCATTCAAGAGTTGCTTGCTGATTACCCCTTCAACTGACCTTTCGCTAAGCCCCACCCCCCTTGGTTATTGTTGCTAAGTCCGACGAACATACTTTCAACATGGCGTTTTTGACAGCTCTTCCAGCTGAACTGCTGTCCGTCTTTTATAAAGCAGCAAATGCTGTTTCTGACCGAAGTAGACAGAGAGGTTTACAGTATGCCTTTGAGGGTTACATACAGGATATCAAGGTAACAAAAAATGAGCATAATGCGATCAAAATAGAGGCAAAAGCGTATAGATCACCATCAAAAAGTGAGTTGCCACATCAGCTGATGATCCAGACCGAGGCTGGCACAAATGATGTCAACGAGCAACACTGTTCCTGTAAAGATGGGTAGGTCTATATTCACTATTATCGTCGTTATTATAAAGCAAAAGCACAAAGCACGTAAAACATTGTATAGCCTTGTATGCTAGCGTATCATAACCATAATAGGCAACGTTAGCAGGCTAGCTGTAATTAACGAGGTGATCGTTCGTTAGCTCTGCAGGGTTCTGCGCCCACATCATCGGGCTTATCCATCCCGTGGACCTCTGTAAGACACACAACGCCAACATGTCTGTAGGCCTAGAACTACAGTCCTCCACAAGCTTACCACAACAGTGGCATAAACCCAGAGGTGTCAAACAGCACAGCCCGAGACAGCAATCGTTGTGGCCAAGACAGACAGAAAAATGCGACCCATCTTCTGCCAATACATCAACCAAATGTATAGATTGAAATCACAGACTACCGAGTAGTCTAACTTTACTGTAGGGTTAAAGACAAAAGTCTTACCTTAGAACACACAAAAGTGTGGTTCAGCTGAGAGTGAGGACGTCCACTAAATTTAATCCACAGGCGACACTTGTCAGGCTTTGATTTTGGTTTGGGGAAGGGGAAAAAACGCACACCCCCCTCCAACCTCTCTGGGTAACGACTCTCAGTCTTACAAGTGCCCCAGGCACAACGTTTAACCATATCTTTCTTATAGTCCACAAACGGCAGTGATAAAAGTACGAACATCTGAGACACAGTCAATAGAGCGCTGTCATGAAAGTGTCGGAGCTTTGTCGGAGTCCGTTGTTGGCTCCGCTGTGATTGGCCAGTCTGCATTCTAGGGTGTGGCTTAGCGAAAGGCGAATTGTAAGATGATTTGTTTATTGATTTGTGTTAGCCTTATCAATGAACGAGCCATATGCAATTTAATTTAAGCACCGGTTTTTCCTGATATTGAAATGCTCATATTGTAAGTTTGATGGTTATACACCTCGCATTGTTACACTCTACGCACCTAGCATTTTTGGAAGAACTCCAGCTTGTTCAATTGATTGTTTCCCATTATTCGTTGTCCTATAAAAAAATATGGGGACTGTTAACCTGAAGCTATATGCCTTCCAAGCGTAGCTACCATTATCTGAACAGAAAGCAGCCTAGAGGTAACTTGGTGCAGGATTTGAGGTTTTTGGTAAATATTTGCATTAATTTAAACTACTATTATCGACGAGTTACTGTATAATATACAGTTTCTGTAAAGAGAACCTTAGCATTCATTCAGTGGTTGCCAATTTTCGAAAGGAGCAGCAAACACTTTCTGGTCTTTGCATCCTAACAACAGAAATGGTGTCTTGCCTATACTCCACCATCACAACACAAGGTTCCTTTTGTAGGAACTTCCCATGTTGGCAGGCTGGGTTAAACATGGAGTAATGAACACAACGCACTATGGCGTTCGATCAGTAAGCAACAGGGTGAAGCACTTGGGAGAAGGGAAGCAGAGGGAACCGTGGCTCCCTGAGCGTTAATACATATGTCTACAAATCTGAGTCGAGCTTACATCTGATGAAAGGCATGACTACACACAGGATACACACCTTGTACAGAGCTGTGTATACTTGCTGGGTTTTTTTCTATCATTCCCCTTCAGCAGCAGAGCTTTTTTGATGTTCAGTTTGCCAGCCGGAGAATCTTCTGACAGGCAGACGCAAAGCTTGATACATCTTTCATTTGGTGAGCACAGAGGCCCAAACAATTCAGAGAGCACCTTGCTTGGCCTTGAAACATGTCATAATATATAATGAATGACTTGAGAGTGTGTGTGTGTGTGTGTGTGTGTGTGTGTGTGTGTGTGTGTGTGTGTGTGTGTGTGTGTGTGTGTGTGTGTGTGTGTGTGTGTGTGTGTGTGTGTGTGTGTGTGTGTGTGTGAGTGTGTGTGTGTGAGTGTGTGTGTGTGTGTGTGTGTGTGTGTGTGTGTGTGTGTGTGTGTGTGTGTGTGTGTGTGTGTGTGTGTGTGTGTGTGTGGAATCTGAGTCCTGTGCAGCTGAAGAAACTATTAGAGTAGGCCTAGTCCTGTCTACTCGGGGTAAACCAAATATTTTATTAATTGTGCCGGACAAAAACAAAAACACTGTCAATGATTGTACGTTTTTTGTTTTTTTTTGGCACTAATGCTCTGAATAACCGGAGGAGATCCAATAACTTATTTTTGTGACATATTTAAAGATCCCCTATTATTCTCTTGTTCGTCAAAATGTATTACAGGTCTCAGATACAGAACCTGTCTCTGATTGGCTGAAACACCAAACAGATCATTGTAGCATCCCATAATCCCCTCTGTTTCAGCCCAAAAGTGCTTATTCTGTGTCTGTAGCTTTAAATGCTAATGAGCTGCTGCTGGCCATGCCCCTCTGAAAGATGATTGATTACAAGAAACACAATGGTGCTCAGTGAGGAGATCAAATTAATAAGGTGGGTGGGTGGGTGGTTCCTTGGTTGGTTATTGGCTAATGGTCGCATAACCTCAAAAGCACATTGTGACATCACAAAGTCGCCAAAATCTGACCAGCTCATTTTCAGACAGGTTTTTATAGAGATTGATCAGGACAAAAAGAGAGAAGGTCTTTGTTCCTGAAATGTTCAGGGTGTCTTAACACAGAGAGGACACAGATTTATGGATAAAACACATGAAGAAGTGGAATTTGAAGAAAAGGTGACCTTTAATGCATAGTACCACAGTTAGAAGTGTTCCTGTACTCATTTTTAATAAAAAAAAATATTACTATGCATCCCTTGTTTCACCAGCTCCTAATTTATTGACAATACAGAGAGGATTTTAAGTTGCATGCAACTCCACTACTAATGGTGTATTTTTTATTTATATATATTGTGTATCTGAGGGATAGCTGACTATTTACCATCAGCCATCAAGATCATTTTCTGTATGCGGGGGTGCTGCTGTGGTTGAAGTGCCAAACAACACAGACATACGTTAAATCCATGTTTCATCACTAGTCACAAGCTGCTCCGCCCGAGTGTCTATCATATGTGTTAGTGTTATTTAAAGTACTTTACATTAAATCAAGTACTGTACTTAAGTACCATTTTGAGGTACTTGTACTTTACTTGGGTATTTCGACTCCCATGTTATTTTGTACATCTACTGCACTGAAATGCAGAGGTAAATGGTGTACTTTTACTCCTCTACATGTATTTAATCCCTTTAGTTACTTTACAGATTTGGATTAATGATGGTAAATATAATCTCCCTTAAATCAGACTTTAGTTCACCTGCAGTAAATCCAGCAGCTACCCTGCAGTATACAAAGCCATTCAAACTAGCTGCACCTTTACCAGCTCTGAGAACACTTTAATGATCAATCATTATAAAACATATCAGAGATATTATTCTGAGATGGACCAATCAAACAATGACTACTTTTACTGTCGCTACTTTAAGTACATTTAGAGGAGAGTACTTTCTACTTTCACTGGAGGAACATTTAGAATACTTTTACTGTGACAGAGTATTCCTTCTCTCTGGTACTTGTACTTTATTCAAGTACAAGATCTGAGTACTTCTACTTTTACTCAAGAACAAGACCTGAGTACTTCTACTTTTACTCAAGTACAAGACCTGAGTAGTTCTTCCACCATATGGTGTTCCCCCCACCCCCTTATTATAATCGTTGAATCCCAGCCATGATTAAATGAGAGACTTGGAATTAAAACTTCTTGGAACACTGGACTTGTCCAGCCGAAGTCCAGCCGATGATAAGCAGCAGAGAGAGGGACGGCTCTGTCGGTGCAACTGTGGGAGTGGGAGAAGAGAAACAGCCTGAGTCCAGAGCGTCATTTTTGGCTCATAGCACTGCACTGAGAGAACCTCATCCTAGTGTTTCAGCAAAAAACACTCTCAGCACAATTTTGATTATTTCTCTGAGAACATAATGTGGACACAGGCCTTTAAACACCCCCCCAAAGCTGAGGACAGCCTCTGGATCTGTTAAACAGCTAACCCAGAGTTAGACGAAGCTTCATTGAAATGCTTCACATTCAGATTAATAACATTTTCAAAACAGCAACTAAAAACAAAACACAATCAACCATTTGTGTAATTGGGAAAACATTTAAAATACTAAAATATATTGATCATTTGGTTAGTCACATGCCTCTTGCTTTCTCGTGGCTACATCTCAGGCAGTTGCTACATTAAAACATCTGCAGCAATAACAAAAACAATGGACACAAATAAAGAGAGAATAATCTTAAACTTGTGTCCGTACCAGGAGGTCTGAAGACAAGGAGCTGATCAATATACATTTTGAACAGCATGTGGACCAACATCAGTAAGGATTGTGGTTCGATGTTCCTCGCTGAGTTCTTCAGGCCAGTTTTGTCTATCATCTAAACTCAATCGTTATTGATCATCAGCCTGCAGTCTGCAGAAACACACTCAGAACACACATGGAGCACACAGTTGTGTTTCTGTACAAACACACCACCACGGCTAATGTAAAAAAAAAAAAATGTTTTAAGTAAGGCATGCAGTGACTGAATGTCACATTCTGTGCATCACGTGAGGAAAGACAAGGATCATGCCACCAATCCGGGAGGGACAGGGTGCGCTGCTGTAGCTGATCAAAGGGAGAGGAGTGAGGAGAGGAGTGTCAGTTTGTGTCGTGCTATTACGATCATGAGTGACAGCAGGAAAAGAAGCAGCTTTTGGCTGCATTTTAACAATTGTGCAACTCAAAGACTGAATGCAGAATTTGAAAAGCTAAGGTCTGATATGGAGTGGTTCTACAATTAAGTCAGTGCATTCATTGGGTGGTATCAGAGAGTTACAAGGGTCTGTAAATACAATGAAAACAATTGGCCACAGCAATTCATTTATATTAAAAATGTCATTTTTACTTTGGAATACTTCAGTACAAAGGACTTATTGAATCAATTAAGTGATATATGCGTACACATATAAATCATTAGTCAAAACAGGACTACATTTGATTGAATTATAAAAGGCATTTATGATAAAAATGAAGAGCCGTTTGGGAGCCGAAAGAGCCGGCTCTTCTTGGTGAGCCAAACCAAATGATCCAGCAACCAAAAAGAACTGGAATTCCCATCACTAATGTAAAACACTTCGACCTTCAGAACATGTTAATCCACTAAAAGCGGTATGTCATCTGCAAAGAAACATATTCAGTCTTTCGTTGATGATATCTGCTTGGATTTGTTGCTTTGCGTTGCAGTTTTTAGTATCCTTCTTCTCGAAATTGTTAACTTTCAGAGCAGAAGAACACCACCTTGTTTGAAACTTCAGATTTTTAAGATGTCACAAAAGGCCTTTAAACAATTTGAACTCTGAGTCAGATTTTACTTGGACTGCTTTGCTCTTTCTTTGTTGTGCGAGGATTTTGACATGACATACTCCATAACAAGTTATGGCTATTGCACTGAATTAACGAAGCTGAGGAAACAGATGATTCCTGGGAAATGCATTTTAGCAAAGGAACTACAGATTGAGTCTGTGGAGGAGAAACTGTTTAAACCCAGTGGACATACTTATTATGAAGTGAAATAAGGAAAAAGGATCTAAGCATCACAAATGTAATCCAGGGTACAGCTCAGGCTCCTCTGAATGCATATCGTTATTTTCAAATATAATCGTTTTAATTGTAATCATCCTGATGGCACCCACCTATAAACACTCTGTCAGATCTTCCTGTAAGAATTATTTCACTGCCCTCCACAACCTTTCGTTCCTCCTGCGACACTCCCTCCTTCTCCTCCTCTTCCCCCCATCGCTCTTCTTCACACTGCTGCCGTGGCAACAGAGGATGAGGACGAGGAAGAAAGAGTAGGGGAGAGAGAGACACAGTGACAGAGAGAGAGAGAGAGAGAGAGAGAGAGAGAGAGAGAGAGAGAGAGAGAGAGAGAGAGAGAGAGGGAAATAAATAAAGAGAGGAGAAGACTGGTGAAGATGAGATTGTAGTCTGGGACCAAAGGCAGTGTGTGTGTGTGTGTGTGTGTGTGTGTGTGTGTGTGTGTGTGTGTGTGTGTGTGTGTGTGTGTGTGTGTGTGTGTGTGTGTGTGTGTGTGTGTGTGTGTGTGTGTGTGTGCGTGGTTGCATAATCCCCCTTCAGCCTCTGATTGAAGCAGGCTAAAAGTGAATCAAATTGAATGACAATAGTCACACTCATGGGAAACTGTTCTCTGCTTCTCTGTAAACTCATCACAAAATCACACGTCTCTGTGAATCTGTCTCTGCGTATTTGAGTGTGTGTGTGTGTGTGTGTGTGTGTGTGTGTGTGTGTGTGTGTGTGTGTGTGTGTGTGTGTGTGTGTGTGTGTGTGTGTGTGTGTGTGTGCATGCGTGCGTGCGTGCGTGCGTGCGTGTGTGTGTATGGAGGAAGTAAAGAGCAAACACTAAGCAAATACACGCTGAAATCAATCTGCATATCAAGGACTCAAAGTAAAAGTTGTCTTAGGTTTCAGGGTGATCATAACTGTAATAGCCCTATCACACTCAGTCACACTGACCCCTAAAACACACCCCGAGTTACACACACTGCTCGAAGAGGATCTTAGCTTTTCAATGATATCCTTATTGTGTTTGTTCTCCAAATGTGTCACATGATCAGAGACAGAAGTAGTACTCTGATCTTGTACTTGAGTAAAAGTAGAAGTACTCAGATCTTTTACTTGAGTAAAAGTAGAAGTACTCTGATCTTGTACTTGAGTAAAGTAGAAGTACCAGAGTGTATGAATACTCTGTCACAGTAAAAGTATTCAAAATGTTCCTCCAGTAAAAGTAGAAAGTACTCTCATCTAAATGTACTTAAAGTAGCGACAGTAAAAGTAGTCATTGTTTGATTGGTCCATTTCAGAATAATATCTCTGATATGTTTTATAATTATTAATGCATGACAATAAAGTCAAACAGTATTGCCAAAGTTATTTTACAAGTACGACATTTATACATAAATATACATTTGTAATGTACGTAATTATTTAAGTTCATAAACATTTTTGAACAAATGCAAGAACAACATGTCCTCTTTACAAGGAAATCTATTTACTTTTTTAACATGAACTACAATTTTGTTCCTTTTTTCAAACAAAGAACAATAGAACATGATATGGTGAGTTATTGATTATTAGTTATTATACATTTATTTATAAGCAAACTCTTTCCCGGACCCTGCCGTATTACTAGGCCTGTCATTATGTTAGGGAGGTATAGGGATGGGGAAGGCAGAGGTGCTGATCAGAGCAAGAGTTGACACCCTGTCTTCAAAAATGTTATTATCGTCTGAATAAGACTTTGTTTGAAATCAACCAAAAACCCCAAATGAGCCATAAGTCCACCATTATCTCTGAATGCGCTGTTGTGACATCATTCTGGTTTTATAGAGCGGGTCACAAATGTGAAGAACATGCTAATTGCATGTTGAATATAGACAATGTAATGCAGAGGTGGAAAATAACTAAGTACCTTTACTCAAGTATTAAGTCACAGAATACTTTACTTGAATGTGTTGCTTCTCTATACTTGTCAAGTTCATCTGGGTTTTTGGCTTATATTCAGTGTCTGCCTAAACTTGATAGGATTGAGGGCAACAGAGCACGCATGGACAACTCAAATCCTTTCTAGTCCTTTATTTTCTGTTCACCAGTTCTTTTTCATAAGACACTTTGTGTTCAGGTTGAACACCTTTAAACAAAAGGACAACACAAATGTTAGTAGCACGCAAATAAAATAATAAACATGTATATCCCTCATTGCATTATTCCTACATTTATTTAAAATCCAAAATAAACCACTCTTTTCAGGATATTATAATTCAAATGTAAAATAACTCACAATTCATCAAATAAATTATTAACTTACATGAATTAATAAGCAAGTGTTTTGCTTTACCAGAAAGCAAAGCAACCCAGTAAACCCCATTGATTACCATTTGCGCTGTTTAAAAATATTACATACAAAAGGAGCGCAAAAAAATAACGCTGCGTAAAAGCAATCAATTGCGCAACATCATTATAATGGGATTGCTACTATGGCAATAGATGAGCACGCAGAATTAAACAACAGAGAAACATACCAAAGGCGTCTCTGAAGCCTCCCACACACTGTCGCCAACCTCTCCTCGCGTTGGAACAAAGTGGGCGGTCGCCATCATTCCTGCCTCTTTGTTGCCGAGTTACCGGAAGCGGCATTCATATTTTCAATAACTAACTCGCCTATCATTACGAAAAAATAGATAACTCTATTAAAAATAAATCGAATAACCATTTTGGTAATGAACAACTAATAATCTAAACGAAAATACATGAATATAATTATTTATTTATTTATCCGTCTGTTTTCATCAATTATTATAATGAATTTTATTTTAATATTGACTTTTGTCTTAACAATACTTCTACTCCACTTCATTACAGAGGCAAATATCATATTTGCTGATATGCGAAATATGGTAATACACAGTTTTTCTAGTATCTTAATACGATACATTCGATACATCGACAAACTACAATTCTTAAATGCTCTTACATATATAAAACATTTAAATATAATAACTACTGTGATAAAATACCGAAAAGATCCATTCAGCATAATGAGTAGTTTTACTTTCGATACTTAAAGTTCAATAAGCTGATTATTTTTCTGAAATGGGCCTTTGTGTAGAGTAGGCTACTTTTATTTGTTGTACTTTAAGTATATTTTGAGGCTAATGTGTTTGTTCTTTTAGTTGAGTAACATTGTGTGTGTGTGTGTGCGTGCGTGCGTGCGTGTGCGCGCGCATGTGTGTGTGTACGCTGTGTTACATTAACACGGAGTCAGTGTGCAGAGACCGGAGAGAGGAGACGGATGTGGGACTGAGGAGCGTAGCAGCAGAGCTCCTTCACTTGCTGCTCTCTCTGCTGTGTTCACACACATACTGTGGTGTCATCTGGGAAATGTAGTCTGAAAGCTATTTAGACTGAAGGTCATGTTAAAAGAAAGTGGCTGGATCAAAGCATAAACACTTGAGCACTGATTAACTCTGGAGAACTGAAAAGAAACAGCTGATTAATGAGTGAGGTATTAAAAGGAGAAGAATCAGTGCTAACAAACCATGTTCTTCCTCCAGTGATTCAAATAATTTTTTTCTTTCAACGAAAATACGATTATTCTTTGGAATGTGATATTTGTGTCAACATACTAGTAATTTCTCAAGTTTATTTGGTTTAGCTGCTGTATTTAACTTTTAACAAAAGGCTTTTAGCTGAGCTCTAAATCAAAGTTAAATTTCAATTTTTAAATTTCTGTAGAGATTTTGTCCCTCCATTACGAGTCAACCAAGAATGCATTGGAGATGCTTTGAGTGGAGGAGAAAGCTGTTTACATTCCCACTGGATATTTGAGTTGGATAATTATGATGCTCAGAGTGTGTGTTTTTGCCATAGGCCACATTTGTAGTGTTCAGTTTTGTCGATACCACACAGCTAACGTTTGAACACGGAAGAAAAAGCTTCAGGCCAACTCTCTCTCTGTGAGTGCATGTATGTGTGTGTGTGTGTGTGTGTGTGTGTGTGTGTGTGTGTGTGTGTGTGTGTGTGTGTGTGTGTGTGTGTGTGTGTGTGTGTGTGTGTGTGTGTGTGTGTGCGCACGCGGGTGAGTGCGTGCGTGTTTTCCAACATCTTAACTCCAGGCCTTCAGTCTGTTTTCGATGGGTCCTATCTGTGCATGACATACGTTTCGGGACCAAATTATGCACAGTGTTGGTGTGTACAGGCTGAAGCATGGTGACCTCAGACACGGCCAATACAGACAAATATTCTTAGCAAGCTAGTAAACATTATTAGCTACCACATACTAACATTAATATCATCAAGGGAATTAACTAATGTTAGCTAACATTAATTACATGTATTGCTAATGAAATGTAACGTTATCTAGATAACTTATCGTCATTCACTGCATGCAGTCTGTTGTCGAGGCCACACAAGGTGTTCAAGTTTCAAGGTTTTATTGGTCATATGCACAGCATATACAACGTATATGTTGGCAATGAAAATCTTATATCCCATGCTCCTCCAACAACTCAACATACATGGTGCAAATAAGATAAATAAAATAGTGCAAAAAGAGAGAAGAATATTTACAATAACAACAATAAAGATTTGAGGATGTGAAATATATGCATATGTGGAATACATTGAAAGTATTTAAATACTTTACACTGTGGAATGAGGAGGTATGGACAGATGCATATATTACGTATAACAGATGTATATGGCAGATATGTATAATATATATATATGTGTACTATAAACAGATATGTATAATATATAGATATGTGTACTATAAACAGATGTGAGTAGACATTCACAGAGCTCAGGAGTTCAGCAGTCTTATAGCCTGTGGTATAAAACTGTCTCTGAGTCTGGTGGTCTTGGTTCGGATGCTGCGGTACCGTCTGCCAGACGGCAGCAGACAGAACAGATTGTTGCTGGGGTGATGGGGGTCCTTTAATATCCTACCGGCCTTCTTCCTACACCCCTTGGTGTAGAGGTCCTCCATGGATGGCAGCTCCGTCCTGGTGATGTGCTGAGCAGTTTTCACCACCCTCTGTAGAGTCTTACGATTGAGGGCGGTGCAACTGCCATACCAGGCCGTGATGCAGCCAGTCAGGATACTCTCGATGGTGCACCTATAGAAGTTGCAGAGTATCCTGGAGTCCATGTTGAACTTCTGCAGCCTGCGGAGGAAGAAGAGCCGCTGTCGAGCCGTCTTAGATATGACCCTGGTGTGATGTGTCCATGTCAGGTCCTCACTGATGTTTACCCCGAGGAACCTGAAGCTGCTGACTCTCTCCACAGGAGTCCCGTCGATGGTGATGGGTGTGTGTGCCTCTCTCTGTCTCTTCCTGTAGTCCACAATCAGCTACTTTGTTTTGCTGACGTTGAGATGGAGGTTGTTGTCCTGGCACCAAGATGTCAGGGCTCTGACCTCCTCTCTGTACGCCGTCTCTTCGCCGTCTGTGATCAGGCCGATGGCGGTCGTGTCATCAGCAAACTTGATGATGGTGTTGGAGCTGTGTGTGGCCACGCAGTCGTGCGTGAACAGGGAGTAGAGGAGAGGGCTGAGCACAGTGCACTGAGTGTTGAGGGTCAAGGTGGAGGATGTGATGTTCCCCATCCGCACTGCCTGGGATCTGCCCGTCAGGAAGCTCAGGATCCAGTCGCAGAGGGCGCTGTTGAGCCCAAGGTCCCTGAGCTTAATGATGAGCTTGGAGGGCACAATGGTGTTGAATGCTGAACTGTAGTCAATGAACAGCATTCTCACATAAGTGTTCCTCTGGTCCAGGTGGGAAAGGGCAGTGTGGACGGTGAGGGAGATGGCATCATCCGTGGACCTGTTTGCTCTGTAGGCAAACTGCAGGGGGTCCAGTGAGTCAGGGAGGGAGGAGGTGATAAAAGTTTTGACTAACCGCTCAAAGCACTTCATGATGATGGAGGTGAGTGCAACTGGGCGGTAGTCATTGAGGCAGATGGGTTTTGTCTTTTTGGGGACAGGGACAATGATGGACTCTTTAAAACATGTGGGGACTACAGACTGGAGCAGTGACCTATTGAAAATGTCTGAACACATCTGCCAGCTGAACTGCACACACCTTGAGAGCACGGCCAGGGATGCCATCAGGTCCAGGAGCCCTGTGTGTGTTGATCCTTTTCAGAGATCTACAAACATCTGCACTGGTTAAAACCAGTGAGCAGGGCCCTGGGCCTTCTGTGCCTCCACAGCCGGGGGGTGCATAAAATGTGTTCAGTTCATCTGGGAGAGATGCAGACACTTCCTCAGCACCACTCGTTGTCCTTTTGTAGTCTGTTATTGTTTTTAGTCCAGACCACATATTTCTGGCGTTGGAGCCCTTGTAGTTCGACTCCACCTTGTCCCTGTATGTCTTTTCGCACTGCTAATAGCTCTCCGGAGTGCATACCTGGAATTCCTGTACTCATCCAAATCACCGCCGCTGTGCGCGATGGCCCGTGCTTTAAGTTTAGCTCGGACCTCGCCGTTTATCCAGGGCTTCTCATTTGGGAATGTCCGTACAGTAATCCGCGGCACGACGTCATCGATGCATTTGCCGATGTAGCAAATGACCGCGTCAGTGTGTGTGTTTATGGCGTCCTCCTCAAACACACACCACTCCGTGATGCCAAAGCAGTGGCGGAGAGCAGAGTCAGACTGCTCGGACCAACGCTGCACTGTCCTCGTCACAGGTCGGTCCCTCTTCAGTCTCTGCCGGTAAACGGGGAGCAGAAGAAGAGATATGTGGTCTGACTTGCCAAAGGGGGGGCGGAGGAGGGCTTTATATCCATGCCGGAAAGGAGTGTAAACATGGTCCAGTGTATTTCCACTGCGCGTGGGGCAGCTGACGTGCTGATAGTATTTCGGCAGGACTTTCTTCATGTTGGCTCTGTTAAAATCCCCGGCCACAATAAATGCGGCCTCTGGCCGAGAAGTCTCTGTCCTGTCGATAATCCCATACAGCTCCTCCAGCGCTGTGTTGTTGTCAGCGTGCGGCGGAACATACACTGCTGTTAGAACAACAGATGTGAACTCCCTCGGCAGATAAAAAGGCCGGCATCCGATCATGATGTGCTCTAGGCTGGGAGAACAGTCCGAAGAAATTATCTCCACATCTGAGCACCACTTGTTGTTAATCATGAAGCACACACCTCCTCCCTTGCTCTTCCCTGAGTTTATTGTCCGGTCCTGGCGATGAATAGAGAATCCGTGTGGAGCAATGGCGGCATCCGGTATCGTGGGGTCGAGCCAAGTCTCTGTGAAAACCAAAACATTACAGGTCTTAATGTCCCGTTGAAATGCCATCCTGCTACGGAGTTCGTCCAGCTTATTATCCAGGGATTGGACATTTGCCAGAAGTAAACTCGGTAAAGGAGGCCTGTTTTCACGTTTCCTCAGCCTGACCAGGACCCCGGCCCGGGATCCTCGCAGTCTTTTCCTCCTGCGCTCCACAAGTAGAGCTCCAGCAGGTAAACACAGAGACTCTCCATTGTTTGCAGGTCGTCGTGGATTATTGCTGTCCACCAGCGACCTGATGTGTAAAAGTTGTTCTCTATCATATTGGATGATAGGGCTCGCTTGGCCGGTTTGCATGTTGCAAAAAAAGTTAAAAACAACCAACCAAGTAAAACAATAAAAACACTAAGATGTGGAGTTGTTGAGGAGCTCGAGACACGGCAGCCATCCTTGGCGCTATCTTGCTTTACACGGAGCAGAAGAACGTGCTAGAAAGGAAAAGGAGCCAATTAGCTAACAATTTTATTACAGACACTTAAATTATTTTACTTCGGGAACACATTCAATGAAACGTAGATAACTTACAGTCACGCGGTCTGTCCAGACCACACTGTTGAAACCTGCCGGGACTGATGACTGCTTAGGTGGCACTGAGATAGTGCTAGAAAGGAAATACGTTGTTAGCGAAGTCAGCTAACTATACCGATAGGGACCGACACCAGAACCTCTTAGCTAGCTAGCTGTCGAACTAGTGTTAGACATGTGCAATACACTGGTGCTCGTAATGACATATTAGCTACAACTGTAACGCTATTTTCAAATTAACTAATGTTAGCTAACTGGGGAACAAGTTAAATTAAATGTAACGTCATCTAAATAACTTATTGTCACTCACTGACTGCAGTCTGTCGAGGCCACACGGTCGACACTTGTTGCAAGACAGACTGATGGCTGCTTCTGTTAGACGTAGAAGAAGAACATGCTAGAAAGGAAAAGGCGGCAATTATCGAACAACTTTATTACGGACACTAGAGTTTGTTAGCTCGCTGTCGAACTAACGATAGACATGTGCAGTACATTGGTCTTCGTGATGATTATATTTTCTGTTACATATCTAACATTAATTCGACACCCATATCTAATTCAACAGCTTAGCAAGCAAGCATTGACTGTATGGTCCGTGCACATGCACCTGGTCCATGCACCTGCAGGTAAAGTCAAATAGTATTAGCAAGCTAGTAATGAAAACATTATTACGCTAGCTACCACACACAACTGTATTTTCAAGCAAAATGAATGTAAGCTATCTGGGGAACAAATTATGAAATATAGCGATTACCGTTATTGATTGCGGTGTCTCGAGACTGACGGTTGAATCAAAAAAATGTCACGGACATCACGTAAAAGTAACCGGATTGAGAGAACACACTATCCGTTGTTAAATATGTTTAACACCATGATCTAACCATGTACTATATAGTGTATTAACAGGCTTTGTTTATCATGTTAAATGTAACACCAAAACCACAACACTTTCCCCGAAAAGCCCTAACACCAGGATTTACACACTGGCGAATTTGCTGTGTAGGCTGTGATAACACTATATTAATCAAAGGGCGAAATATGAACGTTACCTTTATTCATGTCAAATGGTCACATAAAGCCAGCAGTAGTGTTTACTGAGTTGTGAAGGGTTTCTTTAACTTTAAAAAACATGTTTGAATGTTGATATGCACAGTGATAGATATTGCATATATTGCATTCATTTTTATTTATTATCAACTCATTGGGATTCATGTGCATTAATAGAAGTGTACAGGACTGTGAGCAACCATCTCAGTTCACTTTAATTCACTTTTCAGAATATATTTTTCACTGTACTCCATGTGAAAGCATGAAACAACCGAAATACAGCATGGGCAGGATATAGCTGTGCTTACAGTAGTCCACTGCGGTTAAAGTGGTAGTTTCCCCACAGCAGACACACATAATAACATCCTCTGGTGCACCATAAACACGTTGGATAGTTTCAGTGCAGTCCGATTCCCTTATCACCGCAGTTGTTTTGAAAAAGAAACAGGAGGGAGGAGAGACCACGATAAAAGCATATGCACTTGCGTCAAATAACAAGAATACATTAAATTAAAGAAATAACAAATAATAATAATTTGAATTTATATAGCGCCTTTCTAGGTACCCAAAGCCGCTTTCCATTTTGTGAGGACAGACAGAAAACAAATAAACAAACAAAAAACTACGGCAAATAAAGGGAATAGAAAAATAAAGTAAATAAAAGAGAAAACAGAAATGGCAGTTGTGGTAGAAGAACGGGGGACTAATATGAGTTAGTGGTTAAAGGCTATGGTGAAGAGGTGAGTTTTTAATGCAGATTTGAAGATGTCCAGGGAGGTAGCATTGTGGATCTCTGCAGGAAGAGCTTTCCAGAGGGTGCCGCAACACTCAACGCCCTGTCACCAATGGTTCAGAGGCGAGTGCAGGGAATAGAGAGAAGGCCCGGGTCCGAGGACCACAGACTCCGTGTAGGGGTGTAGGGATGGAGGAGGTCTGATAGGTACTGTGGAGCGAGGCCATGGAGAGACTTGTAGGTGAGGAGGAAGGTTTTGAAAGTGATACGGGACAAAGAGAGAGATGAGGGTAAACATCAACGCAAATTCCACATGAGCTCTTATGTTATTCACAATGTTACTTCTTCCTGTACTTCTGTTAGACGTCCTTCCTCAAACCTTATTTTAACCCAGAAACGTCCAAGTAAAACTTCCCCACCTAAACATCCATTTCTGTAATCAGAGGTGAAGACCCTCCCATCCCCTCAGACAGAAAAACACAGAGAGAAATAGAAGTAGCCTCACATCAAAGTCTCCTCAGTTTCCTCTACTTTCATCATCACCATCTTTCTATTTCTAAAATGTTTTGGACTAATTTTAAAAAAGATTAAAAAGGATATGCTTTCTCTCCTCGGTGCTTCATTCTTTATTTTATTTCTCAGCTCTCTGGAAGAAACAGTCCAACATTAGAGACTCTCCAGTCAGATGAAGGATGGATTTTAGAACAAAGCATACAAACAACTTTAGCCTATAGCTTAGCACACAGACTGAGTTCTCATCTACTGTAGCGGTTACATGCTGCTATTCCGACATACCTTTACTCCGACATTGACGTTTAATCAACGGGGTAGCGGCATTTCCATTTTTAAAAAAACGTGCCACTACTCCGACAACATTTTTTCCGTTGTCGGAGTAGTGGCACTTTACTTTTTTTTCAAACATTCTGCCATTCCGACATGGTGCGTTGGGTCTGCATAGCTCCACTGAAGTGGAAGCATTCGGAGCGGTAGTTGACACTGTCAGACATGCAGGGCCCCCATCCTTCCTCATGCTTCTGATAGACCTCCTGAATCGACCGCCACTGCTCCTCCAAGTCTCTCCATCGTCATCCCCCTCCGGTCTACAGCTCCGCAGAATTGGGAGCAGCCTCGATGGCTTGCATAGCTTTAACTTGCTTTGAGCGACTCCCTTACAGATTGGATGCAGGGCGGTCGGACAACAACGAAAGTGAGTGCCAACCAGTGAGTGCATCCATTACAACAATAGGCTATATTATATCATACAAAATAAACTGAATATGTTAAAAAAAAAAAAAAAGTGTATGTTAAAAGACACACAAAAATGACAGAAAGACGATGCCCCGACGCGCATGGTAGACTGTCGGAATGGCGCTACTAAACTGTCGGAATGGCGCTACTAAACTGTCGGAATGGCGGTACTAAAATTGTGTCGTAATAGGGGCATGTCGGAATAGAAGCATGTCGGAATAGAGGCACGTCGGAATAGGGGGATGTCGGAATAGAGGCACGTCGGACTAGAGGTATGTCGTTATAGGGGGATGTCGGAATAGAGGGTGCACCCCTCCTGTAGCATTTCAAATGTTTTTATTACAAGTGAGAAGAGTCTGAATTTCTAATCTGACATGTCTTTCCACTTTCCACATTTTTCTGCGCATCATGAATAAAGACGCGGATAGATGCAAATTGGTGTCAAATTCGTGTGGCATAGTCTCACTGACGTTGCTGAATAGAAAAACCAAAATAGCAACCGTTAGCTGTGAGCTCACAGAGCTCACAGCTCATAGCTCCTCTTATCTGTTCAGAAGCTGGAGAAAAGTTATAAATGGACAAACCACAGTCTGTGTGTGGCATGGTGAATTCTAAAATGTACCAGCCACTCAACTTTTTTACCAGCCACTTTTTATGAGTAATATATGTATGCGTTAATGTTTACAATATAATAGGGTATATTATTTTTTTCTAATCAGTAGTCCTACCAACTAGTCTTTCATCAGAATTGATTATACAATACGTAGGTGCTACCAAGGAACTGAGTTGCAAATGTTACACTCTTACTGCATATGATGTGATAAACAATACACAAGTATCTGCCATGTTAAGTCATGTTTATTCTGGGAAACATTGTGCCATTAAACTTCATATAACCTATTTCCTCAGGAAAAGGTTAACACTTTCAGTCACAGACAACACAAGCACAAGCCACTTGCAACCATTACAAATACAAACCAGTGCATCAAACTATCCAAGATCCAAGATGCTTCATAGAAAAGGATGATCTCCAAAACATCAGCGAGAAAACTTTTAGAGAAGTCACCACAGTTCAGCATGTTGAACCCTGCGTCCACACAACAGTACAGAACAATTGATGTCAACCTCAATGTCCCTGTTCCAAATGTTACATAACTAGCTATTTTCAGGACGTAAACATGACATCTAGATGACTCATGGTCCTTCACGGCTTCCAATTTCAGGTGTTTTTGTCCCCACAATGAAGTTGTTTGACCTGTGAGCGTTCGATGCGTACTGACGACAGGCTGAGCAGTACAGGGTCTGGCTCGTTTCCTCGTACACCAGCCTGTCGCGATCTGTTGTTCGCCATCTCTCATTAAAAAAGCGCTTAGCCTTTTTTTCGGTGGTAGGTCTACTTTTCCATGCAGAAAACGGACATTTCCAAAGGTTTTCTCCTTCCGTCTTGTGGACTCGTAAAAGCAATAACTCCTGGTTTTTACTAACTCGTTTCAGTATGTAGTTATTTTGGCACCATTTTGATTTGTGTGTTGCAATTAAATCGTAGCAAAATATGATTGTGTTGTTGTTATTGGTATCTAGCATAGTATCTACATGGAGATAAACCCAGGCCCCTAACCAGCATGTCTGGTTTGAGCAGGGGTGAAAGTAGTTTTCATTTCTTACAGGTGCTACAATGTCCGGTGTGTCACTCACTGTATTATTTTTTAACTCCGTCTTACCCGGGGGGGGGGGGGGGGGGGGTATTCTTAACTACTTCACATTCTTGTGGGCCTACCTAAGTGTTCTATGTGAAAAAATGACATTACAAAATATTTCAGTTTGTAAATATTTTACTGTGAGTACTTTATTTTCAGTACATTTGGAACTGGACTGAAAAATGCAAAATGATGGAAAAAACTAAAAAAAATATTTAAAAAAATCAAAGTAGGCCTAATTGTCTTCTTCAGGGTGCTGGTGAGCCATGCCACATGAACAATTCAAAATGGTGGATTCCCTCCATCCAAACATATTAAAAACACATTCCAGATTAGTAACTTGACTGAAAAATACAAAATGGTAGAAACAAAAAAATATATATAAAAAATCCAAGTAGGCCTAGTTGTCATCTTCAGGTTGCTGGTGAGCCATGCCACATAACATGCAAAATGGTGGATTCCCTCCATCCAAACAAAATATTTAAAACAAATTCCAAACAGGGCTGAAGTAGACCTGCCGACTTTTAAATCTTCTTCCTTGAATTTCATGTCTTTCTCAGCCTGACTTGCCTCAACTGCATGCTGTCCTGGGTATGTGATAAGGCTTCCTATCCTCTTGGTGTATGTTAGCATGATGTCATGAGCTTTTGGCAGAGTGATCCCCCTGTTCTGAAGTATCTCAGAGAGATTCTTCAGTTCCATCAGGACATCAGCCATCAGAGCAAGATTTTTCACAAAGTTGATGGAGCACAACTTAGAGAGCAAGCCTTGAAATTTGGCCCTCTCTCTGCCATCTTTTGTGCGGTCTTCTGATGCTTCACGGAAGTGCTGTGCCAGTGCTCCATAGGAATACCAGACTGCATTAACAGCTCGCCATGAGGAGGCCACCCATCGGACATTGAAGACTCTTCCGATTCTTCTCAATGTGATATGGAGATTGTGGGCGCACTCACTCAGCTCCCGCATGCTTTTTGGGGACTGGCTGTATAATGTGTACAGGGCATCAAGGAACGCCTGGAAGTCCTTTGTCCCTCCAGTGGCTTCCAATGCCTGAGCCACCGCCAGCTCCAGCCTATGATTCAGGCAGTGCCATAGAACTATATTTGGGAAGTCATCTTGGAGCAGCTTCCCAACGCCTGACTTCACTCCCAGCATCACATTGGCCCCATCACTGCAAAATCCAATAAGCATCTCCTGCAGGAGCTCCATTGTGAAGCCATTGTTGAGGAGACAGTGCATTATCTTGCCTTTGATGTGGGCAGCAGACAAATTGTCCAGCTCAATCAAATCTAAGGGAAAAGCAATGGGCTTCATCTCGCCGTCAATGCTGGCCTTTAAAAACACAATCAGTGTCGATTTGTGCCCCACACTGGTTGACTCATCAGCCAACACAGTAATTTTACTTTTATTTTCAATTATCCTCCTCACAATTTGATGTTTCATTTGAGTTGATACATGGTCAATTATGTCAACACAGACTGTCTTGCTGTGCAGAATGCGACCTAAATTGAGTGAATTTGCTTCTTGAAGATCAATTAATTTTTCAAAATCTGTAAAAGGCTTGTCATGTTTGGCAACAAAATAAGCGGTCCTGAACACTTTGGCAGTGGCCTCAAACGCAGACTCCTGGCTGGTGGCATTCATGTTTAAAAGGATCTCTTTCTGTGCAGTTTTAAGAATCTTAACAGCTTCATTGTGGGCTGCAGATTCTCTGTGCTCATGAATTTTTTTTGCGGAGAGATGACAGCTGCACGGTCCTTGAATGGCCACATGGGGCGATATTCCCCTCTGCCCAATTGCTTACGATATTAACACCTCGAGATGCGCTGACACCAAGGCCCTTAACATCACGGCATGAGATGCAGCCAAGCATGCCATTTTGGACATACAACCATTCGTTTTTTGTTCTGAACTGTTCAAATTGCTCCTCTGACCAAACAGGGGGGTAAGCGGTAGACCTACTTGCAGCAGGCCCAGCATCACTTGTTGACGGTCCTGCACCTGCAACGTTACTCTCATTCACACTTGCGTTCTCATTCACTTCCTTCGCGCAAGGGACTGCATGCACCGAGCCATCTGTTTTTCTGACTTTTTCCTGATTTTCATTTTCAATAACTCGGTCCTTTCTTTTAAATAGCTCGGTTATTCTTTTCTGCATTCTTTTATCTCTCCGTATCACAATGCTTTTCTTCACAGCACGCACTTCCTCAATCAGCCTCTGAAAACATTCCCATATATTGGCTGTCTAGTTGATACACTGTAAATATTTTAACACGTGATAATGTAAATATTACAGGGAGTGAGAGGGCTCATATGAATACTTTTTAGGGTGTCAGGAAAACGCTTGCTTACTTTACAAAGCATGCTCACATTTAAATCACAAGCTTACGGTCGAGTAGCCCACTAAAGCGGACGCTCTGCTCAGCTGTGCCCCCGTTACAAACAGCGTGATCAGCCTATTTGAAGAAGAGTAATTTATTATTTGTCCGAGTAGAAGACATGTCTCAGTATGCCACCCAATCACAAAAACATGAAGTTTTTGAAAAGCCGATTTAACATTTCGCTGACACAGTTTTAAAGACGAGAGTCGAGACGACTTCATTCACTAGAACTAACTGCGGAGCAAGCGCGGGCAGGAGATGGAATCAAACGGAACGCAAGCTCCAGAAAGGCACCAACAGAAAGACCAAAATATATGGGATATTTGCAGACGTTTTGAAAACTGATTACCATAGGCTACTGGATGGCTTTCCCATTAGTACAATTTAGTACCATTATTTCCAAATATTTTTTGTTGGGGTCTGAATAGGGGTGGATTTGAAAGCGTCAGTCGATGCAATTGGAAGCTGCGCACGCAGGAGATCCTTTGACTAATGACTATTTTAAGCAAGCCAAGCTGTTATCTTCATCGGAGCTGGTCAAAAATGACATATTGTGGGTAGCCTAGATATGTTTTCTTCTTAAAAGGCGTGCGTTACTGCATTTTTTGGATTTAAAAAAAAAAAAAAAATGTATTCAACATAATAAACCCTTATCAAATCTTACCGGTGCGCCGCACCGCCGCGAAATCTTTTACAGGAACGCAGCACCGCCTCGCACCGGCTTACTTTCACCCCTGGGTTTGAGTGACGCGAGTAAACAACTAAAAGCCGCGATCCAAGTTGCTCAAGTAATGTCCGGTGTGAAGAGTCAGACGTTTAGAGAAAGCTATGTTTGAATAGAATATAAACAGACAGTTTCTGCTGCTTTCAAAGGCTGACAGTTTGACAGAAGAATGCTGTCACATCAGTGTGCCCCCTCCCTGGCCTATGACTGCTTTTGGCACCTGAACTTGCACTGCTTGTTTCCCTGGAAACAGGAGCAAGGAAGTATGAAGAAAGACTAAAGAAAATACAAACAAATTACAAATGTGTCAGGGAGGGGGAGAGTTAGGACCCAAGTGCAGCTCAAGGAGGTGGAATACCAATTTCAACAAAAGGCGTGCTTTTATTATAAAAAGCTGTTAACAAAAATACAAAGTTTAGGGAAATCCGGGACATGAAAAATACTTGACTTAGTACATGAAGGACGACAACGAACTGACTAAGAACACAAGGGAAAGCAGGACTGAATACAAAGACACTAATCACAACACAAGCCACAACTGGGGAGGGGAGGCAGAAACGCGAGGGCAACAGGTGACAACAATGAAACAATCAGACATAAGGAACACCAAAGACAGGATGTAAAACTACACCAGACACGACGGAGGGAAAACATTTCAAAATAAAACAGGAATCTACAAACTCAAAACAAGGATCTTGACAAAATGTTTCCCCATTGAAATTTTAAATGAGGCTCAGCTCTGTAAGAGTGATTGGTTTTAATTAAAGACAATTGTTTCTGAATATTTTCAAAAGGCCATTTCATAACCACGTTGCAAATTGCTAGTTAATTAAGCATAGAAGCATTTCATCTCTGTAACATCACTGGATTGTTAATAATTTAAAGACATCAAAACATCAGTGAAGCAGAGGATCCAAGCGTGATCTGTATATATAATTTACTGATGTGCCAGACCTATCCTAAACACAGTAGGCTATATTTCATAGTTTCTTCATCTACAAATTAACTAAAGGTATTAAATGAATGTAGTGGAGAAAAATGACACAATTCACCTCTGAATTGTCGCAGAGTAGAAGTACAAAGTAACATAAAAGTACCGAACTTGATCAATTGTACATGTGACATCTCTGTTAAATACAAAGTCACACACAAACTGTCAACATTCTTAATTATAATAATACACTTTATTTATATAGCACCTTTCATCAAATTTGCAGACCAACATGCTTTACAGAGAAAGCATAGCAAAAACAAAAATAACAGAATATAAAGAGTAAAAATAAAGAGAGGAACATTAAGTAAAAGTTAAAGAAAACCAGAAAGTTAGATGAAAAACTACAAAACAGAAAAATTAAACATGAACAGTGATACCACTGAAATCACTGCCAATTAAAAGTCAAATTAAAAAGATAGTCCCTCAATTTGCTTTTAAAAACTCCAATGAAGTTTGCTGTTCTATGATCCAATGGGAAGCTGCTCCATAAAAACAGGAAGCAGCTCCCCAGATGTTTTCTTGTAATACTTTTGGTGCTCAAAGAAAGGCCTTGGAGGATCTGAGTGTCCTTGTATGGTTATAAATTGAAAATCCAGTCACTGGTGTATGTAGGGGCCAGGTTATGTAAAGTCTTGTTAGTCATTAAAAGCACTTTAAAATCAATTCTGAAGGACACCGGTAACCAGTGACGCCAGCACAGGGAGAATGTGATCCTTCTTTTTGTATTTGATAAAGTCCTGACTGCATCATTCTGAATTAATTGTAAATTATTTTGAGTTTTTTAGGACCACACTGTAAAACTTTTTCCTGTAAAATAATGGTAAAGGGCAGGCAGCAACACAGCAGCTCTGACCGTTATTGTACAGTATGTTTCTGTCAAATGAGGGAGATACAGTATGTTTCTGTATTTTAAAATGTAGGGTAAAAATGTGGCAGAACAGACACCAGCTTTGTACCGTATGTTCCAGTATGTTTCTTTCACATGATTTACAGCTCAATACTGCAAAAGACAAATACAGTGCGTTTCTAATTTTTTGAATGAACTGTTGAATGAATTTACAGCACATAATAGTAAAACATAAAATGATCTTTATGTGATCATTTCAAATTCTTTCTCACAGTTTTACTGTTGACTGACAGAAATGATAAGACTGATGCTAAATTTAGCAGTTCTTAATATCTTGATCTTAAATTAAATGAACATTATAACCTTTTTAGGTTTTTGGAATTGGCCATCGCTGTAAATTAACACCAACCTTATACAGTGTAATAAGACAATTGCAGTAGTCCAAGCGACTAGTAATAAAAACCATTCCAGCGGCATTGAGTTAAAAATGGTCTGATCCTACCAATGTTCCTTAGTTTGCAACCTTGTTAAAATGGATTAAAACATTATGGTCAAAGTCTGAACTGTGACACACTGTGAGTCACACTCATAGCTTCCAACACATCCCTTTGTGTTACTCTCTCTCTCCTCCCTCTTTCTCTCCTCCACCCTCTGCCCTCCTTCGATCTGTCCTCTGGTTGCTCCTCCTCTCGCTCAGTGCCAGCGGTCAGACAGCTGAGCCTCCTCTCTGTTCTGATCCTCGGAGAGTCTGCAGGGCTACCACACAAACTTCTCTTGCACCGAGTTATATCCCAAAATCTTCTTCACATAACCTCCTAATGTCTCTGTCTCTCTCAATTCAATGGGGCTTTATTGGCATGAAAGTTAAAAGAAACAATGTTGCCAAAGCATCAAAATACAACATAATAAGATATACAAACAACATTGAAATACATTTCAAATTAGTATATATTAATGATCTATATACGGTAATATAATAACACTTCAACACACGTGTGTGTTCAGACTCACAAGAGTGTCCATAGCAATAATAAAAAAAGAAAAGAAAAGAAGACGTGTGTGAGTGGGCGTGTCTGTGTGTGTCTGTGTGTCTCATTCACTGTCCCTCAGGTTGTGGCATATTGGGCAGCAAGATGTGCCTGGTCTCCTTCTCCTAGGAGTATCTTTAACTCTGAGAGGTCATCTACTTCTTTGAAATCTGGGATCACAGAGTTAAAAAAAGATAAATGTCTCTCGATTAATAAATGTCTCTCTTTCTGCTGATGCTCAGTGGGAGCCTTACATCCTCAAACAGCACCAGCTGCTGATCCTGGAACAGACTGCTTTTAAATTAAAGTTAAAAGACAGGTAGATTTGACTGGGGGTGAATTCATGGGTAATTTACCTTTTGCTGAGCCTTAGAATCTAACTACATGTACGCAGTTTAAGCTGATAATGGGGACATGTCATCACTAGGTTGATCATGTCATAGACTAAAGGAAAGGAGCTTCATTGTTTTCTCTAAATTAAAGTATAGATATATTATATATATTTAATAATATATAGCAAAACACTGTTCAGGTGTACTATATACAGCTCCAGAAAAAATTAAGAGACCCCTCCACACTGTTCTGAAATTTTCATCTCTACATGTATGGCAGCCTTTCCAGTGTTTGTTGAATTCCAACAGAGCGAAATGTTGTCAGTAGTTTATAGAATACAAAAAAATCATGTAACTCAGAGCCAGACCTCTACATAGTAAAAACGGGAGAAACTAATAATGCTGAAGTGGTCTTTTAATTTTTCCAAGGCTGTATATACTGTTAATGAAAAGTTACTGAAACCAAACACATTAATATGTTCTAACTCTTTGTTTGTCTGTGTTTTGAAGAGAACTTGTCACTACCCGATTTGCACTGCTCAAGCGCAAATGGTCCGCCCTATTGGACAGCTACGTACGGCAACCCAAATAGGCCACTTCACGTCCAGACGGCTGCCCGATTTGCAATGTGCATGCGCGATTAATAAGTGTCTATATATGACTCAGATCACAAAGCCGGGAAAGATTTTTCAGATTGCACAATAATTGTCATAAGAAAAATACTGATCTAATAACAGTGTTTTGTTCTTGAGATATAATACATGTACATTATGTATTATAAATACATTTCACATTTTACATAAATGGACATTTCACAGTTAAGAATTAGATAATGCTATAAATTATTGCATACATTAACAGTAAATATTTCTTCACTGTGATAGCTGTCAAAGTTAAATTAATTTCTCACTTATTCTTAGAATATACTTCACCAACTATAATGGAGTTATTCCCAAATAATCGGGAATTTCCCGTGTAATAATAATAAATAATCTTTCTTGTTCGGATTAATGTTGTCAGGTTTTCTGAGTTTTCATTTTATTTCTAAACTGTGATTTGTTATTTTTTTTATTATGGGGAGGGGTTAAGATTAGTCCAAAGGGAAAGAGACAAGTTTTCTTAAAAAGTAAGAATTGCGATGGTTGATGCTGTAAATTAGTTTAAGAATGACTGAATTTTCAAGAAAGGCTTGACAATGGAACATATAAATACTTAGTTCAGTAGACAGCATGAAAATTACACTTTTAAGCGCAAGAATGACTTAGGATCTTAGGGTTTGTGAGAACCATGAGTGAAGCCATAGGAACAGAGATGGAAATATGAAAAAGAAGGATTTGAAGTGTTGTAGGCAAGACACGAGATTACGAAGCTAATAGCAAAAAGGATGAAATATCAACGTAAAAGACGTCAGGAACTAACCTGCAGGGAGAAAGAGAAGGAGTATAGACTTGGCTCCACCTGCTGAGTCTGTGCCTGTGTTCAGAATTCACTCTGTCCTTTAATCCAGCTTAATGTCTCCATTGACACTGCACCTGTGATCTGCTGCAGTAATTTCACTTTAAATCTGCTTATCTTATGCCGCACACCAAGGAAACATCACTCAAAGTGAAAAGGAATTCTCTGCAGCCTTCAATTCCTCTGTTTCCCCACCTCCAGAAGTCTTTCATTGATGTAAAATGTCTCTCTCTACACTAGGGGTATTCAACTCAAATTCAACGAGGTCCAGTTAGAGAAAATGTCCTCAAGCAAAGGTCCGGAACTTCAAAACTGGCGTTATGAATGAGTGTGCTATACATGGTGGTGACCTAGTAGCTGTATCAACGTCTGCATGTCATCAACAACTGACTGTCTCATCAAACAAACAAAGTACACTTCAAAAACAACAACATTTATTGTGTAAGGTATTGATTATAGGTCCAGGTCCGTATAGGTCGGCGACAGGGTCTGGACCCGGACCGCTGTCAGCCTGTGAACTATGCTCTATACCTTTCTATCCTTCTCTTATGCATTTTCTCACAGGGTCAGTATTTTAGATCCTGACCAAAATGTAAATGATTTTTGAATTCATACTAATATTGGCATTCCTATCCGCAGATAAACTATATAGACAAAAGTATTGAGATACTCTTAATCATTGAAGTCACACGTTTCATTCGTCCCATTGCCATAAGTGTCCCAATACTTTTGTCTACTGTGGCGGAGCGGATCACGGAGTGACTGACTCCGCCACTGACAGTGGGAGCACACGCACACCCACACACACACACACACACACACACACACACACACACACACACACACACACACACACACACACACACACACACACACACACACACACACACACACACACACACACACACACACACACACACACACACACACACACACACACACACACACACACACACCTACCAAACATTTCCTGCTCCCGTTCGTTAGTCAGTAAATCATGGCTGAAACTCCACTAAACATCTCTTTTTTTCCTCACGTTTCTGTAGCGCGACCATGAGTGCAGGCTTGTTCGTCTACACTTATATAAACATACATTCACACTATGATTCGATACTTACAAGGACAGGTGGCGAGCGGCAGTTTTCGCCGTCTCCCCAACGAGGGGGTATTTTGAAGACGGAGGCGCATCACTTCTGTTGTTTAAATATAATTTACCGATGCATGTAATTATCCTTTCTTTGAAGTTTAACAATTATGTTTGATTTGAATCTCTGTGATAATTAACCTGTTTATCTAGGAGGTTAAAATATGGCATATAATTTATGTTCTAGAAGAAAGTAAACAAATAGATAATGCCCTATTCTGTTGAAATGATTGACTAATTGAGTGACAAGCCTACTGGGAGGGGCTATGTGTGTATATCAGGGACTGTCTTGGGACTGAATGGGAGTCTGATTTTGGTCGCAGAGAAGGCATCAGCTCCAGATTATGGACATTATTAGACAACGCGGTTTAATTATTTGTCAACATTGGTTTTCAAACCGGTATATGTTTTTGTTTTTTTTTACTTTGTAAATAAAGCAGCTGAGCTCAATTCAAAACCCCGTCACACTACATAGTGTATGTCGAGGTATCCAGGATGCAGATTTGATCAAATATTGTCCACGTGATGAAATATAAAGATCTGTGTCTCACTGCTATCAGAGCGGGGTCTTACTGAGTCTCTTTGTGAGCGTTGAGGTTGTACAATACAGCGTTTTCTCAAAGCCTTTGATTCTTACAAAGACCATCAGATATGTCCGGAAAGCCTCTAAGAGAACGTTGAGACCTGATCTTTATAAAACAGGTCGTTTGAAGCAGACAGCAACATCTTTTATCCTGCTGTCAACATGTCAGTGACAAGAACCTAATACTGCTTTAGCTAGATCAAATCCAGTCAGTTCATCAGGAAATTACCATTACCCAAACTCATCCTGCTTAGGGATTTATTTTTACATGTAATATCTGTCCCAGGTCTGTAAATCTATTAATTTCATAACAGAAGGTTAGGGATCCTGCATTTGGCAGTTTAAATATTGTTGCTTTAGCCTGGAATATATCCTTATACTCTCAATCATATACATGTCTGTGTAATATTATTATATCCACGCCCCAGGCTTTGAACTGTCATAAGGTGTTGATTTTATAAAAGTTAATCTTTTTTCCAAAACATTGCTTTCTACAATCCGGATTAGTTGATTTTATTCTACAGCCTACGAATTATGTGTATTATTATAATCTATGAGCCTGCAGACATTTGACTTTACCTGAATGACTCATCATTTTGTCCACATACAGCACAAAACTAAACTTTCAATATCATATTTAACCATCATCATTCACTAGCACCTGCCCCTGTATCTTATTTGCACCATGCATGTTGAGTTGTTCGAGGAGCACGCGACATAAGATTTTCATTGCCAACATATACGCTGTATCTGCTGTGCATATGACAAATAAAACCTTGAAACCTTGAAACCTTGTGTGGTGAGGTCAGTGGATGGATGGGGCGGCACTGGCTAGTATCACAGCCAGATACAGACATATAAACCCCATTGAGCAAGCTCAAATGATACAATCAATTGGGACAATGATCAGCCATAGAGTGGCGCAGGAATGAGTCCTAAAACCCGGAAGTGAGTTAGCATTTTACCTCCTCCGGTTCCCTCGTCTCAGGGTCAGTGGGATTACTCTGTAGGATTTTGGAAAATAGCTTGAAATAAGGTCTGTGGTTGACACAAATTTAAGAGACAGATCACGTTTTGTTCTACGACATTAAATACATCAGGAGTGACCCTGGTGACTTTTGAAGAGTTTACGTGTCTGAAAAACGATGGATGTTAACAAGTTGCTGAATAGGACTTCAGAAGTTGTCGAGGACGTTGTACTTCATCACCAGGAACACGTAAACACTCCCGCTCCCTTGTTTGACCTGTTCTGCTTGAAAAGCGAGTACCTGCGCTGTTGCAAACCCTTAAAACAACGCTTCAACTTGTACAATTTTGAATCTGTATTTTTTGCAAGTTGAAAGGATCTTAAGTTGGCGTGGCGTTGAAGTCCTGTGACCCTGCTGTACTCGTCTCTAGTTCGTTTATAGCATAACGTTAGCATTTTGCTTCTGGCGATTAAATTTATGATTTGAAAATGATAAAAGTAGGGTAGACGTGGAGATTATCTGGTCGAGCAAAACATACATTTATCAAACAGGTTGGTTTTCCACAGATCTTATTTTTTACAATATTCCAAAACCCTATGGAGAAATCACACCCATGTGCAGCTTACTTCCGGGTCGGCCTACAAAAATACGTTATCCCTGCACCACTCTATATTTGGTGACTTAGGGTTAGGGTCAGCGTTAGTAACAGGCACAAGCTTTAATGTTATTACTGTCCCCATCCCTCCACTTAGTGTTTGAAGGATTTCAATCATAAGATTGTCTTTCTTTAAAGGGGCCTTATTTTTTTATTCTTCTTCTTCCGTGTAGTTTGTTCTATACATTTTAGTGCATGTAAATGTTCTGCAAAAGCAAAACAAATTCCCACAAACTCCCCCCATTTGAAACACCTCCAATGGACTTTTGTTTACTTCTTGAACATAGTAACACTTCTCTTATTATTATTATTATTATTATTATTATTAATAATAATAATAATAATAATAATAATAATAATAATAATAATAATAATAATAATAATAATAATAATAATAATAATAATAGATGCATTTATTATAGCACCTTTCAAGGGACCCAAGGCTTCTTGTCATGGTCCAAACAAACAAACAAGTAGGGCAAATAAAAAGTTAAAAAATAAAACAAAACAAAAAGCCACACTTTGTGCGTGATATCTAAGGGGCGGGACATCTCTAACCAGTTGACCGATCACAAAATGTCACAGTAGAGGCACAAAATACACATATGAACCTCAACTTAGCAGGAAAAGTCCTCTTTAAAATGATTGGAATCATAGAAAAATGACATTTCTAGCACAGATCAATGAACAAATATGAATAGTTATTTTATCTTATTTTTGCAATTTGTAACAGCCTCTCCCCTGGAGGTCTGACAGGTAGCGCTCTGGCTCCCCTGACTGCATGTCCTTGCTGGTTATTTGTTATCGACAGCAAACAAAATGAACGCTCTGTGATTACACTTGTGGAGCTCTGATCGTTAGGCAGCGTGTTGAAGTGGTGACGCCGCGGGGACAGTCCACTCCGTCTTTACAGCCCGTGTTCCGGTAATCCCTCTAATGGCGTCCTCTCAGGTATCGGTGCTGGGCTGATGATGATGAGGCTACAAAACACACAGAGAGGGGTTCCTCCTAATGGATCCGTGTTAGGTTAAAAAGGACAGAGAGCGAGGAGACTATAAGTGATCGCATCATTCATGTTGTTGTTGTTTCTGTTACCATGGCAACGGTAATGACTCTTTGCTTTAAGCTGTTTACGTTAAATATCATATTTTGTTTGTGGAACCATGCCGTGTCATTAACATGAAAGTGTGTGTGTGTGTGTGTGTGTGTGTGTGTGTGTGTGTGTGTGTGTGTGTGTGTGCGCGCGCGCGCGCGAGTGTGTTTTCCGACATCTTAACTCCAGGCCTTCAGTCTTTTTTCGATGGGTGTGATGTCATGAAGATAGCTGGTAAAGTGGGAGCTGTGTCAGTGTGGGCAAGTTATTACAAATAGTTGTGAGAAAGTAAATGTGCATGTATGTGTTCGTGTTAGGCATTGTGCATTAAAGGTCCCCAATCATGTTATATTTGAACAATATATTGTAGGGCCATATACAAAACATGTCTGTGAAGGGTTTTGCTCAAAATGCCAAACAGATCCCCCATTGTAGCATGCCTCACCCCCCTGTATTTCAGCCCTGTTCCTGAAGTGCTGATTCTGTCACACAGATGACTACTTGATCCACTTGGGCTAGGCTTACTAATGTTTTAGGGGAAAACTGCCTCAATAGGGTGTCATGTCCGTCTAATGTAACTGTAGGTTAATGAGGGTGGATTGTCATATACATAAGTGGTTTAGTTGCCCTCAGTGATCAATGAGAGAGTTGGCATTCAGCGTTGTGATATCAGACTGCTTTTGATTTGATTATTACCCAGGTATTAAGGCAGAACCTGGAACTATCAAAACGCATGGGAGTATTTCCCTTTTTTGCCCCTCCACTTCAACATCTTATTCCCATCCGCTGCTGCTGGGGATGAGGATACTTTAGGGCTGTAAAGTGTTTAAAGGGGTCCTATTTTGCTCATTTGTAGGTTCATATTAGCATTCTGTGCCTCTCCTGGGACATGTCTCCATGCTTTAATGTTCAAAAAGCTCTTTTTTTCCCTCATACTTCCAGTGCTGCAGCACCTCTTTTCACCCTCCATCTGAAACCAGAGCCCAGTCTGCTATGATTGGTTAACTCGACAGCTCTGTTGTGCTTGGTCAACCGCTTAGAGATGTCCCGCCCCTAAGTCTCTCACGTACAATGTGTTGGAGCGCTAGGCAATAGAAGCGCAATTGTTATATTTTGATGTCAGCATGTTATAGAGTAGACAAAGGGGTAGAATGGAAGTGTTGCAGGCAGGGGCCAGACAATTTACATGCACTAAAACCTATATAACACACAACAGGGAAGGGAAACCCAAACCTGAAAAGCGATGAAAACAATGATATGCAAATCCTGAGCATACTGAAAATCTAAATGACCAAGATTTAAACACATGTGTTATGTCTCCAAAACAATCAAATAAAAAAGCCAATCCCAGCAGGACAATGGTTTCATTCCTAAGCTTCACGCAGTATGCATCAGTCCTCTCTTTCCTGCTTTCTCCTCCACTCTTAGTCCGTCTGACTTCCTGTCTGTCCTGCTGCTTCCCCACCTGTGACCAGGACACCACTGTCAGAAACATTTGGCAAACAGACAGCTGTTTCAGCTCAGAAGATTTACTGGCAGGAAGTGTCAATGATTCTTTGATATGTTGAATGTTTCGATATGAGGACTGAACTCTGATATGACATTCACAGGGAATATTCCACACAAACTCCCCATTATGTGGGTTAACTCTACAGTTGAATTTGTTGTTCTGCATGTTAGAAACAAATATTGTCTTATAAACTATTCATTATTATATTATGATAAGTAAGAGGACTGGAATCACTGATGAAAAGCAGTGGTTTTCCAGTTGCAGTCGATGTCCCAGAGGAAGTATGTTTCTTATTTTATTTGTGTCTCAACAACCACCTAGGGACCCTCATACATTATCTTGCGAACCTTTGGGATTGGGACACTCGAGGTGGTCCTCTGGGGTCCACTTTAGTATTTATTTATTACAGGTTAATGAAAGGGTTATTCTGCGCGTTAGGAAGTGAAATTTGGACTCCCTCTGAGTGTCAATCAAATGGAGTTATCATATCATATCAGACCATGGCCCACTGCAGTGCAGTCTGGGAAATTGTCAGCTCTCCTCTTCACTAACACATGTGATTAACGGAGGCAGTCACCACATCCACAGGTCTGTTTTTCTGTCCCCTCTCCCACTCTCTGCTTCTGTATGTTCCCCAATGTGCTGACAGCTCGGGGAATTATAACTCCTGTGCACATTCCGGTAACATTCCTATACAGTGCATACAATGCTATATAAAGGACTTACCGAGAGGTAGAACTATTTTCTATAATTATACTTTCAGATTTTTTTTCTAGTATTCTTCTCCACATGCTGAGCAATTGAAAGTGCTCCACAATTACCAGGCTTCTTTTGGACGGAACCGATTTACTGGCGGAGCAATTAAACATAAAGACGCTTATGAACGTGAAAATGAAGCCATTTAAGAAGAGAATTATGCAATTATCCTGAAGGTGAATGACGTATTTGACAGCAGGATAAAGGAAAAAAATCTGCAGCTTTTCCAGACCATGCCGGCTACAGTAGCTACAGGAATCATGTGTGTTATTATATCCAACACTCAAAGATGTGCAGAGACTGTTAAAATGAACAAATCCTAGAAAAAATATATAAAACTTAAAGTCTGTTGTAGAGGAGGAGAAGAAGAAGAAGAAGAAGACTTTTTGACTTTTACAAAAACACTTTATTACAGGTTTATATCAAGTACATTTACATCAAATACAACAAAAATCAATTTATCTAGATTAGGTAAATAAAAAAGCTAAGCATTAAAAACTTGTGTAAAGTGCAAATCCTCATTAACCACAGAACATACAATGTCTTTATAACACCACCATTGTTTAAAAGCTTCCAAGTCCCCGATGTTTTTATAAAAACGATGCTCTAGCCAGAGTCTGGCTCTGATGTTGCACAGCCAGATCGCTTTTGCTTCTTGTCCCTTTCTGTTTTCCACTCTGTTCTTCCTACTTAGATAGATAGCCATTTTAGCTTCACCAGAGAGGTAGTTTAGGAGCTGCCACTTTTCTTTGCTTGTCTTTCTGTATGGCGCTCCCATGATAAACACGCTCTCGGTAAAAGCTATACTAAAAAGACTAAAAACCAATGTTAAACGAGAGAAGAAACCCGTGAGTCTCTGGCACTCTGTAAAAACATGGAAGACAGTCTCTCTAAAACCACAAAATGGACAGTTGTTACTGACAGCAGGATTAATGATGGAGATAAAAGAATTGGAGGCGATAGCGCCGTGTAAAATTCTCCACTGGAGGTCGGCAGTACGTTTCTTTAAGGGGGGTTTGTACAGAATCCTCCACTGTGGGCCTGGTCCGTTTCCGGCACCTAGTCTAGTGCTCCACACAGTGGAGGCCCTGTCCTTCAGTCCATTTTTGTTAATAGTTTTTACAATGTTCATGTATATAGTCTTTTTCTCAGCTTTGTGTATGGTCATTTTCTCTGGGTTTGCAACCTTGAGCAGGGGGCCTGTCAGCTCTCTGAGCCCTGGGCTCAGGTATATCTCCGGGAAAGGGTCTGTTGGGTCTGGTTTGGCTCTGCCCTGTCCGTAGCTCCTTAACAGTCTCTGTTCCTCAGCGCAGAGGCTCCGGCTCCAGAGTTGCAGGATCCTCTGGGCCACCCGGACAGAGTGTAGACCCAGCAGAGAGCCCAAGGCCCGGGCATTGCTCAGCTCCGGCCCCGCTGCTTCCACCACCTGCTGAAGGCTCAGGGTCCCAGATCTGCGCAGCACCACCGCCAGTCCTGGTGTCTCGCTGCAGCTAACGTCCAGCCTGGCTCCATGAATCAGAGGCTCTTTTAACAACCAGTGCAGAGAGTCAGTCTTTGGACACCTTTTATGGTTAAAAAGGGCCCAAGACTTAAAAACACCTTGATAAAAGGGAGGTAACCCACTTAACTTTAAAATGGTTAAATCAGTTAAAAACAGAGCAGCATCCAGCCCCAGGTTACTCACGCGTCTTAGAATGCAGCTGCTCACATCTCTCCACACCAAATCAGCCGGGCCGGTAAGATACCTTTGCAGAAACTGCACTCTAAAAGGTGGCTGTTCGGCTGGCCAGGTGGACAAGGCCCTGTCCCCCCTCCTCTCTAGGTAAAAACAGCACCCCCTGTGGCACCCAGTGTAGCCCATCCCAAAAGAAATCTACCAATCTCTTTTGTATTTGGGCCAGTAGGCCTGAGGGAGGGTCTACACAGGTAAGGCGGTGCCACAGTTGGGATGCCACAAGGTTGTTTAAAACCAACACTCTACCTTTAAAAGACATCTGCGGGAGCAGCCACTTCCATTTGGACAGTTTTTCCTCAATCTTCTCTGTGACATTCTCCCAGTTCTTCTGGACTATATTTGTGTTCCCTACGAACACACCCAGGTACTTTATGCCATCTCTTTTCCATGTCATGCCCTGGGGAAGAACTGGGAGACCGCCACGCCACTCACCGACAGCGAGGGCCTCACTCTTCTTCCAATTGACCCTCGCTGCCGATGCTGAACAAATCTGTCACAATATTGGTTAAAATGTCTGCATCCCTCTGGTCACTAATAAAAACAACGATGTCGTCCGCATACGCAGATAAAACCGTGTTTCCATTAAAACCAGGTAAAAACAGCCCTTGCAGTTTAGAGCTTATTTTGCAGAGGAGGGGTTCTAGGGAGAGTGCATAGAGCATCCCAGACAGAGCACAGCCCTGCCGGACCCCTCTACACACTCTAAAAGGAGCACACAGCCCCCCGTTGAACTTCAGCACACTCTCAATCTTATTGTACAACACTTTGATCTTAGCTATGAAACCAGCGCTGAACCCAAACTTCTCCATTACTTTCCAGAGGAAGCTGTGCTCAACGCGGTCAAAAGCCTTTTCCTGATCTAGAGAAATCAGACCAGTATCAATGCCCAATGAGCTGGAGACCTAAACATCTCGAATCAGGTGAACATTGTCCACCATGGACCTGCCGGGCACACAGTAGGTCTGGTCCCGATGGATGACCTGGTCAATAGCTCTCCCCAACCTGGTGGCCAAAGCCTTGGACAGAAGCTTGTAATCCACACACAGCAAAGACACAGGGCGCTAGTTTTTGATGTCCTGCAAGTTCCCTTTTTTTGGCAGCAGCGTGATCACCGCTCTGCTGCAGGACATTGGCATAGAGCCAGAGGCCAGACTCTCATTAAAAACGTCTAACAGGTCATGAGACAAGATGTCCCAATAGGCTTTAAAAAACTCAACCGAGAGGCCGTCGATACCAGGAGCCCGCCGTCCCTGCACGCCTTGCACTGGGCCTGCAACTCCTGCGTTGTCAACGGCCCTGCGAGCTGTGAGTTGGCCTCTTCAGAGACCTGAGGTAGTTCTGCACAAAACTCCTCAGAGCGTTTCGTCCTCATTATACTCGCTTGTGTAGAGGGTGGAATAAAAACTCACAGCTCGCCTCCTGATCTGGCTTGGCTCTGTTAATTCCTGCCCTGTGTCTGACAGCAGTGAGTGGATTACTCGCCTCTGCCCATTCTTTTTCTCCAGGCCGAAGAAGAAACTAGTGGGAGCATCCATCTCGTTTATGTTTAAAAACCGGGACCTGACCAGTGCACCCTGAACTTTAACGTCCAGCAGGCTGGCTAGAGCCATCTTTTTCTCTTTGGGGATTTCAATATATCCTCGATCTCCTGTGGACTCGCTTATTGTTTCTAGTTCCACTATATCACTCTCCAGGTCTTTCATAGATCTGATGTTGTCCTGTGTGACATTGAGGGTGTGCTGTTGACAGAGCATTCTTATCTCAGTCTTACCATGGTCCCACCACTGCCTAAGACTGCTAAACTCTCCCTTCCTCTGTCTAAAAACACTCCAGAAATAAGTAAGGGCCTCTTTAAAATGTTTATCAAATGTTAAAACCGAATTAAAATGCCAATAAGCACTTCTCGGTAAAACATTTCTAATAAAAACATTACATAGAAGCAAAGAGTGATCTGTAAAACCAGCAGGGAGTATACTGCACATTTTAAAAGTATTAAAATAATGCTTAAAGCAATAAATGCGATCTAGTCTGGCTGATGAAATCCTATTCTCTCGGATGTGGGACCAGGTGTACTGCCTATCGTCTGTGTGCATCCTTCTCCATACATCCACCAGGCCGTGGGAGTGGACCAGCTGCCTCAGAGCATGCTGGGATGCTGGATGCGGCTCTGCATGGTTGCGATCTAAAGATGCATTTTCCGTACAATTAAAATCCCCACCCAAGAATAAAAAATCCTCCGTGGCACAGCCGTTTAAAACATCATTAACTTTTTGTAAAAACAGCTTCCTCTCTGCACCGTTTGTTGGAGCATACACATTCATAAAAACAGCCGTAAAAAGGTCAAACCTTGCTTTTATTAAAAGCAACCTCCCCTTGATAAACTGCTCAACCTCCAGTGAGACAGGATTAAAAGACTTGGAGAGAAGGAAGCCCACCCCTCCACTGAGAGAGGTGCTGTGGCTTAAAATGACTTCCCCCCTCCCACTCTTTTTTCCAGTCATTCTCGTTACCAACGTCGCTGTGCGTCTCCTGTAAAAAAAGCACGACATGTTTTATACTTGCTGTTTGATAAATTAAAGCCCTCTTTCTTAGCTCTCTGGCTCCATTGACGTTCAGGCTTCCCACTCTAAAAGTGTCCATTGTGAGTGAGGTAGTGCATACAATAATAAAAACAAATAAGTTAAATAAAACACACATAAGGGGTTTAACTTCATTGCTGCTTATTTGTTTTCGTACTTTATGCACCAGTTTTTTTAGTCTCCAAGCTTCCTGTTCTGTGAAGACAGACTCCTCTTTTCGACTAAGATGGAACTTGGCCGAAGAACAAAAGATGACCAAATCAGGGAAATACTCTTCCACAACTACCCCATGCTGGTTCTTTGCCTGGAGTAGATAGTTTTTAATCATTTCCGCTGTGTACATGTTTTCCTTTTGACTGTCACTGAACCCTATCACGTCACTGCCGTCTGACACACACTCATCCCCACTCTCATCTGTCTGCCCTTGCTCTCTTCCTTTCTTTCCCTCGCTCACCACTTTGCTGCTCTTTCTAACAGTAGGTGCGTTGTTCCTCGTGCTTCTGCGTTTATTAGCAGTCTTTTTTTTTGTTGCTATTGCTGTTGCCACCTCTTCATCCTCCATCTCAGCAATCTCCACCTGCTCACCCCATGTTTTCCTCTCCTCTCCTGTTTTCACCATATTTTCCTCCTGTGTTTGGCAGACTTCACCCGTCTCTACCATTTTTTCGATTATCTCAGTTTTTTCTTGTGTTTTTTTCACCATTTTTATTTTTTTTAATTTTTTTTCTCCCCCCATCTGATTTTCTTCACCTCTACACAAAACCACAACCTCCCTTTCGTGAACATCCTTACCATCACCCACACCCTGTGCAACACCCCCGCCCCCCACGGGAGCCCCCCACCACCACAGCGGCCGCACCAGCGGACACCACCGCTGGAGACACCCCACCTTCAGCAACAGCAGCCGCCCGCTGCTCCACTACAACCGGCCCGGCCGCAGCCGGCCCCGGCGCGGAGGCAGAAGTGACATCCGGACCAGGCGGAGCCGAGTCCCCGCGCCCCGGACAGGCACTCACGGTGTGCCCCTCTTCCCCGCAACCAAAACACTTCATAACTGATGAGGTTGCAAAAATCACGTAGTCATAATCATCTACTTTAACGTGAAAACGGAGGTTGAGCTCCGCGTTCCGATTGTTAAGTATCATATAGACTTGTCTGCGATGAGACACCACGTGCTTCAGTAACTGAGACTTACACCCAGACAGCATCTTCTTCACCGGAGAAACAAGTTTCCCGTGTCTGGATAGCTCTCTACTGAGGAACTCATCAGTTATGAAGGGAGGGACTTTTGGATAGAACCACTTTGGTTGCGGGGAGCGTCAGCGGCTGCACCCGCACAAACATTTCACTCACCGTGATGCCCGTCTCGATAACGCGGTTCACTTTCTCCACCTGGTACAGGAAGATCACGACTGCACTGTTCATCCGCGCCAGGGACTTAATGCTGCTGTGTCCGACCTTCTCCCCCACAGCCAGCCTGATATCCTCCACAGTGCATGGGAAGCCGGCCGATATTTTAATGCCGTGCTTCCGCGTGAGTCTGGCAAAGTCTCCATTCACCATGGCGTCAGACGCCGGCCGGCGAGACACCGGCAGGAGAAGCCCGCAAAACACCCCAAAAACAGCACCAAAACACCCAAAAGTTAAGCAAAGTAAACTATCACCGATAAACTATATTAAACTAACACCCATAAACAAAAATAAACGGAAAAAATGTTACTATTAAACGTCGCTCTTTTCTTTCGCTCACACTCCAAAATCTCCCAGCATGCACCAGAAGAAGAAGAAGAAGAAGAAGAAGAAGAAGAAGAAGAAGCAGAAGAAGAAGAAGAAATGTACATTCTGCATTTGACCCATCCTAGTGTTAGGAGCAGTGGGCTGCCATATATAGCTACGGTGCCCGGGGAGCATTGTAGGGAATGGTTCCTTGCTCCTGGACACCACGGTAGCACTTGGTCTTTATGGGACATACACTGGTGACCTTCCAGTTCCCAATCCAAATCACTACGGACTTCAGCAGCCCCACCAACAGCATTGTCGAAAACCCTGATTAGAAGTGACACAAATGCTGCCCAATTGGCACTGCACTAGTTAAATAATCTCTCCTGATTCATATATATTAAGACAGAGGGCCGTAGTATTTCCTGGGGTCACCCAGACACATGTCCCTGCAACATGAGAACTAAACCACCCTGCTGCCGACAGGAAGTGTTTGTTTTTTAAGAGATAAGGTGGATAAAATGTTCCGGGCTATTATTATGACTCTCAATATTACCACTATTGACCGAGGATTTCACCAGCAGTGATGACGTTTAGCAGCTGTCTGCTCCCTCATCAAACAGGAATAATTTAGAGCCTCAGTGGATCGGGAAGATAGTGTGTGTGTGTGTGTGTGTGTGTGTGTGTGTGTGTGTGTGTGTGTGTGTGTGTGTGTGTGTGTGTGTGTGTGTGTGTGTGTGTGTGTGTGTGTGTGTGTGTGTGTGTGTGTTCATCCTCTGTGCCTCCTCTAATTAGCGCTGCCTGTAAATATTTAATGTGGACGGTGGAGCAGCATCAGATGCTTGCTGAACCTGCTTTCGACACGGTGTGATCACGGCGTCACACGGCAGCCAAGTCGGGCCCGTTTCCACTCGTTTCTGCCCAAAGCGTTTGTGACACTCGCTTCCTTCAAATTATTTACATTTCTGAAGAAAAATGAGTGCAATTTCAACAATTGTAGCCTATGCCTCGTTTTACACGTTACAGATCACAGATTCATTACTTTCATATTTAAAGGAACGGATCGTGCAGTGATCACCTCCAGCACAGAAACACTGTGAATCGTCTGTCGGGGATGACGTCATTTCATGACATCATCCCCTCCTCCATCACTCTTCATTTGTTTTTGTTTTATCCTCCATCATGTATCCGCTGTTTGTTTTCAGGCTCATCCATCCATCTATATATTGTTTAGCATCACAACTTCATCCTGTCCTGTTTTCTTAATTTATCGTTTACATTTACCATTGGAACCTTAAAGACATTTGCTGATAATTCACAGAGCAGCAGATGACGTTCACTTAAGCAGTTGCAGGGACTATGAAATATTTGTAGTTTCGTCAATGTAACCCAGGCTATGATAGATTTTACGAATGTTCCCTGAACGCCTCACTGACCCCGCACGAGATAGATGTGGCTAAGCTAGATGTGAATACACTACATTAGATGTGAATACACTAAATTAGATGTGAATACACTAAATTAGATGTGGCACTCTTTGTGACCACTGTCACCCACGGAAGCCTTGTAAGCTAATTTATGCTAATGTATATTTATTTGATCTGTAGCCTATGTGTGTGTGAAACATGACGGAAAGAGACCATTCGGTTCATAATAGTTATTTTAGACATTTTAAGATGTGTTTATTGTTATTGTTAAATTATAAATGAGATTGTACCTGCTCTGCACACTTGTACTGTATGCAGGCTGGTTTTTCTTGAGGGACAAAATTCCGGAGTACATCCGGATCCAGAAATGTGGATGTGCCGTGCCACAGAGCGGTAGGACGGGGATTAAAGGACACTGTTATGGAAATTATTTTTGAGATCTCAGAGTTTTTTATTTTACTTGGGCCCAATATTGACAATGTTTGATATAATGTGATTTTGTAGATTGAAATCATAACTTGTAAAGGTATTATTTTTGCTCCATTAATGGATACATTTAATTAATTTATTTTATTTTCTCTGATTGACATGTTGAATAACAATGCACTCATTTTTCCTACGTCCTTGTCGTGTGTGTAATTGTGCTGGCTGGAGGTCTAAACTCTGTATTGAGTTCTGCCCTGTAAGGACCCCGGTTGTAATTTTACAACATTACTTTAAGTTATCCTAAAAAAGTCAGTCATGTCTTTTTTTAAAGACTATATTTACATAGTCAAAAGGTTCTTTTGTTCAGCCTTACAATGCTATTGGGTAGTAAATGTGTTTATAGGTCCCGCCATCTGGCCATAAACTCACAACTTCCAAATCTCAAAACCATGCAACATCTCTTTGTTTTGTTGGATTGGATTCGTCAGATTCAAGTAAGTAAAATGCGTTAAAAAAAAATGTTGGGGTAATTATTTTAAGGTCTAGAACATGTACATATTTAGTGATTGTGGAATACATTCATTACATTTTATTTTGATTTATTTTATTTTACATTTCAAAATTACAACATTTCCCTAAAAACTTACAAAAATGTGAAAACTCTTTCATTTCTGCACCAGATGCTTTCTACAACGGCATCTGAAAGGTCAAAAAAAAAATGTTGGGCTTTACAGGGAATCCCCATTGTACTTAGACATTGAGTACACCTTGGTGCGTTCTGGGGTTGGGGTACCCTTTTAGAAAATCTGATTCAGACATGGTGGATACCCAGAATAAGCACCATAGATCACCTACCAAAGGTAAGGGTACATTAAGCGTTACATCAAGAAACAACCAATCCTCCGACAAACTCTGATTAATAGCATTATAGTTGTTCAAAAGGCACATTTGAAAAATTGTCTTTACAGAAACATGAACAGTACCCATCCAAAAGCCTTTTACATACTGCCTACATACATACAGTGCAGGTTCAAACAAAGATGCTTTAAATCCTTAAAAAACCCAGATTAATCATTTAGGAGACGTCTCCCTGCGTCTCTCACTGTCCTTCGGGTTCATGGAGAAAAAAACCGAGGTTCCCACACTTACCGACAGAAATGAAAAGTTTCTATCAGTCTTGTTCCTGCTTGAGTTCAACACCTCCAAAAAATATGAGGAAGATCTTGAAATAAGGGAGTCACGTTTTAAGTTTTAGCAGCAGTCTGATTAACGCACAGCTCAACCAGGCAGGAGAGAGGCAGGGGTCTGACAGCTGGAGGGCAAACAAAAGCAAACTGGTTTAAATAAAAGGCATGGTAAGGAAGACAAAAGGGTAATGGAGTTCTCTCCATATAACCATGCATCATTTTCTAATGATGCATGGTTATACGTGTCTTGTTTAACCTTACAATAATGCAGTATTTATTGTGGGATTTATAAATGCTTCAGTGGACGGTAAATCAATATTTATGAGTCAGCTTGTGAATCGGCCAGGACATGATCAGCATTTAAATGCTACAGGGAGTCTGGAATAAAACCTGCCTCAGTCTCAAACACAGGAAGACGTGATCAAACCCAGAGAGGGAGTTCAAACCTGCTTCCCCCCCGAGGCGGCCCTGGTATTCTTGTTGTTTTGGGCCTTGCCTGAAGCCTCCTTCTAGTCTAAAAGCTTGGAAAACCTTTAAAGTTCAGAATATAGGAAGCTCTGACTACCATCTCATGGCTTCGGATGATCAAGAGCTCATGACCGTAGATGGTGGTTGGAGATTAGATAGACTAGGAGATTTGGGGTGCTATCACATCTAACGTCTGCTACGGTTGGAAAAAAACATTGACTGTTTCACCAGTTATTACAGTTTGACAGGATGGTGCAAACACTGGGAATTAAATCCTGGTTATTATATGAACCGAGACAGCTTAGTCTATATCTGACGGCAGATATGTTTTTCATAGTGGCCAAACGCGGTACTACAATGTAGCGCGTGATGTGACGTCATTGGGCCCAAAAATACTTTTTCAAATTGAATTACTTTGGGAAGCACACGTGTAAATCAGGGGGTCATTTTTCTGACTGGAATAAATCTACTTAGTACAAACTCTTAAATAATCCTGATTGGATCCTAAAAGTTGTTAAATATGCAAAAGCTAGATCCAGTTATTTTCCTTCTCCTTTCATTTGACTGAGACGCTGCCAGAGCCAATTGGAGGCGGGCCTTAACAAGTGTCTATAGGCCCAGGTCCCCAGGAGATCTGGGTATTTTTGTACTTGAGTAGCATTATTCATAACGTGGTGGATTTGCAGTCGAATATTAAAGTTTCCTGTCACTTCTTTGTGAGCTTTATATTGCCAAAGAACATTCATCCAAACGACTAAGCAATAGTACAAAAATGTCTTCAATCACAGAATTTGGCTCCTGATAACGCACGATGACATTATCTAAAACTTTCAACTCAAGACTTACCTTTCCATCTGCATAGTCTGTGATGACTTCTGAAGCAATGGAGACGAAACTCAGAGAGACACAGGAGAGACGGAACTTTGATGGCAAACACTGAAGGTTTATTATGAAGTTAATGGCGGGAGAATTGACAGAGCGGTTCTAATTCTGAAGAACTATACTACAATATGAGGTTTTAACCAGTTCAGAGTGTATAACCAACATTCCTCATTAACAAGACTAAACATCCAGGGCACTAAATCTAACTAAAACTGTCGTACATGGCCAATTACTTTACGCCAGCAGGCTCTACGCACCTGATAAGAAGGACTCCCAGATGTCTACAAACAATTAATTATTCCATAGGCTCCTCCTTAAGAGAGACAGCTGCAATAACCCAAGGCCGTAGACCTATGCCATGGGAAAGGAGACAGTGTTGGACTGGGTTAAAGGTTAGATACTAGGGATGCACCGATACATCGGTGAGACATCGGCCGATGTCAGCCCTATTTACCACCATTGGCACATCGGTAAAATAAGGTGACATCACTGATGGCAGTCGCCGATGTTTATGTTTTGCTACATGACCGGGAGAAGTCGCGTTAGCGTCGTTGTTTTTAAATCTGATGGACCAAATCTGAAGTCAGGGTATCATTTTAAAGGATTAGACCAGTGACTGTAGGTCTGCCGTAACTTTAAAGTCAATCGGAGGGTGGGGGGGTGGTCTCCTATCCTCTGTGAGGAGCTCCTGCTGCACGCTGCACATGCTGCAGGACTCCTGCCCCTTGTACCGGGTGTCTGGAGGATCAGTAAATGAAATCCATTCTTCAGTGTTCTTGGGAGGCTTTCGTTTATATTTGTGACTTTGTTAAACTTGTTGCTACTCCCGTTAACTTCCAGAAACTTACTATGGCTCGCTCAACCTCTCTCTCGCTCTTACACATGCACACACGTATCCCCCACTCTCTCTCTTAAAAGGATAGGCTGCCTTAGTCTGCATTGTGCTACTATTACAGCTTACATTGTAAAACATCGGCCATCGGCATCGGTAAAAATGTTATTCTTAACATCGGTATCGGCATCGGCCGACATTTTTGCAATTGGTGCATCCCTATTAGATACCTAAGCAAATTCTTCCCCAACATCTTTTTGTTTACATCTACCTGTTTTAAAAAGTCAGTTTGTTCAGGAACTGGTCGAACACTGAAATTGGTATCGACCAAATTAGTCAAACTAAAGGTGTGAAAACACTCTTGGATATTTGCCATTAACGTCAAGTCCAAGAGTAGTTGCTGAAAAAAACTGCCGGTAACTGCCGGTAACTTTGTAAGTTCAACATTATAATACATTTTGTATATGATATAAGGATGATGACTGTAATCCCATCCCTGATACTGCGTGGACATTCTCTTTTTTTTAGCTAAATCTTTTTTTCCCTGTCTTATTGTATAATTGAGCTGAATTTCTGCCAGAACTGGTGCTTTACGATGGTTGGTTAGAAGGGGGTTAGGGTCATGGATCATGCTTCTGATTTGATGATCAGATGGACTTCTGGCTATGGAAGTACAATAAGAATAAGGCTCAGTAGAATGAATGGAGGGAAAAAATAAATCTGGATTTAGGTTTTAGTGGTGGGCAAAAAATGAGCTGCTCCTCTGATTGGATCTTCCATATGGCTGCTGCCAAGAGATCTCTCATAAACTGTAGCAACTTGTTTTAACATGATTGGAGCGTCAGTATGGTGGGATTGTTGGAATGTTCTACAACATGTCTAATTTTAAGTACATATTATTTTGAATACTCATGATTCTACTGTGTTAAACTTTGTAATCCAAATGACATTTTCAAAGCAAGAAGCTTCCAAAGAAATAACGTTGAAGTCAGAACTTTTGGTCAACACAGAATATCTTCTCATCAGACTGCTTTGTAGTGAGCTTCAGTCCAAACACTATCTGAAGCAGATAAAAGCAGCTTGGCGTTTCAACCCGTCTCAGCGAGCTTCTTGGCAGTCCAACAGAGGCTGACGTCCTGCTGGAATAAGATCTTCCTGTTTATTGATGGCAGTGTAGCGTGTGTGTCTGGTATGTTCAGTAGCTGATCAACAGCATCTCATTTTCCTTTGTTAATCTACTCTCTGAATGGAAGAATGGTGTCACAATCTGCTCACACATCACGCGTTTGGGCGTCACAGAAGAACATGAGAAGAAGCTACAGTAAATCCTAATGCAATGTAAAACCTGAAACAACTAGACTCTGAACTCTAAAGCCTGCCTTCTAACTGATATGGTTTAATATACAGTAGTTCATCCATTAAGTTAAACATTCAAGAAGCAGTCCATCTGTTATTCAATGAGGAACTTTAGACGATGGTTTAGTAAAAATGTGCAAGAATTTAAATTTGCAACAAACTGGAATTGAGCATGAATTAAATAAATGTTGTCGCCAGAGAAATCTGGGTAATCCCTCAATGGGGATCATTATTTACATTATCATAAAAGTATAAAGTCATATTGGCTGTGGAGTGTCACCCTAAGTTCAAATTGTACCAAATAAGACACTGCATGACATTGGACCCCCAGCAAAAGACCCACAAATGTGTGAAGTATATTGGTTGAACCATTTTCCAGATTTGCGAAAAAGTTATAAAAAACACGGACAGATTATTCACTGCCGTTAAAAGTTTAAAGATATTGAGAAGTGGAGCTTTGGACATAAAAATAACTAAAACGTTGACTTCAAACTGTATTAGGTTAGTTCAACGCAATAATATTAAGTTGAACCTAATATTCTTTATTTAAACTTAATATTATCACTTTCAACCAACCTTATACAGTTATGTGACATTTGTTGAAATAAGATGTAACGCTTAATGTAACATTACCTTTGAAAGGTGATATTATGCTTATTCTGGGTTCAAGTATCCATGGTGTCTAACTCCCCAGAACCTCATAATGCACCATAAAGGTGTACTCAATATCTAAGTTCACTGGGGATATTGGTTAAGCAGAACTCAACACAGAGTTTAGACCTCCAGCCAGCACAATTAGACACGACAAGGACTTTGTAGTGTAGGCTATTGTAATTCAACATGTCAGTCAGAGAAAATAAAATAAATAAATGAAAAGTATCCATTAATGGAGCAAAAACAATACCTCCATACGTTATAATTGCAATTTACAAAATCACATTTTATCAAACAGTGTAAATCTGGACCCTTTAAAACCGACCCCGTCCTACCACCCTGTGGCACGGCACAACATCCACATTTCTGGATCAACAGAACCGGACAATTCCATCGCAGTGATGGCGCTCCGGATGGCAGATGGACTCAGCTCCAGGATGTCAGATAGAATGTTTTCCCTCAAGAAGATCCAGCCAGGTCAATAAGAGGAGGAACAGCGTCAACCTTTTCTCCCGAATTTCTCCCTTATCTGGACAACTATCATACAGTCACGCAGGTCTTCCATCTCTGGAGCACGATCCCTCATCATTGTATTCACCAACAAAATTACATTTAAACCATCTTTTTCATAATGTTGATACTGGCGTGCGTCTGTCTCGTGCTACGTCAGTGAGGCGTTCAGGGAACATTCGTAAAATCTATCAGTCTAATGGTCAGCATTTCCAGTAGTATTGTGTTATTGCTACACATGTGCACATTCAAATCAGATTAGTTTTAAAAGCAATAACCTTTTGACTGTTTTTTTCACATCAGTTCTCTGCAGTTATTAATACTTTCTGGTTGAGGATTTGTGGAACAATGCACATTGAACGCCTCACTCAGTCTCTCTCTCTCTCTCAGTGTACATTGTCCACAGACTGAACCACAAACAGTGTGTTGTGACAGAATAAAGGCTTTAGGTTTGAGCTCATCTACTGTAAGCTCCATTTCACAGTCTCTGCTGTCTGTATGAAAGAATGAATAATATCTTCTCTGGATCGTTCTCTGTCCGCTCCCTCTCTTTGCATCCGTCTCTCAGCCTCTAGGATATTGTTTGCTGAAGGTCAGGCTGTGACATTGAGCCTGCTGATCTCCACACAATGAAACACAGAGCTGAGATTTGCTCTGCAGTCAGTCTGGTCTTCCTCTCATTCAGAGATTGATCAACTTTAATTCAAGAAGTGGAATCTATTAATAAATGAGTGTCTGCTCTGTGTGCTTTGAACATCACACTATGGAGATATTCTGTTGGGGATAAAGGCCATGAATTTTAAATCTGTAGAACTGCTTGTTTACGCGATTTTAAAAAGTCAGTGTGTTCAGGAACCGGACCGGAAAGGAAATGCAATAATTCCTAACCTACGCACGCTGTAGTGTTCCTGCTGTAAACATTTGAATACACACAGCGTCATTAAGGGTTTGATTCAAAGGATATTCGAAGTGATTACAATGTGGGTTTTATATACCGTATGCAGTGTTGTCCACCTTTAATTGTTTCCTCCTGTCCTTTTCTGTCCCTTTTTACTCCTCTCCTCTCCTCTGTTGTTTCCTCCTCTCCTCACCTGTCTCTTTGCCTCCTCTCCTCTCCTGTCATGTTTCCTCATCCACTTCTTCATCCTCTACTCCCCCTCCTCTCTCACTTACAATGAACTCCCCCCCTCTTGCTCTTCATATATCTTTCCTCCTCTGTCCCCTCCTCCTCCTCCTGGTCTATATTTGCTGAATGTGCAGCTCGTTGTCTCCCCTCTGGCTCGCCTGCCGAGCTCTCATCACGGCGCTCGGACTCCTTTGGGCAGAGGAGATTCGGGGGTCAATCTGTCACCTTCACACAGCAGCAGCCCCCCTACTCATCCACTCATCTCTCATTCCCCCGTCCCTCTGTTCTCCTCGCCTCTGCTTCACTGTCTGATCCTTCCTCCTGTATCATCTGGGAGACGGGACACAGCATGTGACTTCAAATAATAAGAAGCTTTATTGGTATTGCACCTTTCATACAACGATTACAGTAGACATCTCCTAAAATAGTCACAGAAAATGTATATTACATAGAATACAGTGACTGGTAAAAAAACATAAAAATAGACATAAGATGAGAATATAAAATACATAGATAATATAATGTTGCATTAAAAGGAGGATACTGAAAATTGGCTTTGTGATAACAACTCTGAATAGCAGCAGCGATGGGATGATATTAATAATAACTAGAGAAAGTAATTCCAGGAGAAACAGCTGTGTGAAGGCTGTATGCCAGGGGTGTCCAAACTACGGCCCGGGGGCCAAATGCGGCCCGCAGGCTATTTTAAATTGGCCCTCAGCTAATTCAAAAGGATAATGTCATATGGCCCCATATGAAACTTGTGCTTGTCTTATATTGTACTTAAATATGAGTCAAGCACAAGACGATATGTAAACATATATTAAACTGTTTTCATGAGTTAAAGAGCCCACTTTTCAAATAAATTCAGGCAATTAAAGTTGAAAACATTTCCTAACAAATCTAAGTTGATTAAAAAAAAACTGATTCACATAACAAGCTCGAAATATACCCTTCATTTTCTCCTTAATAAGCACTCTGGGCGAGCCCTACAGAGAGCTGTGGTGTAGGCTGTTTTTTTCCTACAGCATATTCAAGTATCAAGCCTAACTTACCTACATTTGATTGATTTTGCTAAGTTATAACCAAACTTAAGAGGCAATATACCTCAACTCTAGTAACGCGCCTAGACCTTCGTATATTTTTCTATTTCTGGCCCTAGTGAAAAAAGTTTGGACACCCCTGCTGGATGCTGAAAAGCTGGCGCTGAACTTAATACGAACATTTCTGATGAACTATTGATAATATTTCTGGAATTTTTAAAGTTATGAATGGCAGCAGTAATAGCCATTGGTTCCTTACAGAGCTGAACGTTTGATATTTGAACGGAATTTGGCCGCATAGGCAGATCTGGGAGGGCTGGTAGCTGTGATAGGGGGGAGAAAAAAAACATTTTTGAGCATTGGCTCTCATCCTAATTTTCTGCCTTGATGTAAGAAACATACAAACTAATTAAACACCCCAGTTACATTTTTCATTCGACCTATACGATAGGCGCTGTTAGTGATGAAAGTGGGGGATGGTGACATATCAGGCGCCCGCAGCTCACAGTCAAAGTGCAGCGGCAGCTTGAGCTGAAGGTGGGACAGAGCGCACCTGTTACGGGGATTGTTGTTGTTAGCATCTGGTGCTAGCTGTGCTAACGGATACAAAAGCTAATATCTTGCCTAGGGCAGCAAATTGGTCAGAACCGGCCCTGGAGATGAGGAATGTTCGATAAGAAGCCGATTAAAATGTTGCACTAGAAAAACAAATGTTGGGAATTTTGGGATTGGGACCAAATAAAACAAAACCAGGAGACAGTAAAAGATGCATCAGAGTGCATAGAGAGCAAGAGTTAGCTACCCAAAGGCAAATGAACAAATATCTTTTGAGCTTTCTTTTTAAGTCCCCCACCGAGCAGGCATTTTTAATGTCTAGGTTTCTGTTCCTGGGCATAATTGATGAAAAAACGTATTTTTGCTGCCGTTTCTGGGAACCTCTCAAATGTTCCGAGACTTTATATGCTGCACTCACTGTCAACATCATGCTGCCTTAATTAAAAGACCAGACAAAATATCTTACATATAAGACACTGTTTCCTAAATTCAACTTAACTTAAATAGAAATAAATTACTTTAAAGATTCAGGAATTGAGATAAAGTTCAAATATCTTCTGTTAAATTCCTCAAGAAACTTCAGTCCTGCATAGTGGTTTCTGGTGCGACTGCTGTTATATCTCTCTGGTGCTAGAAGTCCTTTCTTTGCTCGGGTAAATCTTTCAGTGTAATTCTGAGTGAGCTGTAACTGCTTTATGGACTTTCTGAGGAGAGCCAAAAAAACTGTATTGCAACTATTAAGCGATACCTCTCTAATAGATATTATATACCATCAAGGTGTCTGTGCGGATGTGTATTGTGCTGAGATACTGTGGCACAATTTATTAGCATGGCAATGTAACCAACACCGTCAGAGTGTAGGACATACCGACAGTTTGTCCGGTTGATGCTAAATTAAATTGATACGGATTTATTTTTTAAGTTTTAAGACTGGATCACATTTTTGAGTTGCTTGGGGTGCCCAAAAACCCACAAAACCTTTCAAACACATTTTAATCTGATAATAAATGTGCGTGGCTAAATGCCTTGGACACGCCCCCTTTCAAGTAGCCAATGTCTGAAATTTGGAGGGGTTGTGTGTGAGCCAGTTGTTTATGTCTGCCAAAAAGGACACCTAGTGGGCAAAAGTAGCAATTACAATACTTTGAGTTCTTTATTGTACCCTCAGAATTGCCGTAGTTACGCAGAAATCTCACATGCATTCAGGCGCAGGTTTTCTACTTCTCATAGTTGTCAAAGAAAACATATGCCTGTAAGTGTTTTCATGCTCCAATATTTCAGTGTTGTTTGTAAAGAGTTTGTGTAAGGGGTACATTGATAAATAATGGAAATACTGCTGTAAATTCATGGTAACATCAATGTATGCTAACCGCTAGCGTATCAATGTAATTTCCCGTAGGGTTTAGCATGAAGCTAATGTCTTGTTTATTATGTGGTTGTTAGCACACGTGGGAAGTGCATGATGTCGGATGATTTCTATGCACAAAATGAATATACATTTTCTTGTGTGTTCAGTTTTACAGTGCTTTCTGAGTAACATTTTAAACGGAAGTCCTGAAGCAGAGTTTTTCCTACCTTTTATCTGTCTGCCCAGCTGTGGTAGCGGGGCCAGAATAGTATAATATCTGTAGACGTACACAAAAGTCACTTGAAGGTATATTGTAATAAGGAAAGGCGGTCATTTTAAATGTTGGTACTTATTTTTACTTTTGAAGCTTCTGTAATTATCCTAATAATTTAAATTGGGTCAGTGCCATTTTAAGACTTTGAGGATTAAACGTTGAATGAACAAACTTGATGTGTTGTTCCAGCCATTCATTCCGCAATTTGCCACGAAACATCAATGTCAGTGAAACATCCATTTATATTGTTTAATTGGCTCAAATGTTATTGTAAGCCCCGCCCCCTTTCACTCACTTCCACTCATTAATTATTTATCGTAGGGTTTTGTAGGAGGCATCATTTCACTCAGCGGACACTTCTCCTAACTTATTGGATATATCATGGGACACCTTTGCCATTGTAATTCAGTTATTCTGAGAAATTCCTCAGTCTCCAATGTTCTGTGTATTGTCTGAACAGCTCCAAATCTAAGAAGCATGATGACGGTTCAATCCAGGTCAACATCAAGTCAGACTCTCGCCCCCTGCTGGCAACAGGAAGTCTTGTTTATGTGACAAACATCATTCGATTAACATTAACATTATATATTTTTTGTATTTTAAGCAACATACATGTTAAGCATGTGTCCTTTAGCAGGTTGTTTCGGATGATGCAGGATTTTACACAGGGGACTACTACACAGTCATGTTTTTAGATCATTTTTGAGAAGGTAACAAGCCATGTTACTTTGACCCAAACCATAATGTTTTACTGAACATAACCAAGTTTGTTGCCAGAGGGAATTTCTCAACATAGTTTTTATTTACCCATGACTTCCACCTTTATTTAAACTTATCCATAATAGTTTCTGTGCACAAACCTTCACCTTAGAGTGGTCGGTTCAGTATGAATCACATTAAATATCCTCCCCATCCCTTCTCTGTGCTCTTCATCCATCAGGTTTCAAGGTTTCAAGGTTTCAAGGTTTTATTTGTCATATGCAAAGCAGATACAGCGTATATGTTGGCAATGAAAATCTTATGTCGCGTGCTCCTCCAACAACTCAACATACATGGTGCAAATAAGATAAATAAAATAGTGCAAAAAGAGAGAAGAATATTTACAATATCAACAATAAAGATTTGAGGATGTGAAATATATACATATGTGGAATATATTGAAAGTATTTAAATACTTTACACTGTTGAATGAGGAGGTATGGACAGATGCATATATTACGTATAACAGATGTATATGGCAGATATGTACAATATATAGATATGTGTACTATAAACAGATATGTATAATATATAGATATGTGTACTATAAACAGATATGTATGGCAGATGTGTATAATATATATATATATATATGTATGTGTGTACTATAAAAAGATGTGAGTAGACATTCACACAGCTCAGGAGTTCAGTAGTCTTATAGCCTGTGGTATAAAACTGTCTCTGAGTCTGGTGGTCTTGGTCCGGATGCTGCGGTACCGTCTGCCAGACGGCAGCAGACAGAACAGATTGTTGCTGGGGTGATGGGGGTCCTTTAATATCCTACCGGCCTTCTTCCTACACCGCTGGGTGTAGAGGTCCTCCATGGATGGCAGCTCCGTCCTGGTGATGTGCTGAGCAGTTTTCACCACCCTCTGTAGGGTCTTACGGTTGAGGGCGGTGCAACTGCCATACCAGGCGGTGATGCAGCCAGTCAGGATACTCTCGATGGTGCACCTGTAGAAGTTGCAGAGTATCCTGGAGTCCATGTTGAACTTCCGCAGCCTGCGGAGGAAGAAGAGCCGCTGTCGAGCCGTCTTGGATATGACCCTGGTGTGATGTGTCCATGTCAGGTCCTCACTGGTGTTTACCCCGAGGAACCTGAAGCTGCTGACTCTCTCCACAGGAGTCCCGTCGATGGTGATGGGTGTGTGTGCCTCTCTCTGCCTCTTCCTGTAGTCCACAATCAGCTCCTTTGTTTTGCTGACGTTGAGATGGAGGTTGTTGTCCTGGCACCAAGATGTCAGGGCTCTGACCTCCTCTCTGTACGCCGTCTCGTCGCCGTCTGTGATCAGGACGATGACGGTCGTGTCGTCAGCAAACTTGATGATGGTGTTGGAGCTGTGTGTGGCCACGCAGTCGTGCGTGAACAGGGAGTAGAGGAGAGGGCTGAGCACACAACCCTGAGGGGCTCCGGTGTTGAGGGTCAAGGTGGAGGATGTGATGTTCCCCATCCGCACTGCCTGGGATCTGCCCGTCAGGAAGCTCATGATCCAGTCACAGAGGGCGCTGTTGAGCCCAAGGTCCCTGAGCTTAATGATGAGCTTGGAGGGCACAATGGTGTTGAATGCTGAACTGTAGTCAATGAACAGCATTCTCACATAAGTGTTCCTCTGGTCCAGGTGGGAGAGGGCAGTGTGGAGAGTGAGGGAGATGGCATCATCCGTGGACCTGTTTGCTCTGTAGGCAAACAGCAGGGGGTCCAGTGAGTCAGGGAGGGAGGAGGTGATAAAAGTTTTGACTAACCGCTCAAAGCACTTCATGATGATGGAGGTGAGTGCAACTGGGCAGTAGTCATTGAGGCAGATGGGTTTTGTCTTTTTGGGGACAGGGACAATGATGAACTCTTTAAAACATGTGGGGACTACAGACTGGAGCAGTGACCTATTGAAAATGTCTGTGAACACATCTGCCAGCTGAACTGCACACACCTTGAGAGCACGGCCAGGGATGCCATCAGGTCCTGGAGCCCTGTGTGCGTTGATCCTTTTCAGAGATCTACACACATCTGCACTTGTTAAAACCAGTGAGCAGGGATCCTGGGCCTTTTGTGCCTCCACAGCCGGGGGCTTCTCAAAGCGTGCATAAAATGTGTTCAGTTCATCTGGGAGAGATGCAGACACTTCCTCAGCACCACTCGTTGTCCTTTTGTAGTCTGTTATTGTTTTTAGTCCAGACCACATATTTCTGGCGTTGGAGCCCTTGTAGTTCGACTCCACCTTGTCCCTGTATTGTCTTTTCGCACTGCTAATAGCTCTCCGGAGTGCATACCTAGAATTCCTGTACTCATCCAAATCACCGCCGCTGTGCGCGATGGCCCGTGCTTTAAGTTTAGCTCGGACCTCGCCGTTTATCCAGGGCTTCTCATTTGGGAATGTCCGTACAGTAATCCGCGGCACGACGTCATAGATAGAATCGGAGGATGAAACCCTCTTTATTTGTCACATGCATGCACACAGCAGAGCACACACAGTGAAATTAGTCCTCTGCATTTAACCCATCCTAGTACTAGGAGCAGTGGGCAGCTATCGTGCAGCGCCCGGGGAAAATCGTCGATGCATTTGCCGATGTAGCAAATGACCGCGTCAGTGTGTGTGTTTATATCGTCCTCCTCAAACACACACCACTCCGTGATGCCAAAGCAGTGGCGGAGAGCAGAGTCAGACTGCTCGGACCAACGCTGCACTGTCCTTGTCACAGGTCGGTCCCTCTTCAGTCTCTGCCGGTAAACGGGGAGCAGAAGAGATGGTCTGACTTGCCGAAGGGGGGGCGGGGGAGGGCTTTATATCCATGCCGGAAAGGAGTGTAAACATGGTCCAGTGTATTTCCACCGCGCGTGGGGCAGCTGACGTGCTGATAGTATTTCGGCAGGACTTTCTTCATGTTGGCTCTGTTAAAATCCCCGGCCACAGCTGGTCAGCTGCTGTCCGCAGGGATAAATGCGTGTCCCTCACACTGAAACACCCTGACGCGCTTTATAGGCCTACTGACACCTCTTTCTATTACTTGATTTATTCCACCTGGAATACATTTCTCTATTAACACATGTGTCTATTTGCCCCCTGGGAAGACCATGGTATGGGGACACTTAGATAGAGGGTGTGTGACCTCAGTCCGGTTGTGTTCCAGGTTGCTACGTTAAAGCTCAGTTAGAAATCTTTGCTCGAGTCAATGTATAAACACAGATATACAATAGATCAACATTTTGACATAAGGTTAGGATATCCAGCAGCACTTTAAAAAGTAATACAAATTAGCTAAAGTACTTTACTTTTGGTACTTTATGTGTAAGAGCCAATTAAGCACACAGTCATATTTGGGGGAAATGTTTATGTTGGCTTGACATATTACATGGTGCTAAATATTATTTCATTTATACTATCATTTTTGTATAGTTTTGTATACAGTGATATAGGTGGATTATGCAAAGGTTATTTTTCTGTGTACTACTTTTTCATATAAAATGCTAGGTTTTCCTATTTCCAACATGGAATTAGGGATTAAACGCAGCTTTCAAGGTGGAGTTTTAGGAGCTATGCGAGGCTAGTTACATGCTGGAAGTCTGCAAGATTGGATCGCAATACATTTTTGACCGTGTTAGGTGTTACGTGTTTACTGTTACGTGTTATATCAAAACTTCGGTTGGTATTGGACCGGACGAGATGTATTGCTGATGAAAATCACCTGCGGTAAAGTTGTACTTATTTTGAAAAAACCCTCGTTCAAGTTTACCTGCCTCCCGTGACTACATTGGGTCTTCACCAAAGGTTTGGAATTAATTGGAACACGAGTCAGAACTAAGGTACATTGCAAACTAAGTGGCCTAGGAACTTTGGACATTATTAAAACGACAACTATATTATGTATATTTTGATGCCAATATTTTTAAGTACGATTTTGAAAACTTTGAAAACTTGTTCTTGGGGACCGAATCCATGCCACCCCTCAGGTTTCTCCGTTCATTCACCCTGATCAGTTCTTCATGTTATTCAGGCGGTGAGTTTAAGAGGACATCATCCCTTCAGATTGGTAGGCTTTCATTGGAAACACCTACATGTGACTGAGCAGCTGTGAGCAGCTTCTACAGAAAAGCTAAAGCGGTCCTGCAGTTAAACAGTGAGGGGCTTCGCTGTGGTCATATTTTATCAATGCAGGTACTATTTTATCACATAGAACAGTATATCTGAGCATACAAGGACACAGGTTGACAGTATACAGTGAATCACTACAGCACACATTGATGTTTTCTATCTTTGTTTTCTTATTGCCCCTACCTCAATGTTATTGTTGTTTTTTATTGCATTTTGCACTTTCAAATGAAAAAAAAAGAAAAAAAGGAACTTTTATTTATCCCCCTACGGGGAATTCAGTTCCACTCAGTTTTTACACACACAAACCATACAGGTATATCGGTGCACAAGAACATGCATTTTTTGTTCTACAGACACAGTACAAACACAGAGCGGAGAGGCTGCCAGTCGATGCTGACGCCAGGGAGCAGTTGGGGGTTTGGTGCCTTGTGCAAGAACACCTTGGCAGGGCCCACGTAAACTGGGACCTCTCCAGCTACCAGTCCATTTTGTTTTTGGTCCGATCGGGACTTGAACCAGCGACCCTTCAGTCCCAAGGTCAATTCCCAAACAGACTGAACCACTGGCGAAAATACTGAATTAGACACTGCTAAAAATACTAGTTAGATATGTTATGATGAAGGTGCATGAATAAATGTTTACCTGCTGAATGCTCCTGTTGATTGAATTTAAGTAAACTGTGGTAAGGAAAAAATACTGAGGTATATTATTGAGAGGATTAGATATAGAGAAATGATGGCAAAAAAGTGACATACATTATAATTTACTGGACTCAAGTCCTGTGATACCAATTAACATTTCTAAATAAATAGTTAGATAAAACATTATTTCAGTATCATATGTTGAAATAATGTGTTAAAATTGTGAATTATTGGTGTAACTGAGACTTCCGGTATGAGGTGTGCGGAGTAGAAGTGCAGGTGGCTCGCTCCCATGACTTAACTTTCAGGTTTACCTTTTAAATTTCTCATTTTTAAGTATTTTTGTCTTCAAAAGTTTAGTGTAACTGTGCTGTCCACCTTTTTGGCCTCGACAATGTCTAAAACGAAAAGCAAGCAGGATAAAGACCCGTCTTCCTCGTCTGCTAGTGTTACGCTAGCAGAATTTAGCTCCCTGCTGGCTGAGCACAGGAACGCAATATCTGCCGACTTTAAGTCATCTTTTGAGGTACTGACAACGACACTGGACGGCTTGATCTCGACTGTAGCGGGCCATGGGGAAAGGATCGGCTCTCTGGAAGACAACTCTAATGAGGTGGACCGTCGTCTCCAACATTTAGAGAATGCATACTCTACCCTCCAACAAGATAACGTGTTGCTGAAAACTAAGCTGGCCGACCTGGAGGGGCGCAGCAGACGCCAAAACATTAGGATTATCGGCTTACTTGAATTGCTTGAAGGTCCACGATCAACCGCGTTTTTTTCCCAACTACTTGTGGATGTCTTTGGCAAGGAGGTCCTTTCTTCACCACCTGAGCTCGATCGTGCCCACCGGAGCCTCGTAGCCAAACCTGCTGCAGGAGATCAGCCACAGTGATTACTTCTTTCAACTCCCCATGTAAATCCCATCTGAACGGTGCTTTCGATGACCATTAAAATCAATAAGAACTTGGAGGGAAAATAACAAAACAGCAGGTAGTAAAGCTATCTGTTTTAAATCTTGGTAAATTGTTCCCTATCCCTCACTTGTTTTTCTCTCTGCGGCCGTTTCCTCTGTCGATACTGCCCACTGCTGCTTCTAAATTGTCTAAAGACTAATGTGCCATGACACTCTTTAGGTTGTCGATAAGTGTCTCAGCGGCGGTGCCATCAAGACAGATTCCTCTGCTTTTCCTGTGCTGCTGAGTGATAAGCATTCAATTATGTTGTATTTTTTTCTAGAAGAAAACAGATAAATAGCAGTACACAGCAGGAAACTGAACCAGTCATTGTTCTCCTCTCCATCAGCCCCCATCTGCTGCTGCTCTTATCCTTCTTTTCCTCCTCCCATCGCAGCATTCCCTCACACATCCTTTGTTTTACATCTCTGTCTCTGTCATCATGCCTACCATGCGAACAAATGAAGGCGTGTTGAGTTAATTTGACTCAGATGTGAGCCTTAATGTCTAATTACGTACTGGTAACAATAAGTAGTTGCCAGCTCATAGAGTCCTACTGTGAACCCGAAAATGTTGAGTGCTCAAAGTGTTATGTTAGAAATGTATAGTACAGGTCTCCAACACAGAGAAACTGCCGGATGCGAACTTGCATATGTTGGGCAATTTGCACAATTAGCATAGTAACTTATGTGGACAATGGTTTGGCCGGTTAAGACCATTTTGGAGTGGTTGTTGGGGTTATTGAGGATGTTGAATCCATTTCTGACATTGCAAGATACCAAACTGCACTTTTAACCAGAAAGTGGCCATATTTGTACCATTTTTTTATTGATTGTCTACATAGGCTAGCTATGTAATGCTATTGCTAACTGATGTTACTTTTTATTTTCTAACACTTGTACTTTTTATTTCAAAAAAAACTTTGGAGTACTCAACATTTCTGGGTTCACTATGCTGGCAACCAAACTACTTGGGAAATGGAGTTATGCGCGGAAATGTCTTTGTGTGTTTATTGAAGAAAAAGCCATTTCAGAGCGAGCAGCTCAGTCACACAGAGTCAATCTGCAGTGAGTGACCCGGAGAGGGCAGAGCTGCAGAGTTATAAAGGAAACAATCTGACCTTGTGACTGCAGGCTGGGAGCATCTGTCCCCGAAGTGATAATATTAACAACCCAAAGTGAGGAAAAACTGTTTCATCCAGCTAAGTCAGTGTGAGTGACCGTGGGTTATATGCAGGTCAGATAACAGTGTTTTTCCACTGTCCAGCTCATGATTATCAGCCAGTTATTTGTTGCTTTGTAAAAAAAAATGGCCAGTATATTTCCATAGAAATTACATTTTTGGGCAAAGTAATTTATTCTGCTGCATGAATAAATAAGCTGCTAATGATGAAATGTAATGATGAAAATGTAATGATGAAAATGTAGGAAAAAATCCATTTAACACCCCTTACAACATGCAGTGCCTCCATGTGTCCTGGAAAACCCTTAAATATAGAGTTCTGGACTATACAATTTGTCAGAATTGCATCAAATGTTCTAAAAACTTTCTGAAGATGTGTGTAAAATGATGCTCTCTTGTACATAGCATGTACATACTGTAGCATAACCCTAAAAATCATCACTAAACTCAGTGCTAAAAGAAACAAAACTTACGTTTCTTATCATGTCTACTGAATAAGCTGCTGAATAAAAAACTCATGAATAATGAAGCAGACAGTGTTGACCTTGTTCAGATCGTTCTCTGAGTCCAGTCAACCTGATGTGGCTCCACAAGTTCCAAATAGCACTCCTAGAAATCGAAGAAGACGTTTCTACAGTATACATTCAAATTTAAAAACCTAATTTGTTTCAGAGTGAAGGCAGTGCTGTGTTATTGTACCATACACTGGTTGTAGTATTGTGGTCAGGGTGAATAATGCATATGCAAAGCATTGTCACGGCTCCTGAATTTGATTAGGATTTAGCTTCTACTACACACATGGAAATTTAGTTTTTTTTGTATACATTTTTTATAATGTAGACACTTTTTCTCTTTCATGATACAGCCTGTTCCAAAGCATAACTCTTTGAACATTTAGTTGCAAATTGTTACATATGTTCATATTACATTAGCTACTAGAAACCACATACTTAGGATCAACAGGTCTTAGGTATATGCACCAGGGTCAGGAAGTTGACCCTTCAGACCACCTTCCCCTCAATCATATTTGTGGATGTACATTCCCTTTAAAACAAAATGTATGTATAATCTGTACTCCTGAAATGTGAGTCGCTTTTTTCCCCTTCTATGTCCAGAGTTAACTGTCCCCTGCGGTCATCATCATCAGCTGTACTAACTGACACCTGCCTAGCTGTTAGCTGAAGGCGCTAGCCCCATGCTATTTAAATACCCTGAAACCCAGTGTTCATTTGCTGTTATTTTAACAACTGTACATTTGTCAGTGCTCTGCCATCTTTCAAACAGCATCGGGAGGTTTCAACAAGGAATGACAACATTCTAGGCCTGTGTTATAGGAACATATAAACTTAGAAAAAATATAAAAGAATGAGGCGCGGTTTCCAAACCGGTAAAATACTTTTTAAAACAACCACAGGCACATAAGGAAATATATATTCAAAGCAAAACTCAAATATAAGGACAGACCCAAGCTAGAATTCAGAATAAACACATTCCTGCCACACGTCAGAGCTAAGGATCCCCATCAGTTTTCCTATAGGACCAAACCAGGACCAGAGAATGAGGTGACATTTCTCCTCCACTCCCTCCTACAACATCTTGAGTCAGTGGGCCTCTCTGCCTTTCTATTGATGTCAGCTCTGCTTTGAACACCATCCAATTCCACTGGATGATCAAGGAACTTTCCAGTAGATTCACAATTTCCTCAGCAACAGATCACAGGCTGTAGGAAAAGCAACATCATTAACCATCACCACCAACACGGAGCCCCCCAGGGCTCTGTCCTCAGCCCCTTCCTTTACACACTCTACACTACCAACTGTACCAGCTCTACACACTTCAAACTCTCAGAGGACACTACCACTACTCAGTATCATAAACTTTGAACCAAACTATCAGAACGCCATTTCTCACTTCACACAGTGATGCACTTACAACCACCTGTTAATGAAAAAGTGCTTAACTGTGGAGACGTCACTTAAAATAACGGCAGCACTGATCGAGGTTTTCCGGAACTGTTCAAGTCTGTTCACAGTTTCTTTTCCATAAACCAGTCATTAAACAGTGCAGAGCCCATACCGTGTTCCCTTTAGTGTTTACTTCCTGTCTTTTTTCTTCTGCTATTCCCTTTAGTGTTTACTTACTGTCTGTCTTCTTCTTTTCTTTACTGGGGACAGTTTAGCCATCATGAATCAAAAGTTTTGCTGTTTTCTGGTGGAGAATTTCTGTTGTCCACAGCTTACGTGAAATGTACTTATTTCTGCGGATTGATATGATGGCATATATTTCCTTGATTCTCCTGAGCAACTCTTCTGTTTCTCCTTATCAGCGAAAATGAAGGGTCTGGAATGTCTAAATTGACCACTCACATCAAGTATTCAACAAAGCCGCGTAATGATACAAAAGAACTTCCCCAGACTGGACCGGACCCTACCTACATCCAAGTCTTTCAAATATCTGGGACTCATCCTAGACGATTAAACTCAGTTTTGATCCCATCACTTAGCTCCAATAAGGATCCCAGTAAGGACTTCATGTCATCCGTACACTCAGTGCTGTCGGTTACACCTGGACCGGCCCTGACCAATGTGCTGCCCTAGTCAAGATTTTAGCTTGCGCCCCAATTTTAGCTTGCGCCCCCATCATCACCATCAGCGCCGGCCCTGGGTTACACCACTGGTTGTTGCTTATAATCCAAGCCATATCTTGTCCGCTACACAACCTCCAACAAATACAAACTCAGATATGAACATCACACGCCGAGCATGCATAATATCAAATTACACTGAACAGCCAATGAACCAACACCTCACATTCCTCCCTTCTGTTCTGAGATACACACCACCTGAATAGAAAAGAGTTGTCTTTAGCAGGCGTTTTGTTCCGTCTGCAGTAGCGACCCTGAATAATCTGCCTACTTGACACAATATGGATGCATAAGTGAAGTTTCTGTACCATATCTGAATGTTCCTGTATTTATATTCAGTTGCTGTTTGTTGCTGTGTATATCGATGTGTACCAGCTGTGAAAACAAATATCGCAATGGGAAAATGAATCTAAATCTTCTGAAGCGGTCCAGCGTTCTTTGCTGGAATCAAACATCTCTATTTATTCTGGCCTCCCGCTGTTTTTGAAGGCAGAGCTGTGTTGCGTGGCAGCAGCTAAATGAGGGGATTACCATGACATTATAGTGCTTTAAGTTGGCAACACTCTAGGCTTCATGATGTTGCTGCTGCAAAACAAAATCTCCTTATCCCCTGGAGGGAGAGAAAGCTAATATCCTATATTAAGGTGAGCATTAAGGGCCATTACCAGAAAGACAAAGTGCCTTATCCGCAGCGCTCCTCTTTGTTCGGTGGAAGACGTTTATTCTCTTTTATTTCATCTGACACGAAGTGGGAGAAATATCATCCTTCACATCAGAAAAGCTCGGAGCCAGCTTTGACGGTTGTGGGAATGGGATGAGCTGTAAGCAGGCCAAGCATTCAGCAGGAAAGTCATATTAACAACATAACCTTCAATACTGTGCCACTGTGATGGTGGAGCTGCAGACGCAGGGCAGGGAGAGTTTGGCCTTTTGAAGATTAAAAAACGCATGTTTTCCTTTCTTTGGGTTTTCATATGTTTGTGTGTTGACTGTGGCGGCTTCGGTTCAGTTTAAAATACTGGAAATGTTTTTGTCCTGCTGAGCTTTAATCTCTAAAGCTGTTCTTCAGGGATTTCTGTTGACTGTCATAACAGTGAGAGCCACAGCACAGAGTGTGTGATGATTATGTAGAACGGAGTAAAGGCAGGCTGTGGGGTCTGGTTAGAGGACCAAACAACACTGATGTTCCAGGATTATGTTAACCCTTTCATGTCTTGGTAAACTGCTACTTGTCATCCGCACCATTCAAACCCTTTAACTACATTAGCTCCATGAACTATGTGGTTATCTAACAGTAGAGCATTTGTGTCATTACACACCAAAACCAGGGTCAGATATATGAAGATAACTGCTGTAGCACATACAGTTCAGACTGATAATAGTGGAAAATATACATTTTTCAAGCCTCAATTTCAAAAAGGGACAGAAGTAGCTGTGTTAGAGCCTGCAGCTAGATACTTTTCATATGAAGAAGCGTATGTGCAACAAGGCAGTTTAAAGTGCCGTCTATGGCAGATTATTTTCGTAATTCCAGCCTTTTCTTATTTAAATCATTTTAGAAAAGACTAACAACATGACGAATATAAAATGACTACTAACTGGGGAAAAGCAGAATAAACTACTGTCTGAAACAAGCATCGCAACATTTAAAAAATTGCTTAGTATTAGGAAAATGTGTTAATTGCACATTGTATAAAAAATAAAAGTAGATAGAGCATGGACCCATGGCAAACATGAAATCAATAAATAATACTATAATAAAACTGCATTGGCAGAGTTGGGTGCTTTTTGCTGGGGTCCCAAGAGGAAGTAACTTTATAGAGATGACTTTTTCAAGTTGTCTCGTAAAAATAATATCCCAGTAACGGGAAGGAATATTTCAAATTTGGCAGAATTTCCAATCAGGAATAAAAGGATTAGCAAATTGGGGTCAAAGGTCAAAGTCAAAGTGGCGTGACTGATATTTTTGGCCATAACTCAAGAATACATTTTCTAATTATAACAACATTTGACCCAAGTGTTTAATAGTTTAAATTGTGAATTTAGATTTTCTTGCCAGTATTCAACACCAATAATCGGTAACAGAAGGGGAGATTGTGACCATATTTCCCATTTGGTTGAATATTGAGTTATTGACAATAAGCTGATTTTAAAAATATGTTGTCCTGCCACTACGAAGATGTTTGTGAGGAATCCACGCATTTAGAATGTGTAGCTTTTATTGCAACATGCATGTATGCAGAATTATGAACCGTCATGGCTTCACTCTGTGCTCAATCTCTATCGGCTTTATTGGCCAAGCCTGTGAATACATAACAATAATAGTTGTAGCGCAAGATAAGGACAGAATCTTTCACAATGTCATGTCAAAATGGACCTCAAGGTACTTAAAAATCTGTAAAGCAAACATCAGACTTAAATCCTAGACTCTTGACTGGGATGAACCTAACCTTAAACCTTCTCTCTACACAAGCTGCCACGCTGCCACCACTCATTGTGAAGAGGGTGTCAAGTGTACTTTGATTTTGTCCATTATCCTCTCCACACTGCCTGGTTCCTACCCGATCAGCTGTAGCTGGCCTTCCTTCCTTCCTGGTGCACACACTCTATCCATCAATCAGTCAGCTTTTTGATTGATCTGGTCAAAAAAACACCCTCTTTTTCTTCTTCTCTCTCTGGATAACAAGAACAGGGGTGCTCTTGTTCCTCTGGATATCCAGCCCAAAAACCCTTGTTTTGCTGATATTGAGCTTCAGGTGATCGTTGTTCTACCGGTGATGAAGCTCTCCATCAGTCCTGTGTACTGCTAAGCTCTAAGTGAAGACAGAATGTTCCTGATTGGAGCTTTTCACTGGAATCATACATGTCAGAGTAGTATCAGCTTCCAAATGACCATCATATGGTACTGTACGTACATTCTCTGGACAGGCATGGGGGAAATGGATCAAACTTAACAGGTTTGTGGAAATATACAACCAAAATATTCTAGTAATGTAACACAGTTTATCACTTACACGTTGTGTCCTCGTATGGTTTCCAGCAGTGGCGGTGCGTCAATAGTGGGCGCTTGGGCGCCGCCCACCCTGACTTTTTGAGTTAAAAAACGTTATATATACAACATAATTGAAATAAGAAATGTACCGTGTTTATGGGTTAAATGTGTATGGGAGACCACTGTCAAGAACCGCTAAAATGTGTCCGGACATAATATATTGCCATTCGCCTTTTCTGAGAATAGGCAGGTCGGCTACCGTCCGTGGGCGCCGATAACATGGGAGTCTATAGGAGAGCTTATACTTTTCTCAGTCATTTTAGCAAGGATAGCTTTTCATTGGGGGATGAAACTTTGATTTGATGAGCCAATGGCATTGTTTCTTAGTTCAATGTGACATTCTTAGATACGCGATTGGACTATTTCGGCGAATCAGCATCGTTATCATACCCTAACCACAAGCGTAAAGAGCAGCACCGTAGCTAGCTGAAACTTAGATTGAGTGAATATCGATGGCTGAGAACTCCGTGCAAGCTCTACTTAAAACACCGTTTCATCGACTATCAGATGTCGAAAAGAAGAAATTGAAAGACTTGGGACCCGAGCGTCCGGATTTAAACATTCAACAGACGACCACTGATCGCGGGAGAACCTACACTCGGACTTTCTCCTCAAACTTGTATGCTAAGCGGAATTGATTAGCTGGTTGTACAGTGAGCAATGCCTTTTTTTGTTTCCCTTGTCTGTTATTTCAAAGTCCTGGGACTGAAACACTTTGGACTACAACCGGGATGAAGGATCTAAAGCACTTCACACAAAAATGTAAGAAGCACGAATGTGGCCGCAGCCACCTAACCAACTGTCTTAAGCTAAACCTCTAAAAAAGTGCTATTTAAACCGTGCCGCCCAACTGCGCCCCCCCAAAAAAAATGTTCACCAGCCGCCACTGGTTTCCAGTGCTGGGCTCTGCCAGGGTTTTCCTGTCACTAATTATTTTTGGAATTTATGAAAAGGATCCTAACTGTGCGTACACACCGGACGCGATGCAATTTTTGGGCGCGTCACGATTACATGTAAAGTCAATATAAAGCCGCAGAGACGCGCGTTCGCTCCGGTGACGTGCTTGAAGTGGATGCCGCAGCGTGAATGAGGCGATTGAAGGGGGCTGCGTCAATCGCAGTGCTCTCGCGTTAGCCAATCAGCAGTATGGATCTCAGCCTGCCGTCTCTGTCGTTGAATCAGAAAACCAAAACATCGGCTAGTTGACAGAGCCCCCAGCTCCTCATATCTGTTCAGAAACTGGAGAAAAGTTATACTTGTACAAAGCACAGACTGTCTATGGCAAGCATCACCAAATGGCGGACCGCAGTCCAGGTCCGACCCAGTGACGGTTCTGCCCGGAACCTTTATAATTCTAATATTAATATAAAGATAAATAATGCATGCATGCACAGCTAATCCAGTTAATATGACAGGAGCGTCATCAATAGCCAAGCCAATCAAATCCATTGTTTACCTTGTTTCAGCACCAGAGAAAAGCGAGAGAGAGGAGATGAGAGAAAATGGCTTGCTCAAAAGTGGTGAAAACCGAACTTTTTAAGTTGAATGGACGGACCAATACTGCAGGCAGTTCTAAACCTTTGTGTCTCATAAGCTGTGAAACTGTGGCGTTAATAAAAAGTGGCAACGTTAAGTGTCACTATGAGGCCAAACACGAGTCGTTTGAGGAAAGGTACCCGCAGAAGTCCGCAGAGAGGGCGAGTAAAATTATCGAACTGAAAGCACAGTATGACAGGTTTACCCGTGTCCTCACGCATGCCAGGAACGCCAGGAACGTGCAAATGAGCGTTCATTAAAGATTGCGTGGATTTTGGCGCAACACAACAAAGCATTCAGCGATGGGACATTTGTGAAGGCCACAGCTAGAAACACGCACACAGACAGACAGTTAATAGTTACGTTGTCCTAAAGCCATATATAGTCTACCACACAACAGCCAAGAGTCAAAACACATCTCCAACAAATTAATTATGCTAAGTAGGCAACAAGACCGCAGCAAGGAAGAGCACCACCTCTACCCAAAAATGACGGCAGGCGAAGCAGAAAGTTGCGTCCATCTCAACAGTATATTTAAGCCAGCTGTATGTGCCAAACCAGGCAGCATTGAAAGATCTCTGCTGGTTACCTATTAGCCTTGAAGGGTTATTTTTCCTGAAGGGGCGCCGCGGCATATTTCCATCTCGTAAACGGTCGTCGCCTTTCAGAACGGTCGTTGCCATTTTGAACGGTCGTTGCCATTTTGAATGGTCGATGTCATATCCGAGACCGATCTTGAATTCCGAATGCTCGTGGAATGTTCGTGAAGTTTTCGTAACTTCTCGGAATTCTTAGTGTAGTGCCCTACTAATTTATGTTTACATGTTCGGTCATTCGTTAAGTTGTCATATTTCCAATGTTTTAGAAGTCCTTGAACTTATCATTTGTATTGGTTGGTAGAGGTGTCAGTTGTATAGTGAACAAATCAGAGTTCAGTTTTCTAACCTACCAGGTTTGTAAAAGGGGGGACTTAGGTTGGAGAAGCCCGAAAAGGAGTGAGAGGCAAAGACGGAGAAGTTAAGACCGGAGGAAAACGTCTTTATTTATTTTGGGGTTACCAATGTTAAAACAAGATAGAATTACTGTTGTGTGTTCGAGTGCCTGGGAGAAGAGCGTGGAACCCATTTGGTGACAAACTCACAAGACTATGCAAAACTGCGAGACTGTATGCTAACTGTAGCAACGGCTAAGTTAGCCTCGTGTTTAGCTGCGTGGTCTGGAGTCCGGGTTTATTGTTTAGTCCGGAGTCCGGGTTTATTGTTTAGAAGTTGAACAGTATAGACTTAATCTTAAGAGACTCGTGTGCCTGCCTGCTGCCGGTTGACAGAAGAAGGACATCGGGCCAACAGGAGGACTACGCAGGATTGTTTCATCGGGGAGATACGCCTGATCGGCCGTAGGCTATGGAGGGAATAGGAGCTCCATCTAGCAAGCCAACAAAATCCCGGGTACTTTTATTTCTTTTGTTTTGAACCGAGTAGTGGAATATGTGTTGTTTTTATTACGTCGACATGTTAATAAAGTAAAGTGTATAGTGTATGTAGAGTTAGTAAGACCTAGTAGAGTCGAGAAATGTGATTACCCATACATACTAAGAAATCCGAGAAGTTACGAAAACTTCACGAACATTCCATGAGCATTCGGAGTTCAAGCTCGGTCGCTCGGATATGGAAGGTTCTGAAAGGCGGTGCATCCCCGGGTTGTTGGCTAATGTCAGTGGTAGGATTAGCATCATGGCCAGAGTCCGTGCCCGCAGTGGTTGGCTGTGGCTGGCCATGCCAGCCCCTTTCCTCGTCCTCTTCCTCCTGCTCCTGCTGCTGCTCCATCCACTGCTCCATCTCCTCTTCTTTTTGCTCATCTTTGTCCGACCGAGCCTGGCACATGGAAGACGCGGGACCGGAATGGTCGTCTTCCCCTGCAGTAGTCAAAGGTGTGTCCTTATCCAACACACCCGCCACCGCCATCTGTTGTTCTGTCCGACGAGGTTTAAAAACAAATGTATCCGTGATAAAGTTTGACCTGAGCTTAATATGCTACGAAAACAATAGTTTGTCGAGGTACAATAGTACTATAAGCTTCCAGAGCTTTCCAGTGGATGTGTCGGTGAGAGCCGAATGGATGGTGAGAGTACGGCGGGGCGACTTCACCCCAAGCAAGACGAGTGGTGTTCGCAGCAGGCAAAACATCTACTGACTTGTATTTTAATTAATAAATTATTTATTTGAAATCTATATCAACTTAATCTCCCTTCGTGTTGTTTAATTTCCCTCAAGTGGGGCTGACTCATTGAATATTAGTTGGTTTTATGGTAGGGCTAACCGTAGGGCTAACACAATTCTTGGTTGGGCTATAGCAGCGGTTCCCAAACTTTTTTTGCGGCGCACCCCCTTCTACGTCCCAACCCGGTTGATGCACCCCCCAAAAAAACTCAGCAAAAAAACCCCTCAACAAAGCTTTGTTTTATCGCCATATAAATAACTGTCATGAGACGTTCCACTTGGCAGTTTCCCTGATATCAGCCAGTTAATCATATTTGAAAGAAACGAGTTGGCTCGCATATATCCTAGGCTACAGTTGAATGTAGGAGAAGACTGTCTTCTTCTACGTTTCTATCAAAAACTAATAAATTATAGTTTTTTGATTTAAAATAAAAGGGATTACAAAGGAAATGTTTATTGTTCCTGTTTTTTTTTTGTAGTCTATGGAAAATCCCACTTAAAAAACAACACTGTGTAATATTTTTACACCAGACCACCATTACATGTTTCATCTCGCACCCACACTGGTGACAGCTCGGGGTGCGCGCACCACACTTTGGGAATCCCTGGGCTATAGCCTAACCAAGCCCTATCATGGCGCCGCCTATGACTGGTGCAGCTTGATGCAGCTATTCAGAACGCAGTATGCATATCCTTAGCCATTGATGAGTCCACAGATGTAACGGATAATGCCCAGCTTTTGGTGTATGGGAGATTTCTTCACAAAGAGAACAAAGAGATTTGTGAGGACCTGTTGGGTTTAATGCCACTTGAGACACACACAAGAGGATAGGATATATATGAGGGGATAAAGGCGATGCTCACAAAAAGAAAGATTAATCTGAAGCAAGTAGTCTCAGTCACCACAGATGGTGCACCTGCCATGGTTAGGAGAGAGAAGTGGGCTGTGGGATGGATGAAACAAGACAACCCTGATCTCATAGCCTACCACTGTCTCATCCATCAGACTGTTCTCTGTGCCATTCTGTCTGAAGGGTTTGCTGAAGTAATGGATACCATGATGCAACTCATCAACTTCCTCAGGGCATCCTCATCCCATCAGCATCGAGTGCTGAGAGAATTTCTGAAAGAAATGGAGGCAGATGCAAATGACCTACTACTCCACAACAACGGGAGATGGCTGAGCAAAGGGAATGCACTGGGACGATCCTGGTCCATCCGAAAGGAAATACCTGCTTTCTTACAGCAGCTCAAGAGACAAAAAGCTACACCGTTTGCAAACGTTTTTCAAGATAAGCACAAAATGGATGTTGTGGCTTTTTTAGACACCTTAATAAGCTCAGTTTAAAGCTGCAGGGTCAGAAACATTCTGTGTGTGACTTGATGAAAACTGTCCGCTCCTTCCAGATGAAGCTGGACATTTTCAAAGAAGATCTCCAATGAGAGTGTGAGCAGTTCAAACAAATGCGGGAACAAATTCAGGGTGAGAGAGACAGTTCCCCTTATGTCGGCTTCAAAGACAAGCTGATTGGAAACTTCTGTCAACGATTGGACAGCTTCAGCCTTGGACATTCTGCTAATCGAGAATCTATTCCTTATCAGAGAAATCTGAGAATTTTCAAAGGAGGTGACACAGACCTTCAAGTGGGCACATCCTGGATCTTTACAGTTAGAGCTCACTGATCTGCAAGCAGATTTTGCTGTGAGAGAGCATTTTGAAACAACTGACTGCTATTTTCTGGTTACAGATTGTGCCTGAAATGATGTTCCCTGGTCTAACCAAAGTAGCACTACACACCTTAACCATGTTTGGATCAACTGACAGCTGAGACAGCTTTCTCTACGATGAACATTATTAAAACAAACTACCGTTCCAGGCTCACCAATGAACATCTCCACATGAGCATGAGAATGGCACTAACCCCATTTAAGCCAAGATGAAAACTGCTGCCAGGACAGTTACTGTACATGCCCTTTTCTCTCACGAAGAAAGGAAGTTGGAAAGGGAGGAAGGAGAGGAGGAAAGGAGAGAGGACAAAGGGAGCTGCTCAAAGCTCTCCACTTTTCTTTTATTCAGTGCATTCTGCCCTGTTCTATTTGACTTGAAATGAGTTAATACATGTTTAAAAAAGGGGGTGGGCAGCTTTAAAGGTCTTTTGTCATTACTTGAAATATAGGCCTTATGTTCAGGCTGCTCAAAGCTGTGTTTGCACTTTCTATTTATTTTCTTCAGAAGAAATTCAGTCTCTGTTGTCTGTTACTTGAAATGTAGGAAAGACAACTACAGTATTGTTTTCCATTCAAGTGCCATACAAGTTTAGACTTATCGATATGTTAAAAGTATATTACTTTGAAAACACTTGAGTTTTGGCAATAACTGATATGGAAATGTACGTACGTTGTTTTATTTACATCAGAGTGACAATATAAGATTTGAACCTTTTAGTGCAAATTTTAGTAACTGGACCTCTTGGAAAAACCCCTGGTCTATGGCATGGTGAATACAGTTGATGCTTTATTTATGCATGATGTTGTTGTGAGGGTGGACGGAGCAGCTACGTGAGCTTAGCCTGATTGATCCGATCTCCACTCAGAAAACACACATTTCAAAGGGTTTTTTGTCTGCCTTCTTGTGATGAGACGTGTTAAAGCATTAATTCATGCTTTTTACAAACCGGTATCAGTGAGTTGTCAGTTCGGCATTATTATTAAACGTCTAGTACAATTAAATCACTAAAATATGTTCATTTTGATGTAGTTGGTATCTACCATAGTATTTGAATGACGTGGGTACACAACTGACAGCAACAGTGAAACTCGAGCGATAGGAGCGATGCTAATATTCACATCGCGTCCGGTGTGAATGCACCATTAGGCGCAACGGGGAGAGGTATTATCTGATTGTGGGTCTCAAAACAATCCTGTGTAACGTCTGTACTCTTCTCACACAACGTTGGGTCTATGAAATTGGTCGTTGGATGGACGGGTGGGTCTGGTGCGGCGTCAGATGGGATGCTAGCGTTGTGCCGTACCGTAGTTTTGAACTGATTATCTGACCCTTATCAATGGTTATAAGCTTGCCTGTGCATAGTGTCCTAAAGAACATACTTGCAGATACATGTTAAAGCTGCATCCACTTGATTCGTGATTTGCTCTTTGCTCAGGTTGGGTGGATGCAGGGCCTTTTGGTTCTATGGTTACCTCCATTCCATCTACACACGCTACATACCGCTGACCTCTGATTGGTTGCTTGTTGGATGGTCAGCAGTAAACACGGTGAAAGTTAAAAGAATTTGAACTTTGACTGCAGCGCATGGTAACAATTTTTATGCGGTGTGCAACGCCGAGGGTAGCGCTTCAGCGTATTCAGGCGACACCACTCTCTCCATAGAAACTGCAAGAGCCGCTTTACCGTCAACTATCTGAATGCAGCTGTAGGGTGACTGGGCTCAGCTGTAGAAATGTAACAGGGAGCCCCGACATCTGGAGGGAGCTCGGAGTGGATTAGCTGCTCCTTTCCGTTGAAGTGGGGCAGGTCAAGGGGTTGGGGCTTCTGACCAGGATGCCACTGGGGGCTTTTCCTTTAGAGATTTTACCGACACCAAAGCACTTCTAAGAGGCTCCAGGGTAAACCAAGAGCATGCTGGAATGCTTATTTATCCTGCCTGTCCCTGTAGGAGCTTGGAAACGTTGCTAATGAGAGGGGCATCTGGAAGATTCTGCCGCCCGGAGAGATAATCTGATGATGCGTGAAGACTGCATTTGGACTTTGATTAGCTGCAGAGGTGTGGTGTTTTCCCGGTTTGGGGACACTCTTTGATTTTTTCTTTTATAGATGACATAGTTTTGGTTGTAAAATGCCAACAATGAGGCTTCAACTGTAGTCCACAAAACAACAGGAGATGTGATGCAGTCATGCAGTCTATGTTAGTTTTCTGCTTTGGACAAAACTTTATTTCCATTGTAGAGGCATTGTCTCAAAACATTTACAAAATAAAAGATGATAATTGGGGTCATTTTGGCATTCTGTGATAAAGGATATCACAAAATCCTCTATTACTGAGTGGTTCTGCTCTGAAGTTACCTTTTGCTCACCAACACACACCGCTCAGTCCCTCTCCTGTCTCCAGGAATGTTTGTTTGGTCTGTAGTTGCCGCTGCACTGATCCTTACCGTCTTTACTTAATGAACTGAAGGACTTAAAGCTTTCTGTGTTTAAATCTCTGTGCAGATAACGGAGTTAAGGATGCGATTACCCTCAGAACTACAGCGCTGGCGGTTGGTATCGGCGGGTTCTGCCGGCTCTGTGTGGCCGCTGACATGATAGCACTTCCTGCAGGAAAGACCCTCATAAATAGTCTTAATCGTTTAGTTTGGCCTGCAGCAATATCCTATTGTTACCGTCTCAAATCACCATCTCTTTCTCCCCAATTTTATATTACCCAGATCATGGCTCTTTTCTCATGTGCCTCTTTGCTGTTTCGATTTACTTCTCCCTGAGTTTGTCCTTCACTTTTTACGCCTTGTTTTCATCTCACTGTCTCTGAGGCTCTTCCTCTCTTCTCTCTCTTTTTCCTCGGTTGAATTCAATCCGTCAGTAGGCAGTGTTCTTGGCAAACAGCAGGTTGTTTGAAGGTTCATTCAGGAGTTACAGCTGCTCAAGGGTCCTCTAAGTGGAGTCTCTTTAGGCTTCTCAAAAAGTCAATATTATTTTTAATTTTCTAAACTTCAAAAACAATGAGAGAGACTCTAAAGTATTCAAAGTAACATCAAAGTGTTTCTAACCGTAGTGGAACAGACTTCAAGTCTAATTTATTAAGGCATTTCAGAATCATTTACAGGGGCAAACTAACTTTAGCAGAGTGAGTCTGTCTCCTAACTGGAAGTGTTTGTCAGTATATTTGAAGGTTAGCTACGTTAGCTAGTTACCTCACAGCAGATCTGCAGTAACATCAGAAGGAGTCATGTGATCACAGTTTTAAAATAAGACCAGAAAACATTTCAGGTAAGTTTCCAACAACAGAGACAGTCAGCTTTATGATCCTGAATGTCACCAAGCGCTCCGGTCCCAGCTGTGTGCGTCACTTTTTAGTGTCCCCTGGTTTCCGTTGTGTTTGGAGCTTCTTGCAGTGTTTTCTTTCTGCAGCTTTTAGTAAGCGCTGCTCATGTTTCCTCAAGTTGCTGAAGACGTTTCTTCATGTGTTTTGGCAGATTTGTGTTTCTATGTCTGCACCATTTTTGAAGCTGCAGCTGTCAAGGGGTTGGGGAAACAGGACCTAAGTGCAGTAAAACAAAAGGGAGGCGGGTATGGGTCCAAACCAAAGGCGAGCTTTATTTAAATTAAAGCTGTACTAGCAACCGAAAGAAAAACCTCACCAACACTAACCAGGGACACTGGCAACAGGAGCAGACAGAGGGACAGGCAGGAACAGGCAGGTAACATGTACAAGAGCAGGTAGGAAACGACGACGACCGAACAAGAGACAAAAGGGGAACCAAGACTAAATACACATGGCTAATCACAAGACAACACACAGCTGGAGAGGGGAGGAGAAACGCAGGGGCAACAGGTGAACACAATGACACAATCAGGCACAGGATGGAAACACAAACAGGAAGTGAAGCTTAACATGACACAAGAGGGGAAAACATTTCAAAATAAAAACAGGAAACAGACACAAAACAAGGATCATGACAGCAGCACATTTAACATTTTGGAAGACAAATCATTCAGTTTTGGAATACAACAATATAAATTGATAATAATCTAAATGTATTATTGCTGTCATTAATTCATCTTAAAATCATATAGAGTACATCTTCGTTATGATCATTATCTTTATTCCTATTATCTTCCCTTGTCTACGGTTTGCATCTGTCATCAAGCTTGTTCTGATCCAGTCAAGCCAATTTAAATTCCATTTCTAAATCTAATTTAGTTCATGACGGATGCTTCATCAGCAGGTCGGCGATAAACATTTAGAGAGCAAAACAAATCAGGACATGTTGTCAGGGGGGAGGGGCTATTATCATAACTCAACACGACATAATTCAACTGTCCACACAGAGATGGAGCCGTTGCATGATGTGATTGAACACTGTGAGATGTTCTTCAGGGCTCTGAGCTTGCTGTGTTGTTGCACTGAGAAAATACAAAGGCACACACACACACACACACACACACACACACACACACACACACACACACACACACACACACACACACACACACACACACACACAAACACACAAGCTAATGAAACAAATCTTCTGTCCAATCAACTGAGCACATTTGGACTCATTTTTCCTGCATTGATAATCTCCCTCTGCAACATGTGATGCATCTTCATCTGACACACACTTTAGTTCTCCAATAGATCCTTTAAGCCTTCTCCATATTTTCTCCTCTGTCTGGCTCTCTTTCCCTCTCCTGTCTGTCTTCTCTCACATGCTGCTCCCTGTTATCGTCACATTTTGTATCCCTTTGTTGCTTTCTCTCAGACTACATCAACACTAAGCCAGCTAATTTAGAAAAACAATCAACATCTTAATCCCCTCTGAAACACCTGAACAACAGAACAAATTCCTAATCACTTCATTTTTGTTCTATTTAACAAAGCAACATGTATTCGGGTAGAACTGGAGACTTTCAGTGGGTTAAACCAGTGCTGCTCTCTGTCATCACCTGTACTGTTAATTACCTATTTAGTTGTTCAGATTCAAGGAAAAGATATTCAAGGATTTATTTATTCTATTTGCGAGGGCGGCCTGCTCTGCCTGGCAACTTTGACTTTAGTCACTGAAGTGATGATACTGTTGCCACGAAGCTTTTTATCACGACTTCTGTTTGTGTATAAATGTGATTATATGTCCTATTATGTGATTACAGCTAATAAAGGCTAATTGTTGACTTGGTAACAGGTAACCGCTGCATTGTTGCTTTGAGGCATTGATCAAAGCATTCAAATCAGTGATAATGTTGTGAATTCACGGTGTGTGTCTGCTGCATGTTGACTGTCGGCAGCGAGAGTTACGTGTGTTGAGCTGGTAATAAAATGAATGATCCTCTCCACAATGTGTGGTAACTGGTAACTTCAGTCTTTAAAATCAAGGCATACTTTGTTAATAGAGTGGTTAAGGAATGAGTCCTGAGAGCTGGAAATGAGTTTGTTTTTAAGATTTCTGTTTTTTCTCCTCTCAAAAGAAATTGTACCGGACTGTATAATAGGAGGCATGTAATGCATTAGTTAAAAGCAGACGCCCCTACATTTTTGTTATTTCATTTACAATTTCATGTCCCTCAAGCTTCATTACACTTAAATGATCCCATCTGGTGAAATATAATTTGTGTGCTGTTGTACAGTTTAACCTCTAGTGTAGATGGTGCTCTACATGGACATTGGCTTGAGGTCTGATGTTCTGGTTAGGGTAAAACATAAAGAAGTAAGACCAGAACATTTGATACACTAATGTGTGTGACTTCTGGTCATTGTTCACAGGTTGGTAAACTGTTTAAAATGGTTATATAATCAGGAAGAGTTATAAAAGTGATGTGGATCAACATAGAAAAAGGAAAGGAAAACTCAACATGGTTAATTAGCAATTAAATACAATGAGAGCAATTAGATTCACCAACTCTGGTTAGCATGCTAGCATGTGGCCTAGCTCGCGATGCTAGTGTGACTTAGCCGTTAGCCTGATATATTCTATGATGTTGTAGCTGGTTAGCAGTACACTGTCATTATGCATGATATAAAGCCCTTTGTTTTTTAATTTAATATGTGCTTCTGAGAAATGTTGTAGGAGAATATTACACGTGTATTGAAGTTTGGCTTATTTCTATTTTTATTGTTTTACTTGATTTGATATGTGCTACGCGTTTGGGCAACAGAAACATAATTATGTTGTTGGGGACATATACTGTATTTGCAGACCGTGAGTAAAGAACAGAAATTTTGATACACTAATGTGTGTGACTTCTGGTAATGTGTGTGACTTCTGGTCATTGTTCCCAATCCTGACACCGGTAACACAATGCTTTTTGAATGACGCCTTAAAGGTCCCCTATTATGCAAAATGCACTTTTTAAGGTTTTTAATACATATGTATGTCTCCCCTGTGTGTTAAGAGACTCAGACAGTGTCAGCAAAAAAGGGGGTCTCTTTCCCTCCTGATCCAAGTATGTGAAAGCCAGTCAAAGTTTCGCTTCATGTGAAGTAAAATTAATCTTTGTCGCAATGTGTGGGTTGTATGTTATTAGCAACAACCAACCACCGTATGCCCACCCACCCTCTTACTTGAATCCCCTCCTACACACACGTCCGCAAAGGGGCGTGGTCAGCAGCAGCTCATTAGCATTTAAAGCTACAGTCACAGAATCAGCACTTTTGGAACAGGACTGAAACAGAGGGGTTTATGGGATGCTACAATGGTTGAACTGTGGGTATTTTCAGCAAAAACCTTGAGACACAAGTTTTTTGATATATATCTGAGACCTATTATAAATTGTTGAAATACAGTATAATACTTGACTTATAAATCATGATCTGTTGTTAACACAAGCTTTAGGGATTTTCAAGTTTTGTTTTTGCTCGTGAACGGTGAAGGTTTGAAGCTCCTATGAGACATAAAAATAGTGGATTTGCATTAAAAACCAAATTAGACCAATAAAAGTCCTCACATTAAATATGAGCCACTTTAGCTTAGCGGTGGTGTGCAGTCATGTAATCATGATGTAGTTTGTTTATAGCTTATTTTTTACCAGTGTCTACTGCATTTACACTACAAAGATCACAGAGTGGTGTTATTTTATGAAGAATATCCTGTTGTTAGTCATATAAACCAGTGTTTACCACAGATATCATTTTCTGCAATCTTCCAAAATCACTTGGAATATCCCATAGCTTTTTGTCCTTGCAGCCCTCGCTAACTTTTTTTGCTTCCCTTCCTTTATAAAGACGTCAACGCTGCATCAGTCTTTGTAGGAGATTATCATATGCTAACATGTCCTCCTGTCCTGCAGGTGGCGGTACAGGCAGCCAGCAGACCATTCTCCATGAGGAGCAGTGGAAGATGCCGGCTCTGCCAGCACTGCTGCTGTCGATTTACATCCCCGCCCTGCTGCTGACCATGGCACCGCTCTTCTTCAGCCAGGCCAACTCCCTCTCTGCCGTCCGGATGGGTGAGTACTGTCAGCTTCACCTCTCAGTCACACAATCGCTGTCCTACACAGATCAAACTGCTGCAGGTTAAACTTCCTAATCTCAGTTAATTTACTAAATAAACAATGCGTGAAACTAAGGAAGTAAGATCAGTATTGTTCCTGATAATAAGAGTTATTCTAAGTGAGAATATGATGCTACCTGGATTCAACCCTGTGACCCTGCAGCTGGAAGCATGTGTGCTCACCACCGAGTAGTCTTTGTTCCATAATGAAATATCTTGACATTTCCTGGAAGAACTACACTTTTAAACTAAAGTTCTCTTTACCACTAATCATGGGACTATTATGTATAGAAAGTGTTAAGTTATATTTCTCATGGTACCTAACATCCACCAAGGCAACATCACAAAGGGTGCCAAGCTACTCTTTGGTAAGCCCCGCCCCACAACCAACATCAGTGCCTTGAGTCTGAAGGCGAAAAAGATCTGAAAGTGAAAAACGATCTGAAAGTGAAAAAAAAGTGAAACCTCAAAAAACAAATGTTGAAACTGAAAAAAGAATTGTTTTTGAATCCAAAAACGTAAAATCTGCAATTGAAAACAAAGGATTCAAATATGTAAATATGTGAAATATGAAGAAAAAAAAAGAAAATTCTAAAAAATTGCTGAACTGAATAAAAAATAATATTCAACCTTAAAAATGATTTGAAATACTTACATTTATTTTGAATACATCATGGAATCTTTCAAAGTTCAGGATAAAAACTTGAACTTTCAAATAAATTGTATTTTATTTGAATGATCAAACTTTTGACCCTGATATAGTTCCATATTAAACGTGGTAAAGACATTCATGGTCCCCATAGGATATATTTCAATAACTTTAGTGACCCCATGACCATTGATCTTAGTACATCTGTGAGAAGTGAATTTGTTGTGTAGGCATGCTAACCAAGGCTTTAATGTTTTCAGTATTTTATTTTATAGTGTTTTCTTAGGAGGCAGACAAAACAACAAAATACAACGTTTCTGATACAAGACTGGGTCATTAATAATACGAAAATAAATGAGGCAAAGGACAGCATGCACAAAATAATGACACAAAACATGACATGCCACAGTTATAGTACAACAAATGATATCTGACATGCTAAAGTCCAGCATTGTTCAATAGACACTGTCCTGGATAACTCCAGGCTCTTGACAGGAAATTGATTTTAAAGCATCATTTCTATCCATGTGAATCCTTGAGACCCCTCTCTGACTGATACCAGCGGCAGGCTTTTAGCTAGGATTTTTTTACAGGGCTGTCCAATTTTTTTTCAATGGCCTAGCAACACGCGAGCAACCGAGCAACGAGTATTGTATTGTAGGGGGGCCCGGGGGCACCCCCCCCGAAACATTTTGAAATTCATAACTCTCTGAAACACTATTTCCTGCATTTTGAGGTGAACATTTTGTGGAATACAGCCACGTTTTTGTCTTTGTTATAACATTATTTTTGTGCTGAGGCTGGGAGGAGGTATGTGTGTGTGTCGGGGGAGGGGGGGAAGACCAGATAATTGTTTGGTAATATTATAATTACACTGATTGATATATAAAATATAAGTTAATACAAAGAACAGTGAGTGTAATTGAAACTCAAATTGTCACATACATCTTGTATGTCTACTTATTCAATGTTGTTAATCTATATCATATATTTATGCAAGACACGTAGCATACAGCTGTATTAGCTGTGTGTTTGTGATGGTTTTCTGACCTTTCACACCTTTGAACATTCACACCAGAAAACAATTCTTACACGACTACTCTGCTGGAAGAAGCTGGAGATCGTTGTCTGTGTCCTTCCTCTTTTCCTCATCTTTCACAGTAACTTGAAGAAAGAATTTTCATCTAGCCTTCATATCAAATCAAACCAATCAAATACTATAAAGGACATTATCAACTGTAAATATGTCAATAGTGGGAATTAAGTAAACTGTTCTCCACAAACATCCATTTATCGATCTTTTAAAAGTAAAGGCTCCTTATTATTCAAAGGAACCATACACATTTTGATCTCCTCATGCGCCCCCCTCCCCACTACAGTTCTCGCCGATCGCATAGTCCTGACGTTTTTGTTGTTGTTTTTCCCCCGGTTCATCGACAGTTATTGACACCAAAGAAGCCAGAAAAACTCCGAAGTGCTCCTATAGTTATCAGGCTTTCTGTCATGTTTGTAAAGGTTGTTAAAAGTTTCAAGCTTACCTGCACTTTCTTCCCGCGAAAAAGGTTAAAGAGATATCAGATATTCCACCAATACATCGCCTGTCCACGCCGCGTCACGGAAAATCGACCAATGCAATGCGAGTCTCGCGACTCGCCGCGAAGTCACTCGCGAGATGTGAGCTTTACGCGAGATTTCGGTTTGAGTCGGCGAATTTTGATCACATTCAGCGAAGTTACCGGGGAAAACAGCAGAGGAAAGAATTAGGGCGTCTTAAGGGCGTCTTGCCTAAAAGTAGGGCATCCAATTTCTTATTATTTTTAGTACAGGGGACAGAGGACGCCCAGACCTACCTAAAAGCCTTACCAGCGGGGTTTCTTTGGTTCATGAAATAGATAGTTCCAGGTCAAGGACATTGGTCATTGGTCCTGACTTGAAATGGGATTATATAATCCTTGGTGTTAACTTTGAATTTGATTGGAGTTTATTGGTCTTGATTTGGACTCTTTTTGGACCTCAAATCTTGGACTTGAAACCCACTTGTTTTCATCCTACAGGTAACTTAGATGCAATAATTGTAATTGATAAAACACCTCATTTTCTCTTTCCTTGAAAACATTTGTAGTAGTTATAAGTATTTTAGTAGCGTTCCAATCCATTGTTGACACCAGAAATATAGAAGAGGTCTTACTGGAAATCCTCACTGGAAGCTAGATGTGAGCAAGCAGTCATCAGCAGTGTTGGGCAAGTTATTTGCACAATGTAATCTATTACTTGTTACTGTCTTTCTTTAAGCTATAAGATACATTACATTATTACTGTCTCTGAAGCGTTAACCTACTTTTGAGTTACTTTCATCAAAATAACCGCAAAAGTGGCCCAGTATATGTATATGAACGAGTCTCTATGGCAGCATTAGCTCACCTTGTCATTGGTGTGTAACGGGGATTTTGCTGACAAGCTTTCTAAAAGACGACGATTCCACAGAGGACAGAGACTGCATATCTTCAACGCTCTGACACGAGTCTCTCAAGTTCTCGGGGTTCAAGAGGCATGCATGTTGGTGAATTCTTAAAAAACAAAACACCACTTAAATTTGGGTTCAAGTGTGTTGTGACGGGCATTATATTACCAACATTTAATTAGTAATGTGTTATAATACTTGCGAGACAGCTAAAAGTAATACATTACTGTAACTCCGTTACTTTTGTAACACTTTACACCAAACACTGGTCATCAGACGAACAAAACCCTGTCTGTTACATGTCACCATGTTTTAGCAGCGCCTCGCTTTCGTTAAAATATAATAAACTGAGTGCCTGAAGGTACACAGACAGACTGGAAGCCTTTATCAACGTACATACTGTAAATAAGTCAACACACATGTACAGAAGGGTATTTGTGTGAAGCCTGTTAGCGGGAAGGAACATCCGCAGAAAGTGGATCAGGGAGTGGGTGTGCTCTTACATGCACACCGAGCTACCATGGAAACCGGGTCATCTGGCACTGTGTAATGGCTCACCTTTTACGCTCTCATTAATAACAGCTGAGTGCTCCCCCCCCCCACACACACACACACACACACACATGCGTGCAGGCACACACACACACACACACACACACACACACACACACACACACACACACACACACACACACACACACACACACACACACACACACACACACACACACATGCGTGCACGCACACACACACACACACACACACACCCTTCATCTTGTGATCACAAATGTAATTATAGAGGAGACGTTTTATTTACAAAGGCCAAAATAATTGTAATATAACAGTAAGCGGATGATTTTATTCTATATTTTGTCTTGTATAAAATCCCTTGCTGCAGACCCAGACCAACAGTGTGTTAGGTTGTCTCTGTATTCTGTCTGCTGCTCTCAGTTCCAGCCCATTCGTTCCTACTGGACACATTCCTTTTTATTTTATTATTATTTTAAACATGTCACAAATGTATAGTTGTTCATTTCATTGGGAATTTCCCTTGAAAAATGCTGCTCACTGCATTTTTTTATCGAAGAAGGACATTTATTAGGGACTATTTTCAACGGCGGGTCAACATTTGTTGCACTAGCGATGCCTGGGGGTGCCTGAGTTGGAATAACTGTTTAAGAAGACAATTTTAATTTGACAGGACAAAGAGCAAATTGAAGACATGAACACAGGTTGCTATATTTCATTTCACAGTCTCCAGCAGAATAAAAGTCTGCAGTCATAACAGACAAAGAGTAAGAGAACAATCTCCCACCCCCGAGGACATAGCTCAGGAAAATGTTTAACCCCGGGGCCTTAGCTTTTCAGAAAACGTGGCCCCCTGATAATAGTTACACAGCCCTGGTATATGGTGAGGTCCATCCTGAGCTCTGCCTTGCTTCCAAAGCGTTCAGCAAACCTGCAGCAGACACGTTAATGTGGCCGGGACTTTGGAGAGATTTTGCACTCATAAAGCTTGATGATGCTAACCATGTTTCGACTGACTTCAAAACACAAGAAGCTGCAGAACCAGTTCATCCCAAAGGGCACGGCACTAAAGGGTGACCAGGTGTTTCTTTTGATTGACAGTCGCCCGTTTGAAACTTGGCTTTTATCCAAAGCTGTTTAGAAAGAGAGAACTATTACCTGTGTCAGATGTCCATCAATTAACTAAGAACATTTGAACTTACAGGTGTGATTCCTAGAGAGTTTTTGTCTGATTTGCCAGAATTTATTTCCAATTGTGTTTGGAGGTGAATACGATTTGAGCAACACTACGCAAAACTCGTAAATGAGGTTCCAGGCTCATAAAAGCAATCTATGGATATATTCCTCCTGAAACCAAAAGAGGATGTCCAAACAGATACGGTAACATGAACTGAAATACAGAGCATTTACCCCACTGTGCAGCACTTAGTCACACAGGTCAGTAGACTCAGACTCCAGACTCAGAGATTAAAATAAAAACAGGAACAGTTACGGATGACAGTTTGTTGGAAAGTAATTCCATTCAAATATATTGAATTCCTTCACTTGGATAGTTTGTGCGAGCAGTAAAACCTTAGTAAAGCTTTGTTATTAATATTTAAAAGCTAACAGCTTCAATAGAAATGTTTAGTTTTAAGGTTTAGACAAACATTTTATTTAAATCTAAACTAGCCCTTATCATCGCAGTATACTGTATGTCCCGTTGGCACCTAGTCCACCAAGACTTGTTTTTATTTTTTACAGAAAAATGTGTCTGTTAAAGGACATTAGCACCGTTGTCAAACACACCGTCCTCGTCCGATCCACCACTCACACTCCATCGTTGTTGTATTGCACAGGGAACCCGAAATGTTCCCACACAGCTGATTTCACAGAAGCTCCTGTGTGTTATTTGAACTCGCCATACTAACGTTTCTACTTCTTGTATTTTGTTCGTTTTGTTGTGTTTTCTTCTTGTTCTTCATTTGTTGTTTAAGGGCGTCTGGCAAACAGCTTTTAAGCACAATACCGCACCCTGGATTATAGTGTAATGGATACCACCCTGAGTGACAGACTTTTTTCCCACTCGTAAAAAAGGCAAATTCGTCGTGTTACTGTATGTACCGAACCTTGACACCCGAACCGTGACGTCCGAACTGTGACGGTTCGGGACAGATACGAATACCGTTACACCCCTAGTATCCACCTTATCATGTGTATCTATTCGAGGAGTGTGGAACGTCTGGCCAGCAGGGTCCTGAAGGCAATGACACGTTGAGTCGCAGTGGATCCACGAATACTTTAACAAACTCACTCACCCAAAGAGACCTTTAGCAGGGTATCTGGTTTGACTCTTTTCAAAGTATTCTTTTAAATGTTTAATAAAATATAGTTAAGTTAAGGTCAAATCTATTTCTGTTTCTGGGTTGTTATTTCTTTTGTAAACTGAAACGACAGATGAAAAGATATTCTGTCAATGTTTGTCTGAATTCAGCCGGCACACTCTTTGACTGCACTCAGGAGCAGGAATGTTACCTTTCAGCTGCTTTCACTCTCCAGGTGAAATAAAAATATAATTCAGTCACACCACAACACACTGTGCTATAAACAAGTTGTCTATGTTCATGAATCAATAGCTGAGAAATAAAAAGGACTGTGGGGGAGAGCTTTTCATTCAAGGACTCAGGTCATGGTGGAACACTGGCAGCAGCAGTACTGCTAGGGGGGAGGTTGGGATGGATGATTCAGATGCTCTTTTGAAATGTGACTATCATTTTGTTTGAAGCTATTTTTATAGTTTCAGTCAATGGCTTTCAGAATCAGAATCAGGGTTATTGCCAAGTATTTCACACTAACAGGGATTATCCTCAGTGTACAGTGTCAATAAAAGGTAAGCAAACCTTTGGACTAACCTGCTTTTATGTAAACATTTGATAGAAAATATGGTCTGATCTTCACTTCATTTACAATAATGAACTAATGCAATCTGTTTTATCTAATACAACACACATTATTGTTCTGTTCTTATCCATATTGAAACAGTATGTGAACCTCGAGACTTAAACAAAAACTGTTGATTTAGGAGATATTAAACCTCGTTTTAATTATTCAAACAAGTTAATAGGTGGTGTTCGAACTATTCTGACTGACTCTTTTTAAAACATTAAACATTTTGCTATACAAGAAGCACCTACTGATGTGAACCCTCATCTCAGAAGACCTATGAGCAACAACTGTGGATCTGCATAAAGCTGGAAAGGGTTACAAAGTAATCTAAATAAGTTAGGTTGTTTATCAGTCCATATATAGACTCATTTTCCATGAAAGGAGACAACTTAGTACAGTGGCTCCCTAGAGGTGGTCACCCAGCAAAGCTGACTCCAAAGGCCAATGCAGGAGGATCAATGAGGTCAAACAATGACCCTAAACACTGAAGTAAATGCAATACAGATTGGCTTAGACCAGCGAGTATCTGCCTTTTAGAGCGGGTCCGTCAGTGCCCAGACCTTAACCCAATAGAGAAGCCGTGGAATGACCTCAAGAGAGACCCCAGACATTCTGAGAATATGGCTGAGCTGAAGCAGTTCTGTGAGGACGAACGGTCCAAAGCTCCTCCTGAACATATTACAAGTCTGATCCAGAGTTATCAGAGTGTTTGTTTAATGTTATTGCTGCAGAAGGAGGTTTTACCAGTTATTAAGTCAAAGAGTTCACTTACTTTTCCACCGGCTTCGGATGTTTATTGTGTGGGTTCAAAAAAGACATGAAATATGATAATTGCTTGTATTATTAGCTTAAGAACATGTGTCTGTACTTGTCACAATGATCAAAACACCAAGAATTCCAATGGCTTCACATACTTTTTCTTGCCACTGTATATGGAAACATCCCACGGCTCAGTCCTGATTCAATGGCGGGATTTGCCTTGGTTCCGGGCCAAATCTGGACTCATTTCCGATCTGATCCAATGGAAGTCTTTGAGGGGTCAAAGCTGACCTTCACAGATCTCCTGGTGAGGGACTCTGGGATCAGTCTAAAAAGTCAACCAGAAAACGACTAGAAATGCTGGAAGTAAGCTCTCTCCCATACGGTCCCACAGTGAAGTGAAAGGATGGAATTTTGAATCGTTGAATTTAGGATTTTGATCAGCAAATGCCGCTTTTGTAGCAATAGTTTTTTGGTAACATTTCTGTATCAAAGGAGCAAATCTGTTTCCAGTGAAGTGAAATTCAACATGACAGAATCTGCACAACACACGTCCTCAGACGGCTGAGTTCTCTTGCTCTTGGAAACGAACCCTCTAAAGGTGAACGTGTAACCGGCACTTATTTTAAACAACAATGACACAGGTGTAATTATCAATCACAGGTCTAACAATCAGATTACCTGTTTCACGCTGAGAAGCGACCCAGATTAAATCAGAGGCGGTGACTATAAATAGAGCAACTTTATTTATTCATTGTTTAATATTCAAGACTCCCTCTGGAGGGATCATTTAGGGCCGCATACAGAAAATGATTTACGGAGGTATGGGCCCCTCACTAGAAGTGGGGGTATATTGCCTCATACTGTAAGTTAATTTATAAGATAGCAAAATGAATCAAATGTAGTTTATTAATGCTTGATAATTGAATATGCTTTAAGAAAAAAACAGACTTCATCCCAGCTCTCCATGGGGTTCATTTATTATGTTGGCAGCTGCTTCCTTGAAACAGAAGCCTATATGAAGGGTATATTTCCAGCTTGTTATGGAAATAAGTGATCTTGCCTTTTTATCAAGTAAGATTTGTTATGTTTCAACTTGATTTGAAATTTGTGAATTCAGTCAAATTCACAATTTCTGAATATGAAAATGTAAAAAAATTGGGCTTATAAACACATGAATACTACTGTGTAATATATGTTTTTAAGAAGTACAATATAAGAGAATCACAAGTTTTAGGTGTGGGCTATATTCCATGATACTTTTTGAAATAGATGCGGGCCAATTTTAAAAGGATAACGGGCCGCAGTTGGCCCCCAGGCTGTAGTTTGGACACCCCTGATTTACAGTAGATGTACAACAACTATATAATACACAACAGGGTAGGAAACACCCAATAGCAGAATAAAACATCTTAAACAGCCAATCAAACACCTATACAGATAATATGTGATATAAGTTCAATTAAAACATGAATGATAATAGTGAATCAATGCTTTCATCCTGACGGAGGTCAATAAAGGGAGACGAAGGGAGAAGAGCAGTGTACACAGCCTCGGATGAAGGGGCAGCATCTGTTAACCCCCCCTGCCTCAGGTGAAGTCATCTTGTCTCTCTGGAGATTTTCAACAACCTTCACTAATATATATATGTGGTTTTAATCAATACAAGTTTCTGTATCCTCTTATAGATAATGTAAGGGTTGGATCGAGGTAAAAGTAAGTCTTGACTTTGAAATTCAGACTTGTCCAATCAATCCTGGCTGACTGTGAGTCACTGTCCAACAGGTCAGAGAGAACCAGGATCCATATCCTCACACTGGAGCCTGGTTCTTCTGACAACCAATCTCGGAAGATGAGGTTTGATGAAACGTACCCACTGTAGGAGCCTTTTGGGATAATTATTATTTATGGTTAATATTGATGTTTGCAAGAATGTGTATACTCTTTGAATTTGAAATGAGTGATAATAATACCATTTTCTGATAGATTTATATGTATCCATTTTTCCGGACTGCACAAAGTTTATGTTTATTTTTCTTTATGACTTAGTTTGATACCTTAAAGCAGACCCTAGTACAAAATGACGCTCCTTCAGTCAGAAGATGGGAAGTGAGGCACAAAAAGTTTTTGACCTCACACATCCGCACGCCTTATTAAAGGTATTTGGATGCTTTGAAACTATCCTTGTAGACCAAGTGGCCTTAGAACTATGCTCCCAGAGATTATCGACAGAGTTCTACCATGGAGACATCTTCTCTTCCTATTTAGTTCAACGTGCGTTGAGGAAGGTAGGCGTCCGGCAGCCCCATGAAAATCATATTTTGGGGGACAGGATTACAGTCAGACATGTTGAAAGCTATGTACCCCAATGGTTGAGGGTTTCAAATTCCCTCAACCTTCAGCGGAACAGTTAACTGAAGACCGGAAGATGACCAGATGGCAACGCATCTCCGGTCGAGGAGCGGGAAAACAACTAGGAGAAGGTTTAGATGGAATGACCACGGAGATGGGACCCCACTGGAGAACGAAGAAGGAGATGAGATTCTTTTTTTTCTTTTTTTTAATTCTACTATTACAATATAAATACAGACAATTTATGAAACAAACAATTAGTAGAAGATTCCACTGGAAGAGGAACACAGGAACAGCCATGGACTTAGTGGAATACAAAGATGGAGACAGGACCGCACTCGAGGATGAAAGTAAACCAGAAAAGGGGACCCTATTGGAAGACGGACACAGAGAGAGTATTCCTGGAAGACATAGACAGGACCCCACTGGAGTGGACAGGAAAGCAGAGTGGGATTCAATCAGACCATAAGAAGCAAAAATCTGACAGGAAAATTATTTTCTGGATTGTCACCTGAACCTGTTTCAGCTCTGATGATTCAGGAGGCAGTTAACCTGTTGCTGTAGTCAGGCAGCATCTGATTACCTATGGCCCACACGTTGTTGCTGTGGCTGAAATTTGAGTTCAGTTACATGGTTGCAGAGACCTGTGCTGTCCATGTTGAATATTAGGGGATTCTGTCCCTAAGATTAGCTGTTTTGCTGACCTTTTGGCTGGGTCAGTCTGCAGTCGCAAGATTTCCAGCCGTTAGCCATGGGCACATCATTGGCCTATGAAGACTGAAAGAATTATGGTGGGACGGAGGGCGGAGAGGTCAGGGGAGAGATGGGAGCGGGGGTAGAGGGAGATGAGAGAAGGGGAGAGAGGGAGGGATGGAGAGAGGGGGAGCGAGAGGAGAGAGGGAGGACAGAGAGACAGGGAGGGAAAGAGAGGATTGAGGGAGGGACGGAGGATAGAGAGAGAGCGAGAGAGTGAGAGGAGAGAGGGAGGGAGAGAGAGAGTTCAGCATCCTGACCGCCTGGTGGAAGAAGCTGTTCCTCAGCCTGGTGGAGCTCGAGCGGAGGCTGCGGAACCTTTTCCCTGAAGGCAGGAGGCTGAAGATGCTGTTGGAGGGGTGGGTGGGGTCCCCCGCAATGCAGAGTGCTTTGTGGATGAGTCGGGTCCTGTAGATGGCCTGTAATGTAGGGAGTGAGACCCCGATGATCCTCTGGGCAGAGTTCACGATGCGCTGCAGGCTCTTGCGGTTGGAGGCGGTGCAGCTTCCAAACCACAGCGGGATGCAGCTGCTGAGGATGCTCTCAGTGGCGCCTCGGTAAAATGAGAGCATGGCCCCATGGGCCCCGTGCTCAGTGTTAGTGTGTTCGATATGTTGTTGTTGACCTGGACAGCTTGTGGTCTCTCTGTGAGGAAGTCCAGCAACCAGTTGCAGAGAGAGGGGCTGAGGCCCAGGTCTGTAAGTTTACACACAAGCTGCTGGGGGATGATGGTGTTGAATGCCGAGCTGAAGTCTATGAATAGCATTCTGACGTAGGAGTTCTTAGTGTCCAGGTGTGTGTGCGCTGGGTGTAGAGTGGAGGTGATTGCATCCTCTGTGGACCGTTTAGCTCGGTAGGCAAACTGAAACGGGTCCAGGGAGGGAGGAAGAGTGGATTTGATCTGCTTCATGACCAGTCTTTCGAAGCATTTCATGATGGTCAAAGTCAGTGCGACGGGGCGGTAGTCGTTGAAGCAGGCTGGAGATGACTTCTTCGGCACAGGAAATATGGTGGTTTCCTTGAAGCACGTGGGAACAACAGCCTGGCTCAGGGAGGTGTTAAAGATGTCTGTGAGGACATCCGTGAGCTCCTCTGTGCAGTCTCTCAGCACTCGACCAGGAATGTTGTCAGGTCCCGCAGCCTTGCTGGTATTAATCCTCAGCAGTGTTCACACTGGCTGGGGACAGACACAGAGCCTGGTTGTCTGCGGTGGGGGGGGGGGGGGGGGGGGGGTTGTTCTGTGCTTCGAAGTGTGCAAAGAAGGTTGTTAAGCAGGGAGGTGTGACTGTCACAGGTCTGCGGTGGTAGTTTGTAGTCCGTTATGGTCCTAATACCCTGCCACAGGCTCCGTGAGTCCCCGCTGTCTTTGAAATGTCCTGTGATTTTCCTGGTGTACAGAAGTTTAGCTTTCCTGATGCCACGGCACAGGTCAGCCCTGGCTGCTCTCAGCCCAGCTGGGTCTCCAGCTCTGAAGGCGGTGTCGCGGGCCTTGAGCAGCGTGCGGACCTCCCCTGTCAGCCATGGCTTCTGGTTGGCTCGGATGGTGATGGCTCTGGTGGTGGTTACATCATCAATGCACTTGGTGATGTAGCCTGTGACTGTCTCTGTGTATTCTTGTATGTTAGTGTGATGGTTGTAAGTTGCTGCCTGCTTGACCATGTCCCAGTCTGTCGAATCAAAGCAGTCTTGAAGTGCAGCAGTACTCTGTCCACACCCGTACCTGTTTTGAAACCGATTTGGCAACCTTTACCCTTGCTCTGTAGGCCGGTTTCAGCAGGACAGTAAGGTGGTCAGAGAGGCCAATGTGGGGGAGGGGGGACGCCTTGTATGCTCCCTTGATGGTCGTGTAGACTAGGTCTAAAGTGTGGTTTTCCCTGGTTGGAAAATTACATGCTGGTATATTTTAGGCAGAACAGTTTTTAAGTTAGCGTGGTTGAAGTATCCAGCTGCGATGAGAAGGCCGTCTTGGAGTGCTGTCTGTTGCTCACTGATGGCTTTGTAAAGTGATAGCAGGACCCCATTTGTTAGGCCAGATAAAACATAGACATCCAGGGTAGGTTGAACTGGTTTCTTGGTACAGGCCTGATAGCCTGGTAAAGGTATCCATATTCATGTCATTTTATTATTTCCGGCTCGAAGGTACACTTACTTGTTCAGGAAAAGCACTGAAGTGGCCCTAATGATGCGAGCACAAAGAGGCAGTAAGCAGGTTCCTTATGCAGAGCAGATCCCTTTCAAAGGCAGATTCGGAGGACTGTGTGTGTGTGTGTGTGTGTGTGTGTGTGTGTGTGTGTGTGTGTGTGTGTGTGTGTGTGTGTGTGTGTGTGTGTGTGTGTGTGTGTGTGTGTGTGTGTGTGTGTGTGTTATTGTTTTAGCGCTGTGATAGGAGGACAAAGTCATTAACAGTAAATCACAGCCTCTGAACAGATAGCGTGTGACAATAAGGTAAATCAGACGCTACAGATGTAAATCACCTGGCAGGAGGCACACGTCAGGGAGGACACAGAACAAAGGGAGGGGAGCAGCACATGCAGCTGATGAATGGGAAGTGATTGCACCTGAAGGGGGGTTGTCTTTCCAGGCAGAAAGGATTTTTACCCCCCTGTGTGTTATCTCCGTTGGGGTTCTGGTTTGAACAAAATGCTTATTAACAAATGTCGTTGATAATGAACGTCAATACCAAGGAGGTATTCAAATCTAAATCTACATTTATAAGTATTAAAAGTATATATTCATTATGACAAAATTATAAAAATCTATTCTATTATATTATATACACATATAATACATATCTTATTTATACTAATTTGTATGATTTAGTTAATATTAAGCAACATCTAGGGGAACCACCTTTGGATCAACATTATATATTACAGTGGATATAACTGATTGATTTGTATTCATAATTATAAAAAACATAAAAGTAACAGAAATAACTGGCGGCCATTGGCGGGGTTCATCATTTAAAAAGATAAAGGTCTAATACCAAACACAGTTAAACACCAGGAGCTGCCTGGCATACTATAACTGTTTATCTGACCAAACCATGAGCCTGTAAGATCTTTAAAACTCCTCCTGATCCTGACTGCCGAGTGTTCAGGGGAAGTCTATTCCACATAAACTGTCATTGACCCTGTATGAGAGAAAAAGCTTTCAATTGTGGCACCGTGCAAGAACATACAGTACAGAAAATACCTGCAGGGTGTTATTAATGTGCAGGTGTGTGTGGGACAGCAACACACTGCTGCTCTGGCAGGGTTAACTGTGTATTGGTAGTAGAACAGCAAACATGTCTGCATACACAAACTCCATCAGAAGTCTCTGCAGCTGTTAAAGTGACTGACAGCCAATCAGTGATCAGCAGCCACTGTGGTCACAAACAGACGTCGCTTAATGTGACGTCTCATTGCTCTTAAAAAACATTTCCTTCCGCCCTCTCTCTCTTCGCGTGGTTTCCTTGCGTCTCTCCAAGCATCCTGCACTGGGGACTAAGATGCAAGGGAGGGAAGCAGGGATGCAAGTTAAAGAACTTGGCATGCAGCTTCAATTCAGGCTACAGACTATTGGTAGGAACTGTGTTATGGTATGTGTGGCACTGGGGAAATGATTGAGAAAGCCAATAATATTTTAAGGTGATTTGCACATGGCTGTTGTCCACGCCAACACACATACCTGCAACAATACAAAAAATGTATACTTATTTTATGCAAGGAAAGACAGAAAGGTCTCCAAGCTCTGCCTCTGTGTTTTAGCTGCAACAACATTTAAACGCTACAATGTTCTTCACTTCCAGCTGTTATGTTGTCAGTGTAGCCATCTCCGAAAAAATACCACAGATTCTTTAAAACACTGACACAACATGTATAGTGTAGGTGCACGATGTGAGCACAGTGGTGTACTTCCTGCGTCTTAAAGGACCCCTGGCACCAGAGCACTCCAGAACTGTGATTCCACATTCACACCTACAGAATGTAGTGATGTTTAGTCCTCTGTCGTGGCTTGTCTCATTGAATCTGTCGACCTCTCCATGGCCCCAGAGTCCAGACTTTCAAATCTACCAAAAAAACTAAACTTCCTCCAGGAGTCAAAGGATATCAAGTATGCATAGCTCCATCTGCTTAAAGGAGGTTTGTCTTTGTGTCTCAGGTTGAGTCAACAACATATTTACATAAATACCAGATGATATCATCATTTGATATTACACTTTAGAAGGGCTGGGCAAGTAAATGCTTTGTTATGGCATTAACGCATTCTTTAATTAACTTCAACAATTAACAGTTTCTTTTATTAATACTATTATTTGAAAGTCTGCTGCTCACAGGCTCTGAATACACATACAGACAAACCATGGGTGACAGGAGGGATGGGATGTTGATCAGTATTGGCTTAGGGTAGGTGTCATCACGCGTCTCAACCAATGAGAGCATTTGGGGCGGGACTAAGACTGCTGCAGCGCTCACATGAACCGAAACAGAGAAGAACTGGTGGGGACAGAAACATGGGTTTCTATGGAATTGTCAGTATATCTTAAGAAGGTTCCTAATGGAGTGGAATGACCCGGAAGAACCTCAGTGTCAGCCATGATAAGAGCTGTATGAATTATCTAGATCAGGGGTGTCCAAACTTTTTTCACTGAGGTCCACATACAGATAAACATACGAAGGGCTGGGCCCCTCACTAGAGGTGAGGTATATTGCCTTAAAAAGGGTCTATTTCAAGCTTTTTATGTAAGTTATTGGCCTTTTTTCTTATCAACCTAGATTTATAGAAAAGTTTTCAACTTTAATTGACTGAATTTATTTGAAATTTGGGCTTTTTAACACATGAATACATGCAGTTTACTGTATATGTATATATATATATTTGAGAAGTACAATATAAGAAGAGCACAAGTTTCATTTGTGGGCCTTATTTCAATTTACCTTTTTTTATTTGCTGAGGGCCCATTCAAAATGATAGGAAAGGAGCTCTGAAACTTCCTTTATATACAGACCTGGGCATCTCACGGCCCGCAGGCCACATCTGGCCCTTTGGGCGTCCCTGTCAGGCCCGCGTGAGGTCAATCAGAACATGAATGAAAAAATGTTTATGCCGTTCATGCTATAAAAGTGTGTTGCTTTTATTTTGAAAAACATTTGCCGCATGTGCGTATTATACATCCATGACGTGCGTGAATAGAGACAAGTGATACTGGCCAGCTAGCCCTCAAAATGTCAGCTCACGCCAAAAAAAAACAAGAACTGGACTGCTAAATATTTATTTACAGAAGTCAACGGTAAAGCGGTGTGCTTAGTCTGTGGTACACAGGTCGCTGTGTTAAAGGATTACAATTTGAATCGCCACTACATGACCAAACACGAGGATTGATACAAGAACTTGTCTGATGAAGAGCGCGCCAGGGAGTCGGATGCTTTGCTAGCTAAACTGCAAAACCAAAAAGAACTTTTTACAAAACTCCCAGAGATGCGGCTGTCAGGACAAGTTAAGTCATATCCCACAAAATCAGCAGAAAAAGTAAGCCGTTTTCTGACGGAGAGTTTATTAAGGAGTGTTTGGTGGACTCTGCAGCACTAATATGCCTGGTGAAAAAGGGCGCATTTGGGTCCGTGCCCCTCTCTCTGCGCACTGTAACGAGGAGGGTTGAGGACATCCCAGGAAATCTGGAGCTTCAGCTTAAGAACAGAGCGGTCAACTGACTATTTTTCTCTGGCTTTGGATGAGAGCTGCGATGTACGTGACACTGCCCAGCTTCTCGTCTTCTTACGTGGGATAACTGCAGACTTTAAAATTACGGAGGAGCTGGCAGCCATGCAGTCAATGAAGGGAACAACAACTGGGAGTGATTTGTTCACGGAGGTAAATGCATGTTTGGACAAATTGGGACTCTGGTTGTTGGGAAAATGGGAAAGGTTGGCTGGTGTGACAACGGATGGTTGTCCAAATCTGACAGGGAAAAATGTTGGACTTCTGAAGAGAATGCAGGATAAAGTGACAGAAATGAACCTCGAGCAGAAATTGACATTTTTGCATTGTATTATACATCAGGAGGTGTTGTGTAAGTCAGTATTAAAAATGAACCATGTTGCTGACTTTGTAACTAAAATAGTTAACTTCATCAGGGCAAGAGCATTGAATCACAGACAGTTTGTTTCACTTTTGGAGGAAAAGGAGACTGAGCATTGTGACATAAGCTACCACACAGCTGTCAGGTGGCTCAGCCTGGGCAAAGTGCTGAGAAATGTCTGGGACCTGAGAGAGGAGATTCAGGAGTTCTGTGTGAAGAAAGGAAATGACATCCTACAGCTTTCAGATGCAGACTGGCTGGTAGACCTTGGTTTTGCTGTTGATGTGACATCACTAATGAATGAACTAAATGTAAAACTGCAATGCAAGGGCCTTTTGTGCATGACATGTACGGCTTTCATGAGAAAGTTGCAGCTTCTCTCAAGCCAAATGAAGCACAACATTCTCACCCAGCCAACCCTGAAGGAAGCCGCACCATCAGTTGATCACCTCCACAGGTACTGTTCCATGTTAGAAGCACTGCATGGTGAGGTTTCAAGGCGATTTCAAGACTTCAAAACAGTTAAGACTGACAAGCACGTGGTTTCTTCTCCCTTCACCTGCAGTGTGGATAATGCACCTAGTGATGTTCAGATGGATCTCATTGACCTGTAGTCTGACACACTTCTGGCAGAGCACTTTAAGTCAGTCTCACTGCTGGATTTTTACTCTTCTCTCAAAGAGGGGAACTTTCCACACCTGAGGAGGCATGCTCAGAAGATTCTAGTCCTCTACTACCTACACATGTGAACAGACATTCTCAGTGACAAATCCAGATACAGTTTGTCTATCACTGATGATCACCTCTCAGCTGTCCTTCACATATCCACCTCAGACATTCAGCCAGATTTCAATGCACTTGTTCAAGCCCAAGCCAGACTGGACTTCTCTCACTGAACAATAAAATGAACTGAAAAAAAAGGAGTATTTTCCTATTTGACCTAAACCACAATTTCAATAATTTATCTAAATATTTACAGAATATCCTTATTCTTCTGATAACCAGTAGCAGCTAATCAAAATATATAATTTACTGCCTTTTAAAATGGGAGAAAAGGAATATTGAGCAGAATTAAGTTCAAGTTATCTTGGTTTGGCCCTCCAACACAGTTCAGGTTTCTCATGTGGCCCCTTGTATAAATTAATTGCCCACCCCTGCTTTATGACCTCCTTTATCTTAGGAAACACTGGACCTTCCTTTACGAAAGGAATGCCTTGCGGCCACAACATTTGCCATTACACAACATTCGTCCGTTCACGGAAACAACCGATCCTGATGAGAAATGCGCATGATGAAAGTTACGATGCTTATGAAGCCCCGTATACCGTCAGAACTGGACTGATGTGATCCACTCTCTCAGTGTAAAGACTTCAGAACTAGACTGATGTGATCCACTCTCTCAGTGTAAAGACTTCAGAACTGGACTGATGTGATCCACTCTCTCAGTGTAAAGACTTCAGAACTGGAGTGATGTGATCCACTCTCTCAGTGTAAAGACTTCAGAACTGGACTGATGTGATCCACTCTCTCAGTGTAAAGACTTCAGAACTGGAGTGATGTGATCCACTCTCTCAGTGTAAAGACTTCAGAACTGGAGTGATGTGATCCACTCTCTCAGTGTAAAGACTTCAGAACTGGAGTGATGTGATCCACTCTCTCAGTGTAAAGACTTCAGAACTGGAGTGATGTGATCCACTCTCTCAGTGTAAAGACTTCAGAACTGGACTGATGTGATCCACTCTCTCAGTGTAAAGACTTCAGATCTGGAGTGATGTGATCCACTCTCTCAGTGTAAAGACTTCAGAACTGGACTGATGTGATCCACTCTCTCAGTGTAAAGAGTTCAGAACTGGACTGATGTGATCCACTCTCTCAGTGTAAAGACTTCAGAACTGGACTGATGTGATCCACTCTCTCAGTGTAAAGACCTCAGAACTGGACTGATGTGATCCACTCTCTCAGTGTAAAGAGTTCAGAACTGGACTGATGTGATCCACTCTCTCAGTGTAAAGACTTCAGAACTGGACTGATGTGATCCACTCTCTCAGTGTAAAGACCTCAGAACTGGACTGATGTGATCCACTCTCTCAGTGTAAAGACTTCAGAACTGGAGTGATGTGATCCACTCTCTCAGTGTAAAGACTTCAGAACTGGAGTGATGTGATCCACTCTCTCAGTGTAAAGACTTCAGAACTGGAGTGATGTGATCCACTCTCTCAGTGCAAATATTTCAGAACTGGACTGATGTGATCCACTCTCTCAGTGTAAAGACTTCAGAACTGGACTGATGTGATCCACTCTCTCAGTGTAAAGACGTCAGGACTGGAGTGATGTGATCCACTCTCTCAGTGTAAAGACCTCAGAACTGGACTGATGTGATCCACTCTCTCAGTGTAAAGACTTCAGAACTGGAGTGATGTGATCCACTCTCTCAATGTAAAGACCTCAGAACTGGACTGATGTGATCCACTCTCTCAGTGTAAAGACTTCAGAACTGGACTGATGTGATCCACTCTCTCAGTGTAAAGACTTCAGAACTGGACTGATGTGATCCACTCTCTCAGTGTAAAGACTTCAGAACTGGAGTGATGTGATCCACTCTCTCAGTGTAAAGACTTCAGAACTGGACTGATGTGATCCACTCTCTCAGTATAAAAACTTCAGAACTGGAGTGATGTGATCCACTCTCTCAGTGTAAAGATTTCAGAACTGGAGTGATGTGATCCACTCTCTCAGTGTAAAGACTTCAGAACTGGACTGATGTGATCCACTCTCTCAGTGTAAAGACTTCAGAACTGGAGTGATGTGATCCACTCTCTCAGTGTAAAGACGTCAGGACTGGAGTGATGTGATCCACTCTCTCAGTGTAAAGACCTCAGAACTGGACTGATGTGATCCACTCTCTCAGTGTAAAGACTTCAGAACTGGACTGATGTGATTCACTCTCTCAGTGTTAGTGAGGACTCGAGCCGCAGCGTTCTGAATCAGCTGCAGATTTCTTAGTGAGACCTGTAAAGACACCGTTACAGTAGTCCAGTCTACTGAAGATAAAAGCATGGACAAGTTTTTCTAGATCCTGCTCTGACATTAGTCCTTTAATCCTAGATATGTTCTTCAGGTGATAGTCGGCGGCCGTAGGAACTGTTTTAATGTGACTGTTGAAATTCAGGTCAGAGTCCATGACCACACCTAGGTTTCTGGTGTTTGCTGTTGTTTTGAACATTGCTGACTGAAGCTCAGCACTGACTTTTTGAAGAACACCATCAGAGAGCACGGTGCAGAGTAGATGCGGTTTCAGTAGTCTGCTTTATAGAAACTGTAGTCCCCCACAGCAGACGCACATTAATAATGTCCTTCATCATAAATATGTGGGTTAGTGTAAGTGCAGTCAGTCAAAGCACCGCAGTCTCTTTTCCTAAGTCCTTTTGAATTCTCCTATCCACTATTCCTTAACCCCGTGACGTTTCACACAGAGAACAACGAATAGTAGATAGGAGTAAACCATAGGAGCTGATTTTTTGACAATTCGACCGCACCCATGGAGGTAGGTCCTGTACGCCATTAGCAACAAACCAACCACGGTAATTCCCCACCCACCCTCTTACCTGAATCCCCTGCTGTAGCTCCTCTGTGTGTCTGTGTATTTTTGGCCCCCAGTTTCAGCAGGATGAATAAGAAGACGCTGTGCTGTATTGGGCTACAAAGTCTGGCAGTGGACATTGTGAAATGCTTCTCTTCTGCAGTGTTCACCGTTAGGGACATTATGGAGCTTCTCGGGTGCGGGGCTGGAGAGCCAGAGGGGCGTGGTCAGCAGCAGCTTATTAGCATTTAAAGCTACAGTCACAGAATCAGCACTTCAGGAACAGGGCTGAAACAGAAGGATTTATGGGATGCTATAATTCATTATCTGTTTGGTGTTTTGAGCAAAAAACTTCAGAGAAATGTTTTGAATAAATCTGAGACCTATAATGTAATGTTGAAATACAGTTTAATATGTGACGTTTAAATCTCTTCCAGACGGCAGAGCTGATAGAACCAGTTATTTGTAACCTCTGCAGAGTTTAATTTTCTTATCCCTGGACTCTGAGGGTCACTGGTTTTTCTATAACTAGATAAACGTTAATGCCCTGGTGGTGGCAAACAGCGTTGCTTTTATATTTGATTTGATTACACTAATTAATGTTGATGTTGAGATTTACATTAAATATATTAACTGCTGGCCCCGGCTGTGGCGCAACTGGCTGGGGCACCTGCACCGTACGCCGGTAACCAAATGTTATTACACTTTTGTTCATATAGCAGTACTTAGTACTATAAGGTGCACAATACACTACTTTTGAATACATTATTGAATTTGGGGCATAACAGTGCGATTAATTAAAGATGTTGATTGTTGCCCAGCACTATATTTTTGTGAAACTTGTTCGATAGCTCAGAGTTGCTTAACAGGCCTGTCAAGAGATTCAATAAGAATGGAAACACAGGAACACAAGTATTGCAAACTAAAACAACAAGTCCCGGATCATTACTTTTATTGTACGATAAGAAAATATTTGACCTCCAAAGTCTCTGATCAAGAGGGAGTACTATTGTCAAAGTTCAGGATCTTATGGGTGGGGCATGCAGAAGGACAGTTCTGGCTATCCACAGAACAAAATCTACGTTAATTTTTAATCTACCTCTATCTGGATCAGATACCGTTGGTGGGATATTGAGATCAGCTTGGCCGTCAGTCCTGTGAATTTTGAAGCCAGGTTAAAATCTCTTTATAGTTACAGTGCCCTCCAGAATTATTGGCACCCTTTTAGTAAAAATAAGCAAAACAAGATGCAAAAACTGTCTTTATTGTCTTCTTCATAATATTTCATTCAAAATATTAACTATCTATAATATTATAAATATTAAAATCTAACCTTTTCACTGAAATACAATTGTTTAAATAAAATAAAATGTTGACTTCAAATAAATATCTCTCTCCAAAGCATGTGTGCCACAATTATTGGCACCCCTAGAAAATCATTTGATTAAGATCTAACTGAAGTATATTTCCAGCCATAACTTACATTTTTAGGTTCACCTGCTGATTAGGAACTCTTAAGAGGTCAACCATGACTTCCTGTTTCACTGGGGTATAAATATGAGGTGACACAGGCCTAAATTCCCTTTGTCATTGATCACTATGGGAAAGACCAGAGAACACAGTGATGATCTATGAAAAAAAAATTGTTGAGCTGCACAAATTAGGAAATGGATATAAGAAAATCTTGAAACAGTTGAAAATGCCCATTTCCACTATCAGAGCAATAATTAAGAAGCATCAAGCAACAGGAGATGTTAAGAATCAGCCTGGAAAAGAATGTGTGTGTACATTGACACCACACACCGTGAGGAGGATGGTTCGACTCGAAAAAGTATCGCCAAGGATCACAACTGGAGAGTTGCAGAGGTCAGTTGAGTCTTGGGGTCAGAAAGTCTCCATAACGACCGTCAGACGCCACCTACATCACCACAAGTTGTTTGGGAGGGTTGCCAGGGGAAAACCATTGCTTTCAAATATCAACAAACTAAAGCGTCTACAGTTTGCCAAACGTAACTGGGACTTCGAATGGGACAGGGTTACTGTATATGGTCAGATGAGACCAAAATAGAGCCTTTTGACAACAAACGTCAAAAGTGGGTTTGGCGTAGACAGAAAGATAGCCAAACAGGAAAGCACCTCATACCCACTGTGAAGTGTGGTGGGGGATCTTTGATGTTGTTGGACTGTTTTTCTTCCAAAGGCCCTGGACATCTTGTTAGGATACATGGTATCATGGACTCTATCAAATACCAGCAGATATTAAATGAAAACCTGACAGCCTCTGCTCGGAAGCTTAAGATGGGCCATGGTTGGACCTTCCAGCAGGACAACAATCTGAAGCACAACTCAAAATCATACCAAAAATGGCTTACTGACCTCAGAATAAAGACTTTGCCATGGCCATCACAGTCCCCATACCTAAATACAATTGAAAATGTGTGGGAGGAGCTGAAGAGGAGAGTCCACAAGTGTCAACCTCGGAATCTGAAGGATCTGGAGACATTCTGTATGGAAGAATGGTCTCAGCTCCCGTGCCATGTGTTCACCAACCTCATCAGGCATTACAGGAGGACACTCAGAGCTGTAATCCTGGCTAAATGAGGCTGCATAACATATTAAATGAAGGGGTGCCAATAATTTTGGCACACATGTTTTGGAAAAAATATTTATTTAAAGTCAACATTATTATTATTTTTAAAATAATTTTACTTCAGTAAAAAGGTCAGATTTTAGTTAACTATTTGAATTAAATATAATGAGGAAAAACAATAAAGACATTTTTTTCAACTTTTTTTGCTCATTTTTACGAAAGGGGTACCAATAATTCTGGAGGGCACTGTAAATGAATTAGTTTTAAATGTTTTCAAGCAATGAAATATCCATTTTAATTCCCTAGTTACGTGGTCGGTTTATCCTTTGAACGCCTCTTCCCAGCTGCTGGCGAGATGCTTTAGGACTGGCATGTCAAACAACCCTCACATTTCCATATGTCAGCACACTGATGAGTCTACTCTTGATAGGGTCTCCAGACCGCAGTGGAAACCCAGACAACACTGGCCTGAAGGAATCTTTCATTTCCTAGAAAAGTACTTATTAGGACTGGGTGGAGATTAATTCAAGCCGCTTCTTCTTATCAGATCTTCCTGGATGGATGTTTTGTTCCATTTTGTGTCTGAAAAAAAAGAGATGGAGGTGGACCCTCTGGGATTACTACTCCCTCTCCTCACTTGCCAGCCTTGTTGACCTGCCTGTGTGTTTGTGGTGGCAGTGACCCACAGAACCAGATACGGTGTAAACAAAGATGGTATCTGAACACTTATGAGGCTCCTGAAGTAGACTCCTTATCTGATCTCCCCTCCCTCTGAGCTCCAGGCATTCTGGGAAAATACTGAGCTTTACCTTTCTGTTTGGTCTTCAACAAGTATTATCTTTTCCACCAATTGGACAAAGAAACATTGGCAATACAAAACAAAGACCTTTTACTTCTTTCCTTGAGCAACATACTCAATGTGAACTTGCTCCTGAAGGAATTGCCATCTTTGTGTGAGTGTGTTCAAAAGAATGGATTATTGATTAATGAGCAGCATGGGCCTGACATCAGTGTGTGAAAAAGTATATGTTGTGTGGTCTAAGTGCTTTTAAATACCGCTATTTATAAAAAACAAACTTGACAGGAAATGTGACCCCTTTTCTTAGATTAGTCTTTTATTAGCCATCCATCTTCTCCTGCTTATCTGTCAGGGTCGCGGAGGTAACAGCTCCAGCAGGAAGCCCCAAACTTCTCTTTCCCTGGCCACATCAACCAGCTCTGACTGGGGGATTCCAAAGCGCTCCCAGGCCAGCGAAGAGATATAATCCCTCCACCTGGTCCTAAGTCTACCCCTCGGTCTCTTCCCAGCTGGACGTGCCTGGAACACCTCCCTAGGGAGGCGCCCAGGTGGCATCCTCACTAGGTGCCCGAACCACCTCAACTTGCTCTTTTCAACGCGAAGGAGCAGCGGTTCTACTCCGAGTCCCTCCCGGATGACTGAACTTCTCACCTTATCCCTAAGGGAGATGCCAGCCACCCTGCTGAGAAATCCCATTTCGGCCGCTTGTATCCGCGATCTCGTTCTTTCGGTCATGACCCATCCTTCATGACCATAGGTGAGGGTAGGAACGAAGATGGCTCGGTAGACAGAGAGCTTTGCCTTCTGGCTCAGCTATATTTTCGTCACAACGGTGCGGTAAAGCGACTGCAGCTCCGATTCTCCGGCCCATCTCACGCTCCATTGTTCCCTCACTCGAGAACAAGACCCCGAGATACTTGAACTCATTCACTTGGGGTAAGGCTTCATTCCCTACCTGGAGTGGACAGTCCATCGGTTTCCTGCTGAGAACCATGGCCTCAGATTTGGAGGTGCTGATCCTCATCCCAGCCGCTTCACACTCCCCCTTCATACTCCAGCTCCGCCTCTAACAGAGAGGGCGGAGTTGTCGGATTCAGGAGTTCCTCAAAGTGTTCCTTCCACCGCCCTAACACCCTATCAGTTGAGGTCAACAGCGTCCCATCCTTACTGTACACAGCTTGGATGGTTCCCTGCTTCCCCCTCCTGAGGTGTCGGATGGTTTTCCAGAACAACTTTGGTGCCGACCGAAAGTCCTTCTCCATGGCTTCTCCGAACTTCTCCCACACCCGCTGCTTTGCCTCGGCCACGGCTGAGGCTGCTGCCCTTCGGGCCTGTCGATACCTTGCAACTGCATCAGGAGTACCCAGGGATAACATATCCCGGAAGGCCTCCTTCTTCAGTCGGACGGCTTCCCTGACCACCGGTGTCCACCAGGAGGTTCGAGGGTTACCGCCCCTTGAGTCACCTAAGACCTTGAGACCACAGCTCCCCGCCACAGCTTCGGCAATGGAGGCTTTGAACACCGCCCACTCTGGTTCAATGTCCCCAGCCTCCACAGGGATGCCTGAAAAGCTCCGCCGGAGGTGTGAGTTGAAGGCCTCCTGGACTTGGGATTCCTCCAGACGTTCCCAGTTCACCCACACTACACGTTTGGGCTTACCAGGTCTGTCCAGAGGCTTCCCCTGCCACTCGACCCAACTCACCACCAGATGGTGATCAGTTGACAACTGCGCCCCTCTCTTCACCCGAGTGTCCAAAACATGCAGCCTCAGGTTCGATGATACGATAACAAAATCGATCATGGACCTTCTGCCTAGGGTGCTCTGGTACCACCACGTACACTTATGAGCATCCTTATGTTCGAACATGGTGTTTGTTATGGCCAATCCATGACTAGCACAGAAGTCCAGTAACAAAACACCACTCCGGTTCAGATCAGGGGGGCCGTTCCCCTCTATCACGCCAGTCCAAGTGTCTCCATCATTGCCTACATGTGCGTTGAAGTCTCCCAGCAAGACTAAGGAGTCCCCCTTCAGGAGCCCCATACAGGACTTATTTCAGGGTCTCCAAGAAGGCCGAATACTCTGAACTGCTGTTTGGTGCATAAGCACACACCACAGTCAGAGTTTTCCCCCCCCATAACCCGCAGGCGTAGGGAGGATTATTTGTATTTTTTTTTATATTGTCTTATTTATTTGTAATTCGTACTGGTACTGTATTAATTAGTACAGAAAAGGATTAGAGCCACATGATTTTGGGGGATGTGAAAAAAAAAAACATTTTTTTTTTAGTTCTGAGAAAAAAATCTGAATTCTGAGATTAAATAAAAAATACATTTATTTAGTTTTTATTCATTCTCTAACCTATTTAACCTCCCTTTACTCCATGAAATCTTATATATCATAAACATAAAGTATACTGCTCGTGTGCTAAAAGTTTTTTTTTTTTATAACTTTATTTTTCAAAGGTTTCACAGTACAATTATACATACAACCCTGATCCCACCCACCAATCGTACACATAATACATACACACAGAAAAAAAAGTGTCTGCCACCTACCCTATAGGCTAAGTTTTGTTAGTGAATGACTGATCAAGTAATGCAATTGTGCCCCGCCAGTCCAGCTGTCGTGCTTGCAATTGAGGATCAAGAGAAGGACAGATTGTCTGTGAATTGTAGAAAAGGACCCCAGGTGTTATGGAATCTAATGGAGGATTTACCCCTAGAGTATCTCAGTTTTTCTAGGGGTAGAAAACGAGGACTTCTTTAACTCAGCAAAGGAAAGATGGGGGATTAGCAGACTTCCATTGCCGCAGGATAAGTCTCCTAGCTAAAAGTGAAGCAAATGCAATGGCATAAGCTTAGGATGTAGAGATCTGAACCTCCCCAGCTGTAACACCAAAGATAGCGGTGATATGGTCTGGTGGTATGAGCCTGCCACACATATGTGTAAAAGCCTCAAATATCAGGATCCAGAAATGTGTTAGTGCTGGGCAGGCCCAGAACATATGCCCAATAGTAGCTATGCCCTGATGACATCTCAAACAATGTGGGTCAGTGATTGGGTAAATGGCAACCAACCGATCCCTAGAGAAATGAAGCCTGTGTAGGACCTTAAATTGTATCAGATTGTGTCTAAGGCACAACGATGAAGTATGGATGAAATGTAGGCTACCTTCCCAGGTTTGTGCTGAGAGTTGGACGCCAAGGTCCTGTTCCCAGGCACATCTAGTCTTCTCCGTTGAAGGCAACGGTCGGCTTGTGCAGCAGGAAAAATATCATTGTGAATCAGGGGCATAAAGCCACTTGTATGACTAAGATTAAAGCGTTTCCTTATTTGGCGCCATGGAGAGAATGTTTTACCACAGGATTTGAAGAAAAGAAGTTTGATTTTTTTAGAAACGGTGCAAAAGGCTAGGTAATGTAGAAAAGGAGGGACATGTTTCACTTTCCATGGCAACCCAAGTAGGGCTTTGCCCTGTTGTAAATGATGTAATCCAATAGGACAATTTAGAGAGATTGGCTGCCCAGTAATATAACATGAAGTTGGGAAGCGTAAGTCCACCAACTGATTTAGGCATCTCTAAAACAGCCCTCTTTGCTCTTGGGACAGATTTGTTCCAGATAAATGATGAAATGTGTGAATTCATATCCGTATAAAAGGAAATGGGGAGAAACAATGGTATCATTTGAAAAGCATACAAAATTGAGGAAGGACTTTCATTTTCACAGTGTTAACACAGCCTGCTAGGGAGATGGGCAAGGTAGACCAACCGCTTCAGATTGAGTTTTGTATTTTCAAGTAGCTTTTTCAAGTTGGCCTCATATAACTTCTTGTAAGAGCGTGTGACCACAATACCAAGGTAGGTAAAGGATTCTCTGTCCAGTCTAAATTGGCAAGCATTATAGTTAAGATTATGTGCTAAGCTATTAATAGGAAAAAGAACGCTTATGGAAAAATGTAACTTGTAGCCAGATCTCCTTTTAACATTGTTTAGTAGACGAGTGACATAAGGCAAGGAAGCTGTAGGGTTAGAAAGATACAAAAGAAGGTCATCAGCATAAAGTGAAACCTTGTGGGTAAGGCCCCCACTAACAATGCCATGAACTCTATTGTCAGCTCTGAGAGCTATGGCCAGAGGTTCAATTGCTAGGTCAAACAAAAAAGGTGACAAACAGCCCTGCCTCACCCCATGTTGGAGAAAAAAGACATTTGAATTCATAAAATGTGTGCGTACAGCTGCCTGTGGGGTACTGTAAATAAGGTTCCTCCATGTAAGAAATGTTGTGCCAAAACCAAATCTACTAAGCACTTCGAAAAGGTATGACCACTCAATGCAGTCAAACGCCTTTTCGGCATCTAGGGAGAGTAGAACTTCAGGTGTATCTGAGGAATGATTGGAATAAAGTATGCTGAGAAGACGCCGGATATTGAAAAAGGATTGCCTACCAAGTATGAAACCCGTTTTAGGAAATGAGATCAGAGATGACAGTTTCCAGTCGGCGTGCTAGTATTTTTGTAAGGATTTTGTAGTCATAGCAAAGAAGGCTTATTGGACGGTATCCACTGCATTCCAAGGGGTCCTTGCCTTTCTTTAGTAAGACTGTTATTACAGCCTGATTCATTGTTTCTGGCATTCTCTTTGTGGATAACATGTCTGTGAATAGAAAACCCAGTATAGGTGCCAGTTTGTTAGAAAAAGCTTTGTAGAATTCAATTGATATCCCATCAGGGCCTGCTGCTTTACCGATTTGCAAGGAGTTAATGGCTTGTGGGATTTCCTGGCATGTTATAGGGGCATCAATAAATGTTTGTGCCTCTAGGCTTATCTGTGGAATGTCAAGTTTATCCAGGAACTCTTGGATCTCCCCAGTATTGGCATTAACCTCTGAGGTATAAATATCTGTATAATAATGTCTGAATTGGTCATTAATAGCCTGTGGATGGGTGGTGGTTTTATCTGGTGCAATGTGAATTTCAGGCATAGCTGTCTTAGCTGTTTTCTGACATAGTTGATGAGCGAGGAGTCTGCCTGCTTTATCACTGTGTTCGTAATGCGTTTGCTTTGATTTAAAAAGAAGCTCTGTGTCTCTAATGGATAAGCAGTCATACTCTGATTGCAGTAGCAAACGCTCTTTGTGCAGATTGGTATCAGGATCAGAAGCAGCCCTACAGTATAGATCTTTTATCTGTCTAGATAAATCACTAAGTTGCAAATCACGCATTGATTGCGAGTTGGCTGAGTAGGAGATGATTTGCCCTCTTATATATGCTTTAAACGTCTCCCAAATGATGCTATATGACATATCTGGAGCTGTATTGGTTTAAAAAAAGAAGTCTATTTGACGACCAATGAAATTAGTAAAATCCTTGTCAGCTAATAGCACTGGGTCAAAGTGCCACGTTCTGTGTTTTGTGCTACTATTAGGCATATGAAGGTCCAACTGTAGAGGGCAGTTGTCTGATATAATGATACTGTGATATTTTGAATGTTTGACAAAAGAAAAAGACCTGTCATCAACAAGAAAATAGTCAATTCTTGAGTAAGACTTGTGTACTGGAGAGTAAAAATAATATTCTCTGGTTGTTGGGTTAGAGCTTCTCCAAGGGTCCTGTAGCCTGTAGTCATTTAGAAAAGACTGAAGTACCTCCCCAGATTTGGAAATATTGATTTGGGTCCCGGCCTGGACCTATCCAAATCTAAACTAGCATGCAGTCTGCAGGGAATTAGAAATGATAAACAGAGGTAGGTTCCATAACTCAAACATTGATAACATATGAAGTTGAGAAAACTTAACAAGAATGGCAAGCTGCCATTTTAGACCAACCATTTATCATATAGCCATCCTCAGATAACTAAGTTTATACAGGCAAAACCAAACATACTGCAAACCAGTGAGGAGAATAATAACAAGAAAATAAAAAGTAGGCCTATCGCCTCGACAATCCTCACAAATGACTATTGTGGCTTTGACAGTCTTTATAGTTAGCTTATATTGAGATCAGACATAGCCTTCTGTAAAACAGTGAATAAAGAGAAATTATATCACCTTGACAGTCCACACAAACCTATTGTGGCTTTGGCAGTCATCATTAACTAATTAGCTTATAAGATCAAACATACTGCAACACAGTGAGGAAGAAGAACAAATATCACCTTGACAGCCTCCATGAATGACGGTTGTGACTACAACAGTCAGCCCTATTGATGGTGAACAATGTTCTGGGAGACGTATGCACAGGCAGCTTCAGGGTCAGTGAGAAACGACCCGGTCCCTTTGAATGTAATGCAGAGCCGGGCTGGGAAAAGAATTCCAAACTTAACTCCTGGAACGTCCTTTAACATCCGTCTGACGTCGTTAAATGGCGCTCGTGCTTTGGACACTCTCGCGGTGAAATCCGGGCAGGCAGAAATGGTCATGTCGTCAGCTTGGATCCTCTTTTTGGTTCTTGCTAGGCGCATGATATCGTTGCAGTCCTTGTAGTAGTGAAGACGCGCTATGACCGCCCTGGCCGGTCCTCCACCTTGTGGGGCTGGCTGTGGTGATCGGTGTGATCTGTCGACCAGGGGCGCTTTATCCAAGTTGAACGCATCTTTGAGCAAAGCTGAAATTGCTGAAGTGGAACAACTGCAAGGGGATTCAGGAATTCCGACTATCCTTATATTATTTCTCCGCGACCTCCCTTCTAAATCTTCACATTTGTTTTGAAGGGGATCAGCCAGCCCTGTCAAGCGCCTCACATCGCGTTGCAATGAAGTCACATCGTCACTACATGTGGACAGACTGTGCTCTGCGCTAGCTAGCGTGCGGCGTAGCACAGCTATTTCTGAGTTAGTTGTGTTTTTGAATTCCTCCAAATCAGATTTTAGAGCCAAAACTTCCGATTTGAAAAATCCCGGTTCCCTTTCGAATATAGATCAAACCTCGTTTTTCATTGCGCTAACTAGGTCATCGCGTAGTTCACTTTCAAATCCTTCAAAATCGAGAGGCATAGCTGAGGTGCCTTCATCCGCCGTCTGTTTTTCGCATGTGGTCTGACTCGTTGAGAAGGCTTTGACGCAGATATGATTGTTTGTCGTGTTTTGCCAGGTTTGTTCAACATCTTTCGTGTCTAACAGTTGCGCAAAGCAAAAATTACTTTTTAAAGTGCTGTTTAAAGAGGTTACTTCTGAAAGTAATAGTTTAGCCGTAGTTTCCTGCAGAGCTACACAAACACGTCTTACTCCATGCTTGCTCAGCAGTGCCCCCCGTGCTAAAAGTTTTGAACCTTTGACATGTTTCTGGTTTCCTGTTTAACTTGTGTGACCGTTAGAGTATTTTGAGCAGCATCCTAAGTAGTAAAAGTGCTTTCAAATTATAGGAAATGCATCATTATTATGCACTATTGATTTGCATCTCTACTACAATTCCCTCTCCCTCTCTCGCCCTGCAGCAGCCATTTTGGATCATCAGTCGGCATGCGGTCGTGGTGAGCGTATGGCGTTGGGTCTGGCGAGGGAGAACATCAACAGTCTGATGGATGTCTCTTCCAAAGCCAGGGTGGAGGTGGACGTGTACGAGCTGCAGAAAGACTCCCAGTACGACACCACTGACACCAGTACGTCCCCGTTTCACTTTATTCTCTCTTCTTAATTTCCTCCATCAACCTTATGAGTCTAGCTGCCAGCTCATAGAGTCCTGTTGTGAACCCGGAAATCTTGAGAACCCCAAAGTTTTATGATAGGAATAAATAGTATGGGTCCCCAGCACATAGAAACTGCTGGATGCTACCATGCACATGTTTGGCAATTTGCACAATTAGCATGAGTTGCATTAATTAGAATGAATTACCAGTATAGCATACGGGGACAAAAAAAGAAACAAAAAGCTTGGCCAATTCTGATCATTTATTATTGGTTTTTGGGGTTATTGAGGATGCTGAATCGATTTCTGACCATTTCAGGATCGAAGGTGACAGTTTTAAACAGAAAATGTCGATATCTGTATTGTTTGGTTTTGGACCTGGTTTTGATACATTTTGGGTCGATTTTGAAGATTTAGGGGACTTTGGATCATTTGGATTGGACAGACTGCTTATTTATTTGTAAAATAATTGTCCTCAGTTGAGGTAATAATATTCACCTTGTGCTCTCTATATCCAATGGTCGCAACGCTAGTCATGGAAGTCAAAACCAGCCCAAAGAGAGTACAAATACGGACACTATTGCCAATATTGATCCTGAAAATGTCCGAAATTGACTTAATTCAATCCTCAATCACCCCCAAGAACATTCCAAGATTGTCGGCTTGTTTACATGAGCTTTAATGCCATTAATGCTAATTAACACAACTTGTGCTAATTGTGTAAATTGCCCAACAAGTTAGCATCCGGCAGTTTATATGAGCTGGGGACCCTTACTATACATTTCTAACATAAAACTTTGAGGTCCTCAACAATTCCTGGTTCATTATCCTGGCATATAGACTATAAGTTGTTGTAGTGAGTATTTTGTCACAGCAGTACATAGACAGTAAATCTACAAGAATTACAAAATGAATTACAAAAAATACAAATAAAGATCCAACATTTAAAATAAAATAACACAATATATACGTGGATATTCTGAGTTAAAATGACCTGTATTCAGAGGAGTACATTACACAATATACAGAACAAAATAGATTACTCTTTAATATTCCAATCTATGAACATGTAAACATACAGGTGTTTAATTAAAAGTAAAACATATCCTGTGAGGTAGTGTAAATTAGTGCAGGAGCAGCACTGGTGTTAATCATCAAATTTATGAATATTTGATTTGTTTTTGGTCCTCGTTCACGTTATTTAAAAATGCCATTCAACAAAAACCAGAACAAGGTATCCTTTTAAGACAGAATGGAGGGAAGAAAACAACAAACGATCTGAACAAAGGCTTAAAAAAAAAGATCACACTACTTCCACATTAAACTTTGGTTTCCTCCTCTTTCATTTTACTGGTTCAGCTCTGATTGACAGTGATGGAAACGTGAGACCCAGGAGAAAACGCTCGTGCTGAGAAAAAGACCCTTGGTCAGTCAGTCCACTTGGCTTTTTTTTTTCTGGTTGTTTTTAAGGAAACCGGTTTGAGTTCATCTTGTTCCAAACCCGAATTATTTAAGGCAGTTTAATCAAGTCATGTAATGATGTGACGAGTTGTGGTACACTGATTATTTCTGCTTGAACCCGATGGAAGTGAGCACACGAACTAAAGCACAGATGGATCGTGATGAGTTGAGTGTGTGGTGGAGACGGAGCGAGGTCGCTGTGGCTAGAGAGCGTTCTGTGGAGCGGCTGCTGAGAGTTATTGATTATGATCTGACAGCAGAGCAAAGAGACACTTCCCCACGGAGAGGCAGTTAATGTTTTTGTCAGAGAAAACACACACACACACACACACACACACACACACACACACACACACACACACACACACACATAGACAATGCTACTTATCACATTGTAGTTAGCTAAACATGTATACTGAATAATTGAAATGTTACTTTACAGTTAGAGCACAAAGGATTCTGGGTGCTCTGGGTTTCCGCCTGATATAAATAAATGCAGAAATAGATATTATCTGTTTCTATTGTTATATAGAAACCATTCCAATGCTCTCCATAAACTAAAATGAATATCACTGACAGGTATCAAGCAGTAAGGCAACAGGATACAGGAGTTGTTTAAAGAAACTGGGTTTTTTATTTACCCAAAAATCCAAAGAAAACATTATAAACCAATAATCTCTAATAACTAGGCCTATGAAAGAAACCTCAAATAAACTAAACATCACCTTAACAGGTGTTAACTCAACAAAATGACCTGCTACAATGACCGACCAAGGAATAAATATAGTGGCTCGGCCAAACCAAGTAGAAACCAAGGGGTAATTAAGATTAGCAGAATACAAAAACACACTGACCCAAATCCCCCTTTGATATGGAAGCAGGTGGTTTGTCCCAGTCCTTCCCAATTGGCTGCTTGCACTATTTTTGAGTCCTCAGCGCTCAGCCACGCCTTTTGCTGAACCAGGAAGTAACCTTCCCCAATGACCACGGTAACTCCAAGACAAAGAAAGTAATTAATACATCAAATACTTATGTTAACTGTGCTAAAATGTAGTGATGGCGAGATGAAACCTTATGAAGCTTTGAAGCTTTCCAGCCAATTGGTTCGCAAAAGGGTTCATCTCATGATGCTTCATTTGCACACAAACCCCCCTGTTGGTCAAAGTTTGTAAAACAGGCAGATATGACATCTCCACAGTGTGATCTCTTTATACAGAGTTCTCAATGAGGGAAGCTTTAACACTAACCCTTAAAAATGAACATGAAATCACATTTTCATGTAATCAATTCGTATCAATATAGTATATATTTCTGTTGAATGGTATTGATTGAAAAGCCTAAGGAGGCTGGCAAACATTGCAAAGAGGGATTTTTGTCTATATATAATATTCATAAACTTATCCATGTTATAGCCTCAGAAAAGGTAAACAACATCAAAGTATACATTTGTTAACTACATTATGACTTACTTAAACTTACGCTTTTATAAAGAAAATAAATATGCAGTTGATAATCAGCTGCTTTCCAGCTGAGCCACATACTGGTTGAAATACTCTGAAAACTCTGTAAATTCCACTTAATATACTTTGTTGATTCTCTGTCAATCAACACGTTCCTGCATTTCTATTTCTCACTCGTCGTATCCCGTCTGTAGAGGGCTTCAATGGGGATGAGTCATTTGGTGCAAAACCTTTATTCAAAACCAGGAAAGATAAGCAGGTTTAGGAAACCAAACTAAGTTATGTGTTGTGTCTATCTAGTCCGCTGCGATTCGCCTCAGCTCCGTGACCGCACACACACCCCCAGCCCGTCACAGTACATCAATAAGTGAAACAAACAATCCTCAGAGATGTTTAAGCGAGGGTTTGAGTCCTCCTCCTCCTAATCCCATCGCGCACTGGTGCCAGGTACAGGAGGGGGAATATGAGTGAAACTGTGAAGTGTCAGTGGTTCAACCGATCTGAAGCACTATCTGAAGCAGTCAGGTGGTATTGACGGGCAGCGAGGCTTCGTTTGTCATCGATGACGTCACTGGCCTCAAACGATACAAGCCTTGATAAGCGCTTTACAAAAAACTTCCTGGATTACTCGACACACGCTCCGAAACGCAGTGTGGCGCAGTACATAACATCACTACTAAAATGTTTGAAAATAAACTAAGCAATGTCAGATTACAAGTAAATAAAGTGTATGTTGTAATGTAAAAGATGTCCTGCCTGATATTGTAATACATTTTTACTATGAAGTAAACGGAAGATAAAGCAGTGGTTCCCAAACTGTTTCGGTCAGACCCCTTTCAAACTAGTGTCTGACAACGGCACATCGCTGGCCCTGACCCTGTACCCTTCCTGCTCAGCAGCTAACACACAGTTAGCCTTCAGCTGCTAAACACAGAGATAATGGCCTCAGGAGGTGGAGATCAAAAACAGAGCAAAGAGGAGAGGGAATTTTTGACTTTTTCTGTTCTAAAATGTGTGTCTTCTGTACTGACATAAGCTGTTTACGTGCATTTTGCCCCTTTCCCACCAAAGTAGTTCCAGGGCCAGTTCGGAGCTAGTGCCAGATAAGCACTGTTTCTTCTGTTTCCACCGTTTGACATATTTAAGAACCAAATATGTCACGCTTAAGTCGTAGGGGGGCGAGATTAACCTGGGCAATAACAGTTCATGGAGAGTATGGCAAATAAAAGTTGTAACAAGAAGTATCGCTGAGCAAAGTAACTAGAACGCGACCACACACTTATAAAAAACACACTTTATGAAGGCAGGCAACACTGACCAGGCTCAGTGTGATTCTGTTTATTTTACCTTATTTTAATCACCATTCATTCACTGTTATTGATCATTGGGAAGAGCAGGCAGACGCTTTCCCGTTTTGTAATATAGCAGCTTTAATTTAATCTGGTTTTGTATGATTTTAAAATCAACACAAGCATCAACCCAACGCAATCAACGGTGTAAACGATGATGTCATGACACAGCGCCAGTCAGGCTCTGGGCGGTGGAAACACTACTGGGGCTAAAAAGAAGAACCAGTTCGGAACCAGAAAAGCACTCGCAAAGAGCTAGAACTGAAACTGGTTTGTGGGAAAAGGGGCATTAGTGAGTCAAAATTGATAGTGGGACAAAATGCACCAAGAGTACCAAAAAGTTGATAGAGGGAGGGTTATTAGTGTTCTAAAGAGAGTATCACTGAGACACAGAACTACATTAATCAGATGGAAACAGAAAGACAATGAATGATGGTTGCTCTGTCACTGCTTTCTGTGGAAATAAATAACTTTACGCTAACAAGGCTATAATGTATCCAGGTGTTTCTACATCCCCCACATGGCTGAATGTGTTCTTGCAGCTTTATCTACTGCTACTTACCTTCGTTTTCTCAATGTCTTCTCTTGTAGTGTGTCAGATCCTACCAAAGGGCGTGGTTTCAGTGATTGGTCCCGCCGCTAGCCCCGCCTCAGGGTCCACCATCAGTCACATCTGTGGGGAGAAAGAGGTGAGTCACACCTGGCTGGGATTTAAAATATGCTCCATGTGTCAGAGTAAAGTCCAGTTGAGCTATTAAGTAATACAGTAAGTGTGGGATCTGTTGTAATCACTGAGCAGGTAATCACTCTGGACATTTTACCTCTGACCTGATTCTTCATTCATCGCTGTCTCATTTTCCAATTTATTGTCAGCCATTGAATCTTTGCCCCCTAAAGTTTAAATTGTACAGAGCTGTTAAACTGTCAGTGTGTCTGGAATCATTGGAAAAAACTCTTAGTGGCTACCTCAGAACACATATTGTGTTTGTATGTCTTAGTGTTTACTTCCTGTCTGTCTTATATTGTTCCCTTTAGTGTTTACTTCCTGTCTGTCTTCTTCTCTTGTTTCCTTTAGTGTTTACTTCCTGTCTGTCTTATATTGTTCCCTTTAGTGTTTACTTCCTGTCTTCTCCTCCTGTCTGTCTTCTTCTGCTGTTCCCTTTAGTGTTTACTTCCTGTCTGTCTTCTTCTGCTGTTCCCTTTAGTGTTTACTTCCTGTCTGTCTTCTTCTGCTGTTCCCTTCAGTGTTTACCTCCTGTCTGTCTTCTTCTACTGTTCCCTTCAGTGTTTACTTCCTTTCTGTCTTCTTCTGCTGTTCCCTTTAGTGTTTACTTCCTGTCTGTCTTATATTGTTCCCTTTAGTGTTTACTTCCTGTCTGTCTTTTCTGATGTTCCCTTTAGTGTTTACCTCCTGTCTGTCTTCTTCTGCTGTTCCCTTCAGTGTTTACCTCCTGTCTGTCTTCTTCTGCTGTTCCCTTTAGTGTTTACTTCATGTCTGTCTTCTTCTGCTGTTCCCTTTAGTGTTTACTTCCTGTCGGTCTTCTTCTGCTTTTCCCTTTAGTGTTTACTTCCTGTCTGTCTTCTTCTGCTGTTCCTTTTAGTGTTTACTTCCTGTCTGTCTTATATTGTTCCCTTCAGTGTTTACTTCCTGTCTGTCTTCTTCTGCTGTTCCTTTTAGTGTTTACTTCCTGTCTGTCTTCTTCTCTTGTTTCCTTTAGTGTTTACTTCCTGACCGTCTTCTTCTGCTGTTCCCTTTAGTGTTTACTTCATGTCTGTCTTCTTCTGCTGTTCCCTTTAGTGTTTACTTCCTGTCTGTCTTCTTCTGCTGTTCCCTTTAGTGTTTACCTCCTGTCTGTCTTCTTCTGCTGTTCCCTTTAGTGTTTACTTCCTGTCTGTCTTCTTCTGCTGTTCCCTTTAGTGTTTACCTCCTGTCTGTCTTCTTCTGCTGTTCCCTTTAGTGTTTACCTCCTGTCCGTCTTCTTCTGCTGTTCCCTTTAGTGTTTACCTCCTGTCTGTCTTCTTCTGCTGTTCCCTTTAGTGTTTACTTCCTGTCTGTCTTCTTCTCTTGTTTCCTTTAGTGTTTACTTCCTGTCTGTCTTCTTCTGCTTTTGCATTTAGTGTTTACTTCCTGTCAGTGTTCCACTGGGTTTAGAGATGGAGGAAAATACATTTTTGTTGTCAAAAGCTGCTGTGAAATTGACTGCAGCCACCAATGCAGACACCAAAATCATATACAACACTAACAGCTGATTTCAGTTAAAGGCCATCACTGCTGGTGGAAACATTAAATCATTGAAACTGGTTTTAACACAATTCCCCATACGGTTGTTATGAATGGAAAACACCTTCACTACATCATCATGCCAGAATGGATCCAACACAGACCAGGCTCCTATCAAGGGGAGAGGGAGGGTTATTAGTGGCTGGATCTGTACAGATGAGTGCAAATTCACACCAAGTAATAGTATAAGTTAAAAGGTTTATGGAAAAGCTTATAGCTTTGGGTGACCCTGTAAACTTTTCTTTAGTTCCAACATCAGACCAAAAAAGTTCTCTTGAAAACAAGAATCTGATAAATTGCGCAAATTCATGTGCGCCAGAGGGTTAATCGTTTTCCTTTATAAATTCCCTGAACTTTCCATTTAAAGCAGGTTGGAATTGTTACATATGAATTATTTCTTTCTGTAAAATAATCCTACACTCCCTTTGACATTAATCTTTCTGAGTGGAGGTGAACAGAACTCTGTGATAACTGAATGGAACACTTTCCAATATCTCTGATGATCTGAGCTCTGCTTCATTTAGATATTCTTTTTGAAAGCTGAACAAAGACCTGATTATCAGCCAGTGTCAGAGTCTGATTAAAGCTTTGATTCCTGTTATGTGAACCATCTGTAAAGCCTGTAAGGTTTTTATGTTCTTAAAAAATAACATTTGATCTCTTGATGTCATCACATCATCATTTCGTCTTTCTCATTTTCAATGTTTCCTCCCATTTCATTTTCGTCCTTTCTTTAACTTTTCTTTCCATTCCATTATTTTCCCTCACAATCCATCATGTGGATCTCACATGAAGACTATCCAAAGGAAGCCTCAAGCTGACAATGTTTTTTGTCCTCTTCTTCAGTTTGCCTGTGTAATAATTCTTCTTCTTCCCCCTCCGTACCTTTAGATCCCTCACGTAAAGATCGGTCCGGAGGAAAACCCGAAGCTGCCGTACCTTCGCTTCGCCTCCGTGACTCTGTACCCGAGTAATGAGGACCTGAGCCTGGCCATCGGATCCATGCTGCGCTCCTTCGGCTACCCGACCACCAGCCTCGTGTGTGCCAAAGCAGAGTGTGAGTCTGTCTGTGAAGTGTGTGTAATTTAATTTATGTATTTATTTGGACAAGGACCATGCATACAGATATATTAATCTCAGAAAAGAGAAGAGAGGATTTGTGCTGGCTCATTTTCATCTGCAGTCCTTAGGCAGGTACGTAACAATCAACACACTCCGAATGTGTCTACATTTGAAAATGTTATATTTCAGTTTTCAACTCATGTTTCTGAAATGGCTTTCAAAAGTCAAATTGGTAGCCAAAATGATTCCAAATTATTTGACTTCATGTTTTTTATTATTTGTCCATGTACACTATGGATGCATGGTTGGTTTTTTCTTATTCGTAAAATACATTACCACAAACATGTTCATGGCTTTGAGATGTGGGAACCGGAAGTGGTAAAATGAATATCCTGGTTTTAGGACTCATTCCTGCACCACTCAGTGAGCTGTACCATGGAAAGCTGGAGTTTGTTCTCATTAAGCAGATTCATTAAGTTAGATTTCATATTGTTTGATGAAGTAGGATGGTTAAATAAGGTCGCTTAAATACTTCATAGCTGTCTAACCAGCAGAAATGCATGGGGGTTATTTTATGTAATGTTGGAAACATTGGTAAACTAAAATAGTTATATTATTACTGTATAATAAGGACAAAGGCCCCAAAAGATTGGTGTTTTATGATGATGAATATTGCTCCGTTTCATTTACTGGAATCTCTAACCCACTGTTATTCCCTTCTGGACAACGATTGCAGAACTGTGTAACATTCTAAATCACACACACGGTCGTGCAGACTTTAGATGTTCGCTTCTACAGAGACCCAGGAATTCTTAAACCAATATTTGTTAATAAAGTCATTTTAGCAGTTCTAGAAGTTTGAACAGGTTTAACCATAACTCCATGTTTCCTGACTCCACCCTGTAGGCCTGCTGCGATTGGAGGAGCTGGTCCACCGCTTCCTCATCTCCAGGGAGACGCTGTCAGTGCGAATGCTGGATGACAGCCTGGACCCCACCCCCCTGCTGAAGGAGATCCGTGACGACAAAGTGGCCACCATCATCATCGACGCCAACGCCTCCATCTCCTACCACATCCTCAGAAAGGTGGGCTGGATTTAATCAGCCATGCTCTCAGTTTATGATGTTTTATGTAGCTTATTAGGTACAATTTCATTTGATGGTATGGCTGGAGCAAAAGGTGACAGATATTTCATTTGTTCTTGGCCTTTGAGAAACCAAAAGGTTGAGTTAAGTTATGGATGACACTCCATCAGTATGTAACGACATCATGTTATGTCGTGTTCTGTGTCACATGTCACATAGGGGGGAGGAGGCAGGTTGGGGCCAGTTATCTTATGAGAGGGGCACAATTAACGCGAGTTAAACAAAAGACAGAGACAATTTAAAGTAATTGCGTGAACTAAACATAAATGAAAGTAATTGGTATTTGTTTCTGTACGGGTATTTATTTCAGTAACTTTGAGTTAAGGTTCTTTGTTTCAGTAACAACATTGTTCCAGTAGTTATTTTTTCATTTACAATCCTTGTTTCATTTCTCAGAAATAATTTTATTACATTTTTAAAAACAACAAACATCAACACATTACAAATGTACACCTGTACCCCCTTCCCCAGTCCCAAACAGACCTCAACAATATGTGCACGGATGTGACATCTCTGGAGTACAAAACTAAAAACAAAAGAGATAGTAGCAGGAAGTCCAACAAAAGGAAACAAAAATAAAATACATAAACACAAATAACAGTAGCAGTGTTATTGTTATTGTTATTATTATCATTAATAATAATAATAATAATAATACAAATGATAATAAAAGACAGTACAGTCAGAAATAGTACATCATCATGACTTAAGCTTCTTAAAGTGTTTTAGGAATGGTGCAATCCTTGTTTTAAAGTTTAAACGTTAAGGGGTGTGACTAGAATGCTAAGTTACATCAGTTCCGCCTATCGCGCCACTGCTATAGCCAATAAATCGTAATATTGTAAACTTTTCTTTTGGAGGGGGGCCACAGGGGGGTCCCAGGTCAGTGTTACAGGGACACTGACAACCTAAAACTGCCCCTGACAACAAATAACAAAAAAATGGTATATTACCAAGTTTGACCCCAACTTCCTCCCGTATTTCCAGCACCAATGTTTACCATGAATTATGTGGCAGAGATCAGAAAGCAAGACCTCAGTAATCAGCCATAACCTCGGGGTGACAGCACACCTGATCCACGACAAATAGCAACTGCACTCGTTGGTTTGAGATGTTGTAAGAACGGAGAAAAGGCATTTTGCTGAAGCATGCACCAGTTCCCTGAAGTCCGGAAATTGTGGACAGAGTCTCCACTGTAGGAACAGATCTGCCGTGTGATAGCAGCAGAGAGAATAAGTTCTATGTACCCCACAGAGGGCGTCACAGCGGCGCTCTGAAGGCAGCTTTGCGCTTTAGCTTAGAGTCAGAAAATTCTTGGACTTCGTACCAAAAATTCATAAATCATCAAAACTAAGCTGGGATGTTATTATAAAGTAAAAACCATCAGACTTATGGTTCAGTTTGTCATGCACTTCTTTATTTTGAACACCATACTTTTTTGTTTTGACTATAATACAAGTAAATACTAACATTTAATACATGTATGTAATCATGATAAATCACAGTTTATGATTGTGATTAGTGCAGTTACATGTTTAAATTAGTGACAGCTGTAGTTATAACGAAAGTAGTTAACCACCACAGACGTTGATTTGAACGGCCACACTTTTATCTTTTTCAAGAAAGTCAAGTAGTGTTGTTTGATAATGTTAAGTTGTACCGTCACATGATTTACATCTGAACGTCGTTTATTAAGGTTTGGGAGTCTCTGGCACTCAACCTGTTCTGTCGTTATGGTGACAGGACGTATTGATTTTATTGAACTTCCCTAGCTCACTGCAGCAACTGTCACTACCAAGCCTGCTTTCCACTTCCTGTATAATATGATGATCTTTCTCTGTTATTAGCCGAGGCTGGGACTACTGACTGCTATTGTAACATGACTACTCATATATATTATATCTATATGATAATCAAATGGGTAATTCTGCAAAAAAAACATCAGTCGTTCATGTACCATGCTAATCCAGAGTTGATTTATTCGTCACGTTATTTCCATACTTGCGTTACCCCACTTATCGGGTTATTTTAAGCTGAAGCACAACCTTCTCCTGAACATGTCAGTGTCAGAAATACTTTAGTAATCCCAGAGGGAACTGTTTTTTGTGACAGTTATTCAATTTTAGAATCAATAAATTCTAAAATAGTCATCAACCAATATATGGACTGAGAAGATTTATTTTTTAAATGCATGCAGCGAGTTAAAATTGACACGTGCTGCAAGACAATTTTAGGAAGGAGGATACTCGGTCACATATAGCCCCATACATGTGGCCCGTTATTGACGTATTTAACCCAGAAGTCATATTTTTACTTCACGCATTAAACAAACTAAGCCTCTTTTATTGAAACCAGGGGTGTAGTCGGGCCGGGGCGCACCGGAAAAATTGCCTTACACAGAAGGAGCCGTACACATGCTGCTTTATTTGCGTGAAAAAATAAGGTATGAAATAATTCCAATTCAAGCTATAGGACAGTGAATCAAAATGACAGTTTAAAAGGGGAGTGATTCGTAAAATCACCTGATTTCAACTCTCTTTTATGAACAATTTCTCACCACAGACAAATCCTGTATTTGTACTGTGAGGATCTATCAGTGTTCCATGTTTGAAGAGAAAAAGGGAGCTTCGTACCACACTGTCAAAGTAAACGTTTAGTGAGCAGGGTTGGAATATGAGACAGATGGGGTTTCTTTATACTGTGACTTTGTTAAATGGCGTGCTCCTCAGCGCTGACATTATTCCTAATTCTTTTTCCCCGCTCTCTGTGGACCTGCAGGCAAATGAACTGGGGATGACGTCAGCTTTCTACAAGTACATTCTCACCACCATGGTAAGAGCTCCGTCTGTTCATTCATCATGTAGCACTTGTCTTCCATTAAAGGTCACATATTATGCATAAAGCACTTGTTCGTGGCTTTTAAATATAAATGTGCTCATGAACAGATCTGTCTCCAGTCTTCACCATCACCAGTAATATCACTCTTTATGTTATTCAATTTTTTAAAACCAATCTTTTGACACCTTTTAAGGCTGTTTGTGGAGGCTGAATCAGGTTTTGACTCACTCTGTTAATATTGAATCAGGATTTAATGCTTTTTAATGATATTAAATCAGGTTTTGATGCACTGTTTTGATAGGAATAAGGTTAAAGTCACTTTAATGAAACTGAATCAGACTTTAACTCATTTGAATTGCCTTTGTCTCACTGTTTGGACACTGAATCAGGGTTTTACTCACTGAAATTATACTGAATCATGTTTTGATCACATCCTTAAACGATGCCTTCCCTTTCCTCTCCTCCCTCGCCTCACTCACCGCCGACTTCCCTCTTCATCAGACATGCAAGCAACTCTGTGATCATTATAATTTCTATGTCTGGTGTCATGCCCTTGTGCGCAAAGACCTGGCACGGATACTTACTTGTCTCGAAATCGAAACATGTAGGTGCCTCTCCATTTAACGGCTCTGTTCACAAGGGCGCTCCGCACCATGCCTGCAAACCAAGGGCAAATTGAGGTTCTGTCCCTCCTGCAGAACCCTGGATATGGACCAACATTAAGAGTAGTCTCCCACTAAAAACCTCCAGAGCATATTCACCTGCAGCATCGTTTGCGACTTACCTCTAACTTTGTATTAAACACGCTCTGCTGACGAGCAAGATGCCGGACGTTTGGCTATGAGACGTAGTAATGTAGAAAGAATTTAAGAACTATGCCGGCAGGAACAAGATTGGCATTCCTCTAAACTAGAACCCACTAACTGTATTGCCTTGGAAAACAGGGTAGGATTCCTACTTATTTCTCATAACAAAGAAAGCATAATTAAACAAATTACAAGGAATTGGTTAAAATATAATAACTTCATTAACTCATAATAGAATAATCTAGTAAATGGAATTTATGGAATGAAGAAAATAACCCTGAGAGTCATAAACCAAATGTTTGATGAAAGATAGGAAAAATAGGTTAGTTAAAAAACCCTAAACATTTATAATGACCAGCTGGTATGTAACAATTAATATCAGTATTAATGTTGTACCAATTCTGTGTAAGCTATAGTTATTATCAATTATTTTTGGGGGATTTCTGGATTGTTATGTAGATATTTTATTCATCTGAGTGTTTATTTTGTTATGAATGCCCTATAATAGAATTCTTCAAATGTAAAAAGGACAATTATAACAATACAAACAATAGACAAGAGACTAAAGTAGCAAATACATTTTTAAAAAAAAGGTCATTCATCAGGCCTCGTATGGCATTCAGGTCATTTAAATTAAATATATTTTCCAGAGCAGTAAAATGTCCTCGATTTTTTAGCCCGTAGGTTTTACGGCTTGTCCCTGACTGGTTCCTTTCTTGGCCCTCTCAGCAGCAACAGCTGAACTGAGCCAGAAAATGAATGAGATGTGGCTTCCAAGTAAGTCCATAAACTGTGTGTAATGACGGTCAAAGTAAACATTAGATTAAGTTCATTAAATTTCATCTCATTAGCTTCAGGATCACACATTTCCTCCAGACTGCTGCCATCTGGACCTTCTTTATTTATTTGGTACCGTGTGCCGGTCTGTTTGTCAGTTGGTGCATTTATGGTCCGGATTAAAATGTCTTGATTTTTACATGCAGCGCCATAATCAGAGCATAATTTGTCCAATACTTTGGTTTTTGAGCTGTACCTGCAACTTAAGACCTTCCCATTAGCCTTGGAAACCTCAGAAAAATGTGAACGTTTTTGGCATAGCTGTATACTCTTAACGCTTTCATAAATAGGCGGGGCACTTAAAGAGTCCTCTCCTGCTGATGTTCAGCTGTATATCAGTATGTAGTGTCTCTACTTTAAAGAGTCCTCTCCTGCTGATGTTCAGGTGTATATCAGCATGTAGTGTCTCTACTTTAAAGAGTCCTCTCCTGCTGATGTTCAGGTGTATATCAGTATGTAGTGTCTCTACTTTAAAGAGTCCTCTCCTGCTGATGTTCAGGTGTATATCAGTATGTAGTGTCTCTACTTTAAAGAGTCCTCTCCTGCTGATGTTCAGGTGTATATCAGTATGTAGTGTCTCTACTTTAAAGAGTCCTCTCCTGCTGATGTTCAGGTGTATATCAGCATGTAGTGTCTCTACTTTAAAGAGTCCTCTCCTACTGATGTTCAGGTGTATACCAGTATGTAGTGTCTCTACTTTAAAGAGTCCTCTCCTGCTGATGTTCAGGTGTATATCAGTATGTAGTGTCTCTACTTTAAAGAGTCCTCTCCTGCTGATGTTCAGGTGTATATCAGTATGTAGTGTCTACTTTAAAGAGTCCTCTCCTGCTGATGTTCAGGTGTATATCAGTATGTAGTGTCTCTACTTTAAAGAGTCCTCTCCTGCTGATGTTCAGGTGTATATCAGTATGTAATGTCTCTACTTTAAAGAGTCCTCTCCTGCTGATGTTCAGGTGTATATCAGTATGTAGAGTCTCTACTTTAAAGAGTCCTCTCCTGCTGATGTTCAGGTGTATATCACTATGTAGCGTCTCTACTTTAAAGAGTCCTCTCCTGCTGATGTTCAGGTGTATATCAGTATGTAGTGTCTGTACTTTAAAGAGTTCTCTCCTGCTGATGTTCAGGTGTATATCACTATGTAGTGTCTCTACTGTAAAGAGTCCTCTCCTGCTGATGTTCAGGTGTATATCAGTATGTATTGTTTCTACTTTAAAGAGTCCTCTCCTGCTGATGAGCTACATTGTGTGTAACATACATAATACATTGACAATTAATACATTTTACTTGCAGGTTGTGAACATTTAATTGCCAGATGTGCCTAACAGTGGGAATTCCCCCGTCTTTCATCATCACCATCATCATCCACATCATCATCGCTATCAACATCATCAACATCGTCATCATCGTCTGTTGCAAATATCCGACCGTGAGCAGAGCGTGGTTCAGGTAAAATACATTTCAGCCTCTTGATCTGCTTTTCCTTTGGTAGTCTGCAGACTTTTCTTCACAAAGCAGAAAACAGTGTCATCTGAACATGTCAAGTCCAGCTCTGTGTCATGGTGCGCTAGCCAATAGAAGCGCGAATGTTGCATAGTAATGACTTTGTTACGGAAGAAACCAAGAAGCCCAATGGACTATATAACACACTACAGGAAAGGGAACACCCCATAAAGCAGAATAGAGATCCTTTCAGATTGTTGTTTTGACCGTCAACATCCTGGATTTAAGAATCCAGAAGTGTCACAAGAGCGTACAGACGAATGGAAGGCAGAACCCGATACTTTTAGGTGACTCGCATCTTACCAAACACTTTTAAGAAGTGAAAACTCACAAATAAAGGGATATAGTTAGAGAAGACTGGAAAACCCAAATTCTAAAGGTCTGAAAAGATGTGACCAGTCCATCACATATTTTCCGACCTTTGGAATACAATGAGCATGCCTGACAGACAGAAGCAGTCAAGGTCAGACTGACATCAATGTGTTTCCCTTAAGGCAAAGGCAGATGTGAAAAAAACAAAGGAAAGAAGTGTTAAAATCTAGAAACTGTATTAAGTACTGAGAAATGATTTCAACATACAGTATGTTTTTGGGGGGGGGTACGATTCAGGAGTTGAGTTTCATAAGTCAGAACTGCTTAAAATATGTCAGTCACACGTATTGATTAGTAATCAATCAAAGCACTGCAGAGATATGACGGTCCTCCTCTTAAATCATACTTATTCCTCTTTCAAACTCTCACTAATCTCGACAGCTCTGAGCTGACCTTGTCCAGCCTGATGGGCCTGCTGGCAGTCTGATGAGTTGAACGTCCTGTCTGAGCCATGCTGCAGTCACAGCATCCCTGGCTGTCCTTCTGGGATGCTGTCGCAGTGTTTCCTCTCAGCAGCGTTGGTGCTGAGGCTCTCCAGCCAACTGCTCTTTGTCATGGCTGTCAGGCCAACAGTCTGACTGTGTTCTTGGCTGTAGCTGAAATTGAGTTGGCAAATGACAACCAGACGAGCGGCGACATCAACAAAAGCAGCAGCAGCAGCCGCTTCCTGACTGGGGAGTAGTTAAGTAAATGTTGGAGGGATTTGGGGAACAAAAATTAACCTCACAAGACAGTGAAGGTGAGGACGAGAGAGCGGACGTCCTCCAATCTGAGGGTCTTGCAAAATACTGAACCCCATGCCAGGTCGCAATGACATGGCCAAAAGAGTGTGAGTGTGTATCACTTTAAATATCTAGTTTGCACCTTGTATGGTAGCTTTGCCTCTGTATGAAATGCTGACTGCTGAAAAAGCTTTGAGCGGCTGTGAAGACTATATAAAAAAAGTCCATTTTAGTAATGCTAAACAGCTCAACACAATTTTTGGATGTCTGTTGGAAGCTTATTGTTCCAAATAACTCCCCTCTACAGATTTTTCTGCAGACAGTAGAGAGATGCTGTGCCAGAATATTTTTAAGTGCACTGAGGAGTCCACTATGATGACACTCCCTCTGTCCATAACGAGGCATGTCAAACTACTACTAGCAAGACGTGTCTTTATGTTCTTTTCCAGAGCAAGCAGTGGTAAGTTCTACTCCACAAATAATAATAATAATAAATTATATTTAAATAGCGCTTTTCATGAACTCAAAGATGCTTTACAGCATGAAAAAAAGTCAGTCAACAGGAAGTTGATTGAAAAGCGCCACAAAGAACATTTAATGTACTATCTGTCAGGAACAGCAAAGGGTTCAGGAGGTGGAGCGGTGGTCCCCCAACGGGAGGTTCAGTTCAACCCCCAGCTCATGTACTCGAAATGTTGAAGTTTCCTTGAATAAGATACTTGCCATCAAACTGCTCCTGATGGTCATCAGTGTTTGAGTGTGTGAATGTTTCCCTTCCTGAGCAGGTGCAACTTGTATGAACGTGTGTACGGGGGAATTCTGGAATGAAAAGTTATTTGAGTTGTCCATAAAAACTCGAAAAGGCCTATGCCTATATAAATTCAGTCGATTCACCATATACATTGTGCACACTAAAACGACATTGTTGGCACTAATTCACTAAAGACACTGCGGTAGACCTGGAGGTCCACTTATTAGAAGATTGGTTGTTTGTTCGGTCCTTGGCTGCTCGAGTCTGCAGGTCAAAGTGTCCTTGGGCAAGGTACCTAACCTGGATGGGCTAAACCCCCAATGCTGCCATTGGTTTAACTTTCTGTAAGTAAGAATGGGATTAGATGATATGGGTGGGAATCACCAGGGTCCCCACGATACGATACTTAAACCACAATACGATAGTATTGCGATATGATTTATTGCGATATGCTGCATTTCTGATTTCTTTCTCTGCTGACTCCATCTTTGTTTTGATTAACTTCCTACCAATCCACTGACTTTACCCATGACCTGACCGCACAAGAAAAAGCTCAGCACCATGTAGTGCTTAGTTCAATAACAGGCGGACCGCGGTCCCGGTCCGGACCCTGACGCCAACCTATATCGACCCGGGCCTATAATCAATACATTAATAAGGGATTTTCATTTTGGGGGGGCAATTCCATTTTAACCGACGCCAACAGGGGGAGAAAGAGACGAGTGAGCAATATACAGGGAGATAAACACAAGAAGAAGAGACAAGTTAGCGGGAGAGAGAGAGAGAGAAGGGTGACAGAAGAGTGAGTGGAGAGACGAGTTAGCGGGAGACGGAGAGAGAAGGCGGTGAGTGGAGCACCAATGAGCACCTTCACATGAGAATGGCCCTGACACCATTTCAGCCCCGATTTAAAATCCTGGCCGGAGAGGCTAGAGCTCAGTCCTCTCACTGAACTAAAGACAGTCAGTGAGGGAGTGGAATATAAGAGGGACAGAAAGACAAACCTTAAAACTGTTCCATTGTTATGATGTGTTCGGACTGATATGTTCTATAACTGTCTGAAACTGTTAAGATGTGAAACGGTTAAAGAGAAAGGGGAACTCAAGCTGCTGCTGCTGCTCTTTATTTAATCTTTCTAAAAGTAAGCTCTTTTAAGATGCACACATTTTCCAAAGATATTTAGTTTCTTTTCTCTATTTTATTTTAAATGCAGCGTGGAACATTAAAACATCTACAGTATTATACTGTATATCTGTATAGTTCAAGACACAACAAATATTGATGTTTTTGGATTGTACTTTGTTTGTTTGATGAGACAGTCAGTTGTTGATGACATGCAGACGTTGATATGTGGCACTGAGTGTTTGCAGAGATATCAAAAGTGTCAAAACAGCTAAGGACTTTACAACAGATTAAAATGACTCGATTGATTTATTCTGTGTGATTTCATTAATTTTCTAGCTGCTCTGGTTACATTTTACATGGTTGGAGTACCTGGTCAGCAGGAGGCACTGTGTGCATAAGGGATCAATAGCTGACGCCAGTCACTCGTAGAATGAGATGTCAGATGGTACGTGTAATGCAGAGCAACACAGACGCTGAGGACTGATATCCATGTGCTTCTGTTCCTACAGGTAAGATGCTCAGAAATCGTAACCGGAATGAAATATGAAAATATCATAACGTGTAAAAGCCTTAGACTGTGACTGTGACATGTAGTGATTTTGAACGTGACTTTGAATGGAGACGAGTGAGCCCATAGTAATGAATAGTAGTTCAATATGGCGGGCGATGATATTGAAAACGAGCTATGAAACTGTCTTCTAAAGTGAGAAATGTGCAACAGTAAACAAAACCACAAACAGGGATGATAGTTCGAGGCTAGCTCTTGCTAATGAATGATGTGAAAGGGTTTAAAAAGCTTTATTTGTGTGTGAATAAGCGAAGGCTAATGACACAAATGCTAACCTTAGCCAAGCCGGCGTGCATTTCGGAAGATATATTTAACATGGGTTTTCTGCTACGTTTCAAAATAAGAGTTTATATGGAAAAGTTGATTTCAGTACATGAACATGAGTGAGAGGTCAGACGGTACGAGTAATGCAGAGCAACACAGACTCTGAGGACTGATATCCATGTTTTTCTGTTACTGTTCCTACAGGAATAAAATTCAATGTGCTACACAAAGGATCGGCCACAGCGTCATTCTTAAAAGTGTAACAGATACAGCTACTAGGTCACAGCTAATCTACAGTTTATCACAGTCATTCATAACGTGAGTTAGACATTTTGATGGACCTTTGCTTGAGGAAATTTTCTCTAACTGGACCTTGTTGAATGTTAGTTGAATACCCCTGGTGGATTGAAAAAGCAATGGTTACGAAAAACTTTCATTTTGATTTGCAATATGAATAGTTTATATAATAAAGTATCGATACTTGGCGTCCGTGTATCGATACAATATCGGCACACAAACTATCACCATATCATGCTGTATCGATTATTTCCCCTACCCCTGATAGATGATCAGCAGTTTGAGTGGCAGCCCTTGGTGTGTGATTTTGTGTGTCTGAATGGTGTTAGAATGTGATGTAAAGCACTTTTAGAGGGCAAAGTACTAGAATGACGCTACGTAAATGCTAGTCCTTTTACCGTCTATAACTATTTTAAACATGTGAACAATCTGGTCATCAGACTCAAGACTTAGGACCAGCTGATAGTAATGTTTTAGTACTCGAGGCCGGTCTTGAGACCTCTTTTTGAAGGTGTTGGACTTGTCTCGGACTCGACTGCATTTGTACTGGGTCTTGTTTCGGTCTCAAACCTATAGGACTTGGAATGTTATGTCAAGACCACGGCTGTGGCTGGGGATGTGATTGGATGTAAAACGTTTCAAAAGCAACCAATCACGTGACTTCACTGGCTTTAAGCACTCATGAGACTCCCGAGGTATTACTCATGTATGGGACTGGTCTATAACGGCTGCTCTAGTGTGTTATATAGTCAATGGTCTGCAAAGGCTAAAATCTCGATTTTTATTAATGTCCACGTGGTGGATCTGTAAGTCTCAGAGCTGTGCCTGCTTCTCCACACAGCTGAAGCTGAATGTTTCATTGACAGCGTATGTTTCACAAACCCTCAAAGGGACGAGCAGCGCTTTGATTCTGATTTGTTTCAACAGCAGAGCTCTGCGTGCACCAATTCGGCTTCAGGAAATATTTGAAGTCTGCAGTCCATCTTTTTTTAAAAACCTTTTTCTCTTACAGTAATCCTGCTCTGAATTTAAAAGATGGCGTTGTGCTGGCTACAAAAAAACCCAATCAATCGCTTTGTTTTCTCTGTCTTCCTGTTCCTTCGTCTTTTCTTTCATCCTCTTCCCTTCTGAGATGTCCTTCCCCCTGTGATCTCAAAGGGTGATTGTGTCTCTAAAATCCAAACAGCACACATGAAAAATATAAAACAGACTGAAGTTGTAGCTCATGTTCCCTTTTCTGTGTTGTCTGTCTGTCTTCAGGACTTCCCTCTGCTGCGGCTGGATGACGTGGTGGATGATCAGTCCAACATCCTGGGCTTCTCCATGCTGAACAGCACTCATCCTTTCTACCTGGAGTTCATACGGAGCCTCAACCTTTCCTGGAGGGAAGGCTGCACCCTCAGCCCGTACCCCGGCCCCTCGGTGAGGGATTCAAACTAAAATTTCAATTCAAGATTCAAATATTGTCATATGCACAGCAGCTTCAGTGTACAGTAGTTATGGCAATGAAAACCTTCACTCCGAGGCTCCTTCCACAATGCAACATTAATATATAAAGCATAAAACAATAAAAAGTGTCCAAAAGAAACAGAATACAAAAAAAAACTACTGCAAGAGAATGTTCCAAGTTACCAATGTGCTGGTAAATGCGTGGTAAATTATACACACATATAAAGTCAAATTAAGATGAGCTTAACACAGAGTGTAGGAATCCGACTCTGAATAATAATATGATATACAGTATGTTGTAACAGGACTGGGTTGACAAAAGAGGAAAGTGGTAGCGCAGGAATCAAGACACAGGCAGTAGTTGAATCAAAAGGGCTTTAAGTTTACCCAACTCAAAAATCACCCTCCAAAAAACATAGGTTAACCGACTTACCAGCTTACAAAATTTGTTCTCAGACTGAGAGCCTCCTGCTCCCTCCGTGTGCCAACACAAACTGAACCTCTCTGGGTACTTCTCAATTCTCTTCTTTGTCATTTCCTCGCTCCTTTTTCCCCGGTCTCACTGGAAGTTGATTTGTGTGTGCCATCTTAAGAAGCGTCCCACGGCGCTTATTTGTGCCGGGGAGCGAGGATCAAGGTACCACCAGACCATCCTCCGGTGAAATCCTCAGTCACTCGCCCGCCCCTTACTGTGTATTTGTCACTGATGGGACGCTGCAGCGCATGCACTGATCTGATGCTTCTTAACCTGAGAGCAGTTTAACAGCTGAGTCAAGACATTAAACTCGAGGGAATCACACCTCAGTTTTGTGTGTTTTGTTTCAATTAATGCATCATATCTGAACACTAAAGTGGAAAAAATCTGTTTATTCATTTATTAGAATCATTTTTGATCTCCAATTCATTTTAATTATGAACACATTCAAATTCAAAGAGACAGATTTAATATCTGTCAGCAAGAACAGCTTTTCTGTTTTACATTTTTAAGAATGGCTTTTATCTTTTTTTGAAAATGAGTTCTTATTTCATTAAATGTATTTGGGTCTACAGAAATGATACAAATGTGAACTAACAGAGGCGTCAGGTGGGGGGGTGTTTGTGTGTGTGAATGAAACGGGGACAGAGCTGGCTGCTGTCAGACGATCCGGCTGTACCGGCATCATCACAAACGGACGTCACTTCACGTTACGCTCCGAGGAAAGGAACCCCCATGGCTCTTAAAACTAATTTCCTTGCTTCCTCTCTCTCTCCGCGTGGTTTCCTTGCGTCTTTCCTTGCATCCCTGGTGGGAGGGACTGATGCGCAAGGAAAACCTTAAGAACTTTAATCTTTTTTTAACGTGTTTGTGGTTAGATGCCTGAAGTAAGGTCTGTGGTTATCAAATTTTGAAGAGTTCTTAATGTTTTGTTCCACTCATAAAATAAGTCCATAAATACCCCACTGGGGAATGTCTGAAGCTCTATTCATGTGATTTGCTCTTTGCTCACTGTGAGGTTGGGCACAGAACCTTTCAGGGAAAACAGCTAGTCAGGTTTCCTTTCTATGTTACCTCATCTGCTATCTTGCGGCGCTAAATATAGCAGTTATCAGATTGTTTGCGTGTCAAAAGGTCAGAACTAACTAGTCTCAAGTTTAAACGATTAAAACTTTGACCATGTTGGAATGCTAACAAATGACTACTGAACGTCATGGCCCAGACAAGAGACTGGACTTTAGTTTAGCAGTGGTGATAAACAGCAATGAGGCCGGGATAACGTTTTTTATAGATTACCGTTAGCTTTAAACTTCTGGTGTTGAAATAAAATCACAAAGCAGTGTTAATATGTGGAGATTATCCTGCTGAACAAACCATGTTAAGTACCCTAAAGAGAGCTTATTTTCTGCAATATACTGAAATCCAATGGAAAAATCCCATTGGCTTTTCGTTGAGGGAGTCATTGTGATGCTATCATCCTGTTCCGCCTTCTAAATACTTCATCCCTGTCACGCTCCATTGAAATGCTTTTTATCCTTCCCTGGTTGTTTATCTCTCTGTATGTTAATCTTCCTCCGTAATGAAAGACCCATCAGAACAAATCAATCTTCTCTGAGCCATTTTTGTGTCTCGCAGCTCGGATATCATCATGCTGAGCCGAACGCTTTAATAAAGATAATGCTAATGACAATACTGTTTGTCTCAATCACTGCAGAGAACGTCCTCTGGGATTTATCACTCATGTTTAATCACTTCAGCTACTTGATAGGGTGCATAAGACCCATAAATATAGCTGTTTTCATTGTAAAGTGCTTTAGTATTATGATGATTAATAATTTCTTAATGATCATATAAAGACTCTTGTGAAGCACAGGAATCAAAAGGTGGTGGTAAAAGTGAGTCTAACGAGCATTAAATCCTGCAGTATGTAACATATTCCCAGTAAGGGTTTATAAAATGAAACCATTTAAGAGTCATTTGAGGGCTAGGAGTAGGATTTTTTAGTGGAGTTTCTTCCCAGGTGAGGCTCATGATAGGAAAGACTTATATTTAATCAACTATCGTTTTTGCTTTATTGAAAAAGAGGGAATTTATTATGTTTATAACAGCAACTACATGCACAGTTTTACCCTGATCCAAACAATACCGCCTAGAGCTTGGGGCTGGATATTTTTGAGCTGATGAGTTTTGAAGCAACAAACAATACCAAATAACATTCTAGGTTACAGAAAATGAGGTTCAATGATACCAGGCTATTAGGTAAATTGCCTTTAGAAATGCACATTATTAAATGTTGAGAGCAAAAAATTTTAATAACATACATTTTATTATGCTCTGGTGATGGGGCGGGGCTTATCTCCATTTAGATACTATGGTAGATGGCAACTACAACAAAACGAACATATTTGAGTTGTAATACACATTTGAAAATGGTGCCAAAATAACTTCATACTGAAACCAGTTTGTAAAAACCATGAATTGAGCTGCGAGCTCTTTGCACTAACAGCTAACGACTGGTGTTTTGGTTTTCTGATTCAATGTGACGGCAGGCTGAGATCTTCACTGCTGATTGGCTTACCCGAGGAACGCGTCACCCCAATTTGATGCTGGAGCTGAAAAAATGTAACTCTCCCAAAGACATGATATTACTCGGCGTCTCGTTACTTGACCTGAAATCGCGACGCTTCCAAAACTGTGCGTGAACCAGTGTAAACGCACTATTAGAACGTATAAGGAAAGATTTGACAAACACTCAACCACAATCTAAATCTGATCGACTGAGTCTGTACATCTTTCTTTTTCCAGGAAAACACCTCTCATTTTGCCCTTTTAAACTCGCCACTATTTTACTAGCAACCTTCAAACTATCTGTGGAAACATAACTCTCAGAGCGAGGCAATCTTATTTTTTATACTAAATATTATCTTGGCACATACTGTAGGACATGATCTGAAAATAATGGCCTGGCAGGTTTCATAGCACTGGTATGTTACTCTAAGCCAGTTCATATCTGAGTTAGAGACAACAGCTGCAGCAGCATACAGACAGATTGGTGAGAGCCAGCAATTGTCTTTCATCCATCCCAGCCTCCCCTCGTCTATCTCTCACTTTGTAAACTGTAATTAGTTATCCTCATCCAGCCCTGAAAGTATCGACTCGGAGAGAACTTCAATCACACTCGCTCATACATCCATCTTTTTTATCAGCCATCGACAGACGGAGCCGCGCTGCCTCCGTATGATTTGTCTGATTCTCTCAGAGTGTCAGAGTGACTGACAACCGAGCAAACCGAGCGGAGCGTCACACATCGATAGCAGCGCCTCACTTTTTCTCCATCCTGCTATCACTCCCCCACTGACACCTGTAGCAGCGTGGATAAACACAATTTCTTTCTACCGTGTTTTTATTTCTCTGAACAATATAACATCAGATGACAGTAAAGAATCAGCTGGAGGTCTGGAGCCTTTAACGCCTCCTTTAGCTTCTAGAGAAGTTGGAGACCAAATCAGAGGTTAAAGAGGGGTGAATGCTGGATTGAGAGGTATCATGCCAGTGTTGTGGTCAAGTCACCAATTCTCGAGTCCGAGTCGCTCTCAAGTCCCCACTCTTCGAGTCAGAGTCCAAGTCCGAGTCACCCAAGAAGAGTCCGAGCCGAGTCCGAGTCATCATGACCTGTGCTTGAGTCCAAGTCCGAGTCACCTAAGAAGAGTCCAAGTCAAGTCTGAATCCGAGTCATCATTACCTGAGCTCGGACTCAGAGTCACAAGTCCGAGTCATTATGTATAAATCTGAGTGGATATATTTGTTTAAATCTAGCTGTTGTATTGGTTCTTATCAATCAATATTTGTTATTGTCTACATTTGTTTTATTCTGTTTATTTAACTATTTTGGGCTGCAATTCTTGTATGAAAGGTGCTATACAGATATAAGGCTTATTATAATTATTATTATTATTAAGGTTGGGTCGAGTTCCAAGACTGCCTTCAAAGTGCTGCTTCACAAATAAAAATGCTCTACAATAAACACAATGACCCGCTGTCAGCATTTCAGGTACCCGCATGTAGGAGGAGAGAGAAAAGGGATGGACAGTAGTAGTTAGAAAACTAAACTCGACACTTCTCTTTCTGAGTCCATCGGTGCATTATTCGGAGTCGGATTCCTCATGCGCCAGACCGATTCGAGTCACGAGTCCAGGACTTGAGTATTCCAAGTCTGTATCATACAGACACAAATACATCTCCTATGGCACAATCATGTTGTTGTGTGTCTGCTGGATAAATACAACTTAAACTAGAAGAACTTTCTAGGTTAGCGTAGCTTAGCATAATGCTTTAGCAATGGCAAAAATGGTAGCTACTGCCGAAAGGGAAATACGGCACCTAGTTACTCAAAAGCAGTTTTGCTTAAATAGTTGCATATTATATTAGCTCCTACGCTGGTTGGCAACATATCAAAGAAACATCTTCACTTTTATTTAGGAAAATGTGCAAAGATTGCGGATGTAACGTGTGTATGTATGTGTTGGGCAGTGGTGGTGTAGTCCGTAGGGACTTGGCTTGGGACCGGAAGGTCACCAGTTCAAGTCCCTGAAAGACCAAGTGCAATGAGGTGTCCCTGAGCAAGGCTCCGTTCCCTACCCTGCTCCCTGGGTGCCGTACATATGGCAGCCCACTGCCCCAAACACTAGGATGGGTCAAATGCAGAATGTAGATTTCCCCTCTGTGGGACCAGTAAGGGTTCCTTTGTTGTCTAACAGGAAATCTGGCCACCTGTTTCCACCAGTTCAAGCTGATGTTGTGTCCACAAACTTGGAAGTGTGATTCCATCTTGAAGTTGAATGTATTGTGTTTTTTTTCTGTGTGTTCCAGTTGTCGTCAGCCCTGATGTTCGATGCGGTGCATGTGGTGGTGAGCGCTGTGCGGGAGCTGAACCGCAGTCAGGAGATCGGAGTGAAGCCGCTGAGCTGCACGTCTCCGCTCATCTGGCAGCACGGAACCAGCCTTATGAACTATCTACGCATGGTAAACTACAGACACACGCACACACACACACACACACACATACACATACACATACACATACACATACACACACACACACACACAATTCTGGTGAGAACAGATGGTGGTGGTGTGTTATATAGTTTGTTAATCCAGTCTATGCAGTTTATAAATCCTCCCTGGTTCAACTGGTCCAGTGTCAAATATTGGCAAGATGGTGATTCATCTCTGCGTCAGTTCATATCTGTATAGATGATCTCATCAATGCAAATCCTACAAAGATTCTTCAAAGTTAAGAGGATTTTAATGTCTTTGTAAATGATACATTGCGTTATTTGGTTCAGTGTGTGGTGTCTTTGTTTGGTTTGGGATAACTGTGAGCTAAGGGTGGGCGATATACCGGTATGATAGTAAAAACCGGTATTGTGCTGCGCCATGATATGAATTTTGAGATATCGTTGATACCGCGGTATTCATAAATTCATAAATTGGCGTTCATATTGGGTCGCATTGTCGAACATTCTTTGTCTTCTGAAGTATATTCAAACGGGCTTCGGAAGATTAAGCTAACAACAGATCTCCGCTGGATTAATGAATGCCTGGACGTGTTCCTAAACAGCCTGTCTGTTCCTAAAACAGCTGTGCACGAGAACTCTCGTAAATGCATATGCAGTGAATGATATTAGCCTACTGTAATTATGCCCATTATTTGATTTAAGTAATACAATACAACAGAAGGTAAGCAAGAAATAAAGGCCTGGTCCATATACAATCCTGCTCCAAATAAAGGCCAGTGCGATGTGCAGCCTAAGTAAATAAAAGCACTCGGCCACAATTTGAGGATTTACGGTGTAGACCTATTTTTATGAGCGGACGTTGCAAGCATTTTTTGCTGCGCGGAAGTAGTGCTAGCAATAGTGGATCCAAAACAAGAAGAAAAAGAAGAAGACAAAGACGAAGACGACGAAGAAGAAGAAGACATTGAAAATTAAAGATGAGTCAACAGGCAGAAAAGAATACCCAGGTGCAGGATGACAAATTGGTGAAAAAGAAAGGGGGCACCTCTGTGGTGTGGAACTGGTTCGGTTTTAAGATCTCCGACCTCGAACAAAAACATATCTTATGTAAATTGTGTCGCCGTGCTGTTTTAGCGAGAGGTGGAAACACCACCAATTTATTAAATCACCTTAAAACGATGCATGCACGAGAATATGCAGATTGCATCAAAATGCGAGAAGCAATCAGCCCAGGAGCTCGACCAAAAACAAGCCAGACTTCCACTCAATTGCTTCAGCAATCACTACAAACATCATTCGCTGCCGGTACTCGCTATGAGCGGACAAGCAAGAAATGGAGAGACATCACAGAGGCTATAACCCATCACATTGCGAAGGACATGGTACCCATCCAAACTGTGGAGAAAGTGGGTTTCAAAAAGTTACTTCAAACTCTGGACCCAAGGTACGAGATCCCGAGCCGCAAGTACTTCAGCCAGAAATGCCTGCCTCAACTGTACTTGGAATGTCGGGAGAGAGTTGACGGCGAAGTAAGCCAAGTCGATTTATGATGTTAAAATACATATTTTGCCTCAACTAATGTCATTTAACTAAGAAGGGCTATTCAAATGTGATTCAGGTTTTTCCCCCCTCATATATCGTGATATAATATCGATATCGTCTGGACAGTGAAAAATATCGTGATATGAATTTTACCTCATATCGCCCACCCCTACTGTGAGCAAGTGTTGGTACAGTGAGGACATTGAAAGTGTGGACGGTCTCTGCGATCCTTTTGAAAAACGAGGGTGAAAGAAATGTTAGATGACTGGGTGTCCATTTAATGCTGTTTGCACTAGTAGTTTTTAATCTATTGCAGTCTGGTCAATAAATATAAATGATAAATGTTTCCAGAAGTATCTTCTATTAATGTGATGATAGATTTTTCAGTTTGTGGATTTGATAGAGGAGCTAGAGGTTTGTCAGTTTGGAAGCACATTTTTTTATATATATAAACGACTGTTATATTCGGGATAATATATATGTAAGGGATAATGTGCAAGTCTGCTCAGCAGCCTGCACAAAGCTCAACGGAGACAGCAGCGTTGTTAAATAATACCCTGGCTTCAGCAGAGATCGAACTATTGAACGTGGCCACAACCGGGCCGCAACCGACTGTTGGAACTGCAAGTGGGGACACCCTGGACGGTCAGCTATCACCCCTCTACCCGTCCCGCGGCGGGCAACGACCCACTACTGTCAATGTGCCAAAGCGGTGTTGTGGTTGATATCTGGGTGCACAGTCTCTCTCTTTCCTAAGAGAAGCTGTATTATTTAACAACAATGCATCCTCTGTTAAGTTTTGTGCAAGCTGCTGAGCAGACATGATGGAACAAGCAAACAGACAGAAGGAAAATATGGTTTTTGCGGTTCTTCACAGTTTTGTTAAACGCCTTCCGTTTCAACTGAAATCATTCTCACACAACATACTGATCTCCCTCTCACACATGTGTATATGAGAGCATTTCATGTATATGTGAATTCATTTGGATTTTGTGTGTGTGTGTGTGTTTCATATATTTGTGTGAGAGCGTCTGATATGTGTTTATGAGAGATTTTTACATACAGTATCTCACAAAAGTGAGTACACCCCTCACATTTTAGTAAATATGTTATTATATCTTTTCATGGGACAACACTGAAGATATGACACTTTGATCCAATGTAAAGTAGTCAGTGTAGAGCTTGTATAACAGAGTACATTTTGTGAGCCCTCAAAATAACTCAACACACAGCCATTAATGTCTAAACCGCTCGCAAACAAAAGTGAGTACACCCCTAAGTGAAAAGGGCCAAATTATGCCCAGAGTGTCAATATTTTGTGTGGCCACCATTATTTTCCAGAACTGCCTTAACTCTCTTGGGCATAGAGTTCACTAGAGCTTCACAGGTTGCCACTAGAATCCTCTTCCACTCCTCCATGACGACATCACGGAGCTGGTGGATGTCAGAGACCTTGCGCTCTCCCTCCCGTTTGAGGATGCCCCACAGATGCTCAATGGGGTTTAGGTCTGGAGACATGCTTGGCCAGTCCATCCCCTTCACCCTCAGTTTCTTTAGCAAGGCAGTGGTCATCTTGGAGGAGTGTTTGGGGTCGTTATCATGTTGGAATACTGCCCTGCGGCCCAGTTTCTGAAGGGAGGGGATCATGCTCTGCTTCAGTATGTCACAGTACGTTGGTATTCATGGTTCCCTCACTGAACTGTAGCTCCCCACAGCCGGCAGCACTCATGCAGCCCCAAACCATGACACTCCCACCACCATGTTTGACTGTAGGCAAGACACACTTGTCTTCGTGCTCCTCACCTGCTCGTCGCCACACACGCTTGACACCATCTGAACTAAGTTTATCTTGGTCTCATCCGACCTGGTTCCAGTAATCCATGTCCTTAGTCTGCTTGTCTTCAGCAAACTGTTTGCAGGCTCTCTTTTGCATCATCTTTAGAAGAGGTTTCTTTCTGGGACGACCACCCTGTCGACCAATTTGATACAGTGTGCGGCGTATGGTCTTAGCACTGACAGACTGACCCCCAACCCCTTTAACCTCTGCAGCAACGCTGGCAGCAGTCATACGTCTATTTTCAAGAGACAACCTCTGGATATGAGGCTGAGCACGTGCACTCAACCTCTTTGGTGGACCATGACGAGGCCTATTCTGAGTGGAACCTGTCCTGTTAAACCGCTGTATGGTCTTGGCCACCGTGCTGCAGCTCAATTTCAGGGTGTTGGTAATCTTCTTATAGCCTAGGCCGTCTTTATGTAGAGCAACAGTTCTTTTTTTCAGATCCTCAGAGAGTTCTTTGCCATGAGGTGCCATGTTGAACTTCCAGTGAGCAGTATGAGAGAGTGTGAGAGTGGTAACACCAAATTTAACCAACCTGCTTCCCATTCACACCTGAGACCTTGTAACACTAACGAGTCACATGACACCGGGGAGGGAAAATGGCTAATTGGGCACAATTTGGCCATTTTCACTTAGGGGTGTACTCCCTTTTGTTGCCAGCGGTTTAGACATTAATGGCTGTGTGTGAGTTATTTTGAGAGCACAGCACATTTACACTGTTATACAAGCTGTACACTGACTACTTCACTTTGGATCAACGTTTCATATCTTCAGTGTTGTCGCATGAAAAGATATAATAAAATATTTACTAAAATGTGAGGGGTGTACTCACTTTATTGAGATACTGTATGTTTGTAAATGATTTTGGTCTCAGTTGTGTGTGTGAGTGTTTCACATGTGAACGGTATTTCTGAATAATGTCCCTAACAGCCCCTCATAGCTATCAACGTTAGTGCGTCAAAGCTCGCAATCTGGAAACCCAATCGAGAACTAGTTACATTACCAAGTTTGCTCATGTAATTGCGGATGTTAAACATGAATATCATGACTGTGCAATGGGAAAGAAAGCAAAGAAATCTACAAGCTACATGTACTCACTGACCGGAGACCACTGGACAGGACCATCTCTACCTCGCTGTTACGGCAGGAACCGCACTAGTTCTGCAGGGGTGAGGCAGACAGAGGAAAGACATTTAGCTGAACCCTGCTCCAGTTTCCTGTTTCCACTCTAGGAGCAGAGCTGCAGAGAGAGTAGTCAAAGTCAACTTTGTCAATCTTTCAGTGTGTGTGTACAGACAGAGTGATCGATATACTGTTATCCACAATCCCAAAGTACAAAAAAGTTAAAAGAAACAAAAATACAAATATAAAACATGTATATACATACACCCAAACGTATATATATATATATATACACACAGTAAATATATATATATATATATATAAAAAATAAATATATATACACACATGAAAAGGTGTAAATAAAAGAGCTAATATATACAAAATTGCACAAAATAACAGTTACTTCAAAAGTTTTCGGTCGGATATATTAAAGAAAATGTACATAGTGTGTGTGTGTGTGTGTGTGTGTCCAGTTCCAGGTGGGGGAGAGGTAGGAGAGTTTAAAAGATCCTGTGTAGCTCCCATTACACGGAGAGCATCACAGCGGCTCTCTGACAGTAGCTTGGTGCTTTAGCTAAGAGTCAGAAACATGTCGGACTTAATGGCAATCATTCAGAAATCACGTTATAATGAAGTTAAAAACTCTCTCTCACCAGTCTGCATTTCTATAAACCTACACAATATTTTATATTGTCTATATTTGATATAATATGTTTTTTTAACACTGCTGGTTCTGTAGCAAAATAATTTCCAAAATTGGGATCAATAGGGTATATATCTATTTATGTATCATTTTATCTCCCCCTAGAATTAGAAAAGTTGAACTGGTGTTTTAAACTTGTGATTAATCACGGTGAATCACACTTCATTGTGATGATTTTTTAAATCTTTGATTCCAATAATATTAATGCTTCCTTTAGGTAATGTCATTCAGAAACAGCCCTTAAACTTTCACTGTTTGCAGACCAGTTATTTCATCAAGCTTATTAATCAGAGGAAACCCATCAGTTATGGCCTGCCTTCTTTCCTCTGGCATCGTCCCTCTCTCCATCCCTCTTTCTCTTCCATTTCCATATTTATTTAATGTATTCTCTCCCTTCTCTCCCCCTGTTTCTTTCTGGCTGCCACTTCTGGCTCCTTCCATTCACTGAGGAGGTCTCCCCCCTCCCTCCCTCCCTCCCTCGTATTGTTTTTGTTGCTCTCATTGCATCACTTCATCATCTCTGCACTGGTTTTGGCAGCAACCACAGACCTCTCTCCCTCCTCCTCTCTCTCTCGGACTCCCTCGACACACACTTTTTGGGATGTGATTCATCTTGAGTCATGCGCACACACACACACACCATCGATGGTCTGATGAAATATCTCTGTCTGCTCTTTTCTTTAATAAAATCTTATTTTTCTCTTTGGATCTTTTTCTCTTTGCTTACATATCCTTTCGAAATTAACAATCATCCCGTTGTATTTGTCACCTCAACATGTAGCTGGTTTAACACTTCAGATTTAGCTGCTACACGCATGTTGCTACAGTCGATCAGGCTCTCGGGTTCTCTGATGTTCCGGCAACCTGTCGCAGCTCACGGTTTATTCAAACATCCTGGAAAATAGTTGAGGATGGTTCAAGCCTCAGGACCCACTTTTTCCTTCTTCAATAAATCACAACCCAAAGTTTTGAACCACTGCAGTAATATATACATATATTATATATATATATATATATGCAAGGCAGAATCCCCACAGAAACTAAAGTATGCTTTTTAAAAAGTTTAAACTGGTGATGGTCATCACGTTTTCTAGAATCAGAATTGAACTTCATGAAATAAAAAAGGCACATGTTTTTTGTATTAAATAAAGAGACAGACTTTGATAAGAAAATAAATACATGTATTATTACCCGGCATATTAAATAATATTTAATGCCATTTATCTTATGTTACTTTGTTCTGACAGCTGAAGCTGCTGCTCCTCACAGAGAGAGGAAAGAGGAGAGCGGCTGTGTGAATTACTTTAGATTGTGGATAAGGTTAGATAGCCCCCATTGTTCTGTGGGTCAAAATGAAAGACAGCCTACACATTTTTTGGTTATTATAAAAAAACGGTAAATGACATGGATGTATAAAGAGTAGTTATACTGCAAAGTTATTCTCCGTGGGGACTTGCAACAACATGCCGTAATCTTGATTCTGATTGGCCAGAAGACTCGAGAAGCATCACTAAAGATGTTTTATTGAGAAGATGATCCCTACGTGACAGCAGTTTTCAAAACCGTTTCTGTTCCCCAACATTTCCAGTCAAAGGCTACTGCACGCGCAGCATTAGAAATTCTTTTTTTTCACTTGCATATCTGCGACCCACTCAAAATGAGAACCACTGTTCTAGAAGCTTGGTGATGTAATGTCTTACTCAGCGAATACTTGGCTTCTATATATATATTTATTTTTATTTGCATTTTAATAATCCATCCATCCATCCATCCTCATGTTCCTTATAAATTCATTATAGTGTTCTATACTTTACCCATTTTTCCCATCTTCCCTCAAGGACATGCATCTGCTTTCTAATTCTTGTAGCTGTTTTCTCCATTCTATAGATTTCATTTACTAGATTCTTCCATTGTGAGTTAGTTAAGTTATTATCTTTAGGCAATTCCTTGTAATTTGTTTAATGATCGCTGTTCTTATAGTAATAGGGTTAATCGGTTCTTGTTTAGAGAAATGCCAAAGATATTGGACATTCGTCTTAAAGCTGTTTCCCAGAAGTCACCCAAAACATTACCGGCCCAAAATATGAGCATGTTGGTTTAGCTGCTGTATTACCGCAAATGTACTCTAGCTAGAACGGCACGTACAGTAGAGTAATACTACGTTGCAAATGATTTAGAAAGCAGGCATCCTACAGCACAAGGTAACAGTTTATTCAAGAGATGTCTTTCACAAAGGAGTTGTTTATCCAACACAGCTAATAAGCTATAGGTTAAATTCCTTTTTCGTTTGTTGACACGTTGGCTCTGTTCTTTCGAGACTATAAGGTCTGTCAACATGGTTTGCTGTTGGTAAATGGTAAAGTTACTTTCGGCATCACGAGTCTTAACCTTGAAATCAAATAAACTAGATGCAGCAATTTTATTTTACCAAATGAACTTCTCCTTAATGAAGGGCAATTTTCGAGTTTTGTGTTTGTCATGTCAATCAGTGCAGAGTGTCCTGGTCATTTACAATTCTGTGTTTTTTGTTTTATTTTAAAGGGGGGTTTAGTAAAGGCAGGATTAGTACCTCCAGGGGCCCCTAGGCAATGAGAGCTCATGGGCCCCCCAACACAGAAATGCATGCACACGTACACTGTAACTCCACGTAATAAGTCTGCAGTATTGAAGAATTGTGGGATTTTTACAGTAATTGCTGCACACAGCTGCTCTATGGAATAAAAAGCTCCTTCAGTGATCACTTCATTAATCCCTCCAGCTGAACCAGGGGCGTTTCTAAATAAAATAAATAAAGTATAGCATAGATAGTGTAGTGAGACCCTATCAGAGACAGTTTAGAAAGAATATTTGACCTTATTTATGGCGGTGAAGAGTGAGTTTTATTTACAATGTTTTACGATTAGTGAGGTTGTTCAGACAAAATAGTTAAAAATAAATATATAAATATGGCCTTATGGTAGATCCGGCCCAGGGGCTTTCACATCATACTTGTACAGCTGCTTGCCAAGTATTCATTATATTTTGTGATTGATATATTACCTTTGTGTTATCAATGTCTCTGTTTAGTGAAAACAAATGTATCCTTAACCAGGGCCTAGAGACCTCACCACACCGTCATTTCATTGAATGTTGCAGATGGATCTATTCATTTTAAAGCATTTGACAGAAATACATTTTTGGAATAGCTTTTGTAGCTAACAGCAAACAACACTTTATCCATTTGTCTCATCAGGTGGAGTACGATGGTCTGACGGGTCACATAGAGTTCAACAGCAAAGGCCAGAGGACCAATTACACCCTGAAGATCCTGGAGAAGCACCCCACGGGACATAAAGAGGTCAGAGGTCAAACGGGGTCAAGTGGGAGACAGACAGGGCAAAGGTTAGCTTAACATACTGCGGCATCTGACACTTCACTGTCTGAAAATTGGGATCTCCTCCCACTTTGCACGTTTTTATTAGTTTGAATGCGCACTTCATGTGATTTTAAGAAGCAGGAACAGCACAAGAACATGTTTTTCTGGAAATGATGTGTGAGAGAATCAATAGCCTCCTCCTCAATGGTCAGTTGCAGAGCTCCTGCTGGTCGGCATGTTTTGGCCACTGGCCACGGCGTCACAGTAAGCATTTTCCTCGTTCATCCATCATTGGAATCAATACAGCAGTCTGTCCCTGTGGCTCCGTGTTGCTGAGTGACCTGAGACGAACAGTGATAGGTCAGAGATCAATTCAGTTCACCTCAGGGTCAAATGGGCTCAAAGGCCGAGTGAAGTGTGCTGTCAACAGCGATGCAGTGCTGGAGATCCCCTCATGACTTGCTGCTAACTAAGTAACTATCTAAAATTCACCATTTAAATTGTATAATCCGTACATCCTTCAGATAGGAAGGGAAATAAATGAGCATACAAACATAGAACTCGTACAGATAAAGGCTGTCCCCCTCATATCTTTTCCAGTCTAAATTTGACCGATTTACTACTTTCTATATCATAAATATTGTGTTTTACATCTGATTGTCTCAAAGCCTTATGAGGTTTAGTCAACTTTGTAACAGTGTTTTGGTCAAAAATGGCTGCCATAGATAATGAATGGGTAACCCTAGATTATGTCCATCAGCAGATAGAACCCATCCAAATCTATAACAATGTCTATTCTTTGTAAACCAGCAGTCTGAGACATTGTTTACATTACATGTCACTTATTATAGACTTATCGACTTTTATCCAAAGCGACTTCCATACAGTGGGCAACCCCCACAGGAGCAGTTTGGGATGAGTGCGCTATCCCACTGCCCCACAGCCTCCCTGTTCACAGGTTAAAAGGGGTTTGAATAAAATGTGGTGGTGATTAATGGTTTTTGAGTTAACGTGAGAGCAGTTAAAAGACATACCTGCAAACTCAGAAGGGCTGAAAAAGGTGACAAACTAAAGCGTTGTAGGGGGGTCTGGGGGCATCCCCCCCCAGCCAAATTTAGCTATTTTAACATGTAAATTAAGCATTCTGGTGTACTCCCATAAGAAAATAAAGGGAAAAGACAACATTTTCTTATGGTAACAATGGCACCTTTATTGACCCATAAACTGGTGAAAAGCATTCAGGACAGGTCAACAGTAAATCCCATTGGCCAAATTTGGCAACATATCAACATAATATTATTTTCATCTTTTCCTCCTTTTGGCCTGGACAAGCCTTTCAAGGGTCCGTTTTCGCTGCTTGGCAATGTGCCTCTTTCGGGCCACACTATCGTTCTCCACCACCTCTGCCCTATTACTAGCAGCACTGGTAGATGGCTGGCAGCCAAACTCAACCCTCCTTTCTCTGATTACAAGCTGATTGTCCTGTCGTTGGGCTTTGTCCCTAGTTCCAGCTGCACTAATGTTAGAACACAACCTCCTATCTACCTCCCCAAACTTCAAATCATCCCTTCTGAACATTTCCACCCCAGTCTGGTTCCTGGTCTGCAAAGTGTATTTAACAGTCTGCACAGCACTGAGGGTGGAGATCTTCATTGACGTTGATCGTTGATCAATGATGGTCCCCATGACACTGAAGGAAGACTCAACCAGGGCACCATGGAAAATTGAGAGGGCAGCCTTGACTGCCTGACACAGTGCAGGGTACTTCCCTGTATTGAAGACAACGGCCCACCACTTGACAACATCCTCTCCATGCTGAAAACTGGGAAGCGCCTGGTCAACATTGAAACGCAGAATTTCTTGGTCTGTGTCAGCATCTGGTGGCAGCAGGTGACCCATCATATGTATGAGCTTCCTCAAATATATTCTCTTCATAGCTCTGACCAAAACGACCTGTACTCTCGCTTTGTACACGTTGCCTAGCAACGCCGCGCATGCGCATTATATCCTGCTCCGCTCCGAGTTATAGTAGTAGGCTATTCATGGGAAACGCATGAACAGCACGTTAAGATCTCGGCCAAGTCGTAATTAAAAGCAGTTCTTCATTATTTAAGTTAAGCGGCGGTAACGCCAGTGTTAAACAAGGTGTTAAACACGCAAATGCCGGTTGGTGTGCGTACGGTACTGAGTGTTTATCGGTCCACGGCCGTAATGATTGTGTCGCATTGGTCCGTAATGCGCACGTTCTGTTGTTCCCATTGGCATAGAGCTATTGAACATTAATTTGAACAAAGGATACGGATAACATATAGCCCACGGCAGTTTTGTCATTGTATGTATAGCCTATATTTGTATTACGCTATCATCATTCAACATGTAGAATGAACGTGTAATCTATAGAGTCGATTTACATAGATAATCCACAACCATGAACCTAATCTGGATCTTAAACCTGCCAATAGCCAACAATTGTTACTACATATAAAATATGTTTTCGTTTTTAGATTGCGTGTTTCAAAGGCATCTGCGTCTTGTGTACATAACACAGCGCAATATGAATAATGTCATTTCCAACAGTGAAGCGTTATATGTGCTTACGAACACTGTAAACAAACTCTACACACGGTCGCCAGCGTTTGTAGAGTTTGTTCGTAACTCGAACTTTTCGTAGCTACTAAAAAGTTGATGAATGCGAAACCGAAATAATTGATCCGAACGGATCACGGATCAAAGATGGTCCGTTGCACCACTACTAGCTACTCACTAAACCACACACGGATGTGTATTTGTTCATTACGTGTTCGTTTTCATCCCTCTCATATCTGACCACAATGACATAGCCGCCAGTAATATCAGGTAACAGGACGGATGCTGTGGAGATCAGCCTTCACAAACGCATTCTTTTCGCATTGAACGAGGTGACGTAGAACGGGTCTAGCTAGGCTAACTTTAACACAATTCACTGAGGTTAGCTAGCAGCCTAACAAGCTGATCAGCTTAAGCATGTTAATACACTTTATTTGGCTAAAATAATTTTACTTCAGCAACGTTAAAATGATACAGCATACAATGTTTTTGCCAGATTAGCTGCAACTAGACCTACCTCAAAACTTGTATCTGTAACGTATCCCAAAAATTGTCCAGAAGAACCACTCGCTGACGACTGAGCACTCCACTCCAAGAGGGACCGATGGGTAAAAAAGCGCGCGCTGTGGTTTATCTTGCTTATGATTGGTCGGTGGTCGTGGAACGCGAGTCATTTGAACAAAGATTTTATTTATTGTGAAGATAGCAAACTTGTTTCTTGCTCATTATACAGTCGGTTATACAGTCTGTGGTTCGTCAGTCAGTCGTCCAGTTGTCGGTCAGCCCCCCCCCTAAAAAAAAAAACTCTTGGGATCTACACGATTCACGTCAATGACATATTTTGAGTTGAGAACGACGAATTTCGCCGAAAGGTGACTAGTTTGCAGGTATGAAAGAGACCAGTCAAAACACCAAAGTAATGGGGGGAGAAATGAATACGACGGGAGGGTGAAGAATGTTTAGGAACAGTGTTCACAAACAGGAAAAACAATGAAAGCATTTGGTGATCAGAGGAACTATTGAATTGAAAAATTGATTTTGAGTGTTAAACTTGGAAGCCATAATAAGCCGATGTTAAGTGTGGACATGATTTATGAAGAGTATGAGTCGAGGCTCCAACCAACAGTTGAGTTTTTACATCACAATAGGTGGTGGGAAGGAGCCAACCCCCCTGGAGCACATATTCCTCACAGTCAATAAGTACACAAACAAGCAAGAAGCTGATAGGGTTAGTGTAAGGTCAGCAGATGTACTATTTATTACCTTATTTAACATGCTGAAAGGCCGGGAGTGGACGGATCCTCCCCCATTGATTTCACCATCGATTCTGCAGACCAAATTATTCTGCTTCCTCTCTCCATCGTCTCCCGCTCTCATAACACACCTTTATCAATCCTTTCTCTCCACTTTCGCTCTGAAGTTTTATTTATTTGTTTCCTCCTGGTTCTCTTCGTCATTCACCTCCATCCAGAGGTGAGGAGTACTCAGATCTGGTACTTGAGTAAAAGTAGAAGTACTCAGATCTGGTACTTGAGTAAAAGTAGAAGTACTCAGATCTGGCACTTGAGTAAGTACTCAGATCTGGCACTTGAGAAAGTAGAACTCAGATCTTATACTTGAGTAAAAGTAGAAGTACTCAGATCTGGTACTTGAGTAAAAGTTGAAGTACTCAGATCTGGTACTTGAGTAAAAGTACACAGATCTTGTATTTGAGTAAAAGTAGAAGTACTCAGTTCTTCAGAATCAGAATACCTTGTATCGACCCACAGAGGGGACATTTGCATTATTACAGCAGAAAGAGCCAAAGACAGCTTAATGTTACACCAAGATACTAAACAAATATATATACAACAATCACACAATTACAAAATACACAAAAATAGAAGTATAGCAGCCAGATATGTATTGCATAGTTATTAACACAACAAGGGGTGTTATAGTCAGTGTTGTAATATATGAGGGGTCTACCGGGGGCCATGCTAGTTATAGAGTCTGACCACTGCAGGAAGGAAGGACAGGTAGCTGTTGAGGTCCTTGAGATGTGGGGTCTTTGGCACGGGTACCACACAGGATGTCTTCCACAGCAGTGGTACCCTCCCGTGCTTCAGGCTCAGATTGAACATAAACTCCACAATCCCACACAGCTGGTCTGCACAGGATTTCAGGAGCCTCGAGCTGATGCCATTGGGACCCGCTGCCTTTTGTGCCTTACACCTCTGCAGCTCCCTCCTCACTTGGTTGGTTGTGAGGGACAAGGTGCCGTCAGCGGGTGGGGGTTTGCGGGGGGGAGAAGAAACGGGCTGGTGTGAAGAATGTCTGTGAGCTGATGGTCGGGGCTGGGTGGAGGTGTAAGAGGTGACAGGGCCATTTGCAGGCAGTGGGGACAATGGGGGTTGCAGCAGGGGGCAATGGGTTGGGGGAGGGGCGCCTGACTGATCAAATCTATTGAAGAAAATGTTCAGGTCCTTTGCCCACTGATGGTCCCCCCGGACCTGGAATCTGGCCCTTTGTAGCCAGAGATAGTTTTTAGGCCTCTCTAGACTCCGCTGATGTTCCTCTGCTGCAGCTGTTCCTCCATCCTCTTCATGTAGCTGTTTTTCCACTCTCTGATCTTCCACTTCCACAAAGGCCCTCTTTTAGTCCTTCAGGAGAGCCTTTATCTCAGGACTAATCCAGGGTTTGTTGTTTGGAAAATACCGTACAGTCCTGGTGGGTACGACGTTTTCCTCACAGTAGTGGATGTAATCCGTTATGTAGTCAGTCAGGCTGTTAATATCCTTCTCGTGAGAGTCAGTGAGCACATCCAAGGCAGTAGTGTCAAAACAGTCTCTAAGGGCCTCTTCAGACCACCTCTTCCTGCTGCGTGTGGGCACCGGCTGTCTGTAGACCAGAGGTTGATACACGGGCAGGAGTTGGACCAGGTTGTGGTCAGATCTGCCCAGGGGAAGAAGGGGTGATGAGCTGTACGCCTCCTTGGTGTTGGCGTACAGTAAGTCCAATGGGACGTTCACTGCACGAGGAAACCCCAGACACCGTGATGAACAGAGAAAGCCAAAGCAGTGCAAAAATGATGGGCTTGGCGTCCATTGTGCAACCTATAAGTTAAAGTAGAGCTAGATACAATAAATAGAGCAAAAAAGTACTAAAGGAAACTACTCAGTGGTGAGTAGGAGCTGCTGTAACAGGCTACCACTCTGTGCTGCGCGGGAAGAGTATCTTGTACTTGAGTAAAAGTAGAAGTACTCAGATCTTGTACTTGAGTAAAAGTACTCAGATCTTGTACTTGAGTAAAAGTAGAAGTACTCAGATCTTGTACTTGAGTAAAAGTAGAAGTACTCAGATCTTGTACTTGAGTAAAAGTAGAAGTACTCAGATCTTGTACTTGAGTAAAGTAGAAGTACCAGAGTGTAGGAATACTCTGTCACAGTAAAAGTATTCTAAATGTTCCTCCAGTAAAAGTAGAAAGTACTCTCATCTAAATGTACTTAAAGTAGCGACAGTAAAAGTAGTCATTGTTTGATTGGTCCATTTCAGAATAATATCTCTGATATGTTTTATAATGATTGATCATTCAAGTGTTCTCAGAGCTGGTAAAGGTGCAGCTAGTTTGAATGGCTTTGTATACTGCAGGGTAGCTGCTGGATTTACTCCGGGTGAACTAAAGTCTGATTTAAGGGTTGATTATACACTGCCCGGCCAAAAAGGAGGTCACCACCTGGATTTAACTAAGCAAATAGGTAAGAACCTCCTATTGGATAATTACTGCATGGGTGATTATGTTTCAGCAGGCAACAAGTTATTGAACCCTAACTGATGCAGTGAGTAGTTTCTCATTTGTTAAACAGTCATGTTGAAAGACATATCCTGTGGTCGTGGAAAAGATGTTAATCTGTTTCAGAAGGGTCAAATTATTGTCATGCATCAAGCAGAGAAAACATCATAGGAGATTGCTGAAACTACTAAAACCGGGTTAAGAGCTGTCCAACACATTATTAAAAACTGGAAGGACAGTGGGGAAACATCATCTTCCAGGAAGGAATGTGGTCGGAAAAAAATCTTGAATGATCGTGATCGGCGATCACTTAAACGTTTGGTGAAATCAAATAGTAGAGAAACAACAGTAGAACTCACGACTATGTTTAGTAGTGAAAGTAAGAGCATTTCTACACACACAATGCGAAGGGAACTCAAGGGATTGGGACTAAACAGCTGTGTAGCCGTAAGAAAACCACTTGTCAGTGAGGCTTATCAGAAAAAACTGATTCAATTTGCTACGGAGCGTAAAGATTGGACTCTGGAGCAATGCTAGAAGGTCATGTGTTCTGATGAGTCCAGATTTACCCTGTTCCAGAGTGATGGGCGCATCAGGGTAAGAAGAGAGGCGGCTGAAGTGATGCACCCATCATGCCTAGTGCCTACTCTACAAGTCTGTGGGGGCAGTGCTATGATCTGGTATTGCTGCAGTTGGTCTGGTCTAGGTTCAGCAACGTCCCCAAAGAATGAGGTCAGCTGACTACCTGAATACACTGAAGGACCAGGTTATTCCATCAATGGATCTTTTCTTCCCTGATGGCACGGGCATGTTCCAAGATGACAATCCCAGGATCCATCGGGCTCAGATTGTGAAAGAGTGGTTCAGGGAGCATGAGACATCATTTTCACACATGGATTGGCCCCCACAGAGTCCAGACCTGAACCTGATTGAGAATCTTTGGGATGTGCTGGAGAAGACTTTAATCTAAATAAAAACAATAAATGTTGTGACATTGCAGAAGCTTGTGAAAATGATGCCACAGCGAATGTGTGCCGTAATCAAAGCTAAAGGCGGTCTAACGAAATATTAGAGTGTGTGACCTTTCTTTTGGCCAGGCAGTGTATTTCACATCATTAATCCAGATCTGTAAATTAACTAAAGGTATTTAATTCATGTAGTCGAGTATACCATTTACCTCTGAACTGTAGTGGGGTAGAAGAGCAAAGTATCTCAAAATTGTTCTTCAGTACAGTACTTGGGAAATCTTCCCATTTCCTTCATTGGTACCTCCTCTAACTCTTCCTCCTCCTCTTCCTTCTCCTCCTCCTGTGCAGATTGGTACCTGGTACTCCAACAACACGTTGGCCATGAACTCCACGTCCCTGGACCTGAACGCGTCAGACACGTTGGTGAACAAGACGCTCATCGTCACCACGATACTGGTAATCTGTCATGACGTAGAGTTAGATATGACTGCATGATGGTCCTCTTCCTGAATCTGCTGCTGAATGATGTCACTTCCCCTCTGACAGGAGAACCCGTACGTGATGCGGAAGTCCAACTACCAGGACTTCCAGGGTAATGACCAGTATGAGGGATTCTGTGTGGACATGCTCCGAGAGCTGGCCGGCATCCTGAAGTTCTCCTTCAAGATCAAGCTGGTGGACGACGGGCTGTACGGGGCCCCGGAGCCCAACGGCAGCTGGACCGGCATGGTGGGAGAGCTGATCAACCGGGTGAGTGGGGAGAGGGAGGGGAACAGCATTTGACAAACTGTCAAGATTGAAAGTCTGGTATGTTTTTATTTGATTTGCGGTCCAAAAATCAGCTCTTATCTTCTTTTCCTTTCCATTATTCATTGACCTCTGTGTGAAAGGTCACGGGGTTAAGGAATAGTGGATAGGAGAATTCAACAGGATTTAGGAGAAGATGACCGGGCTTCAAGAGAATCCGACTGCACTTACACTATCCCACGTATTCATGTTGCGCCAGCGGACGTTATTAATGTGCGTCTGCTGTGGGGAACTACAGTTCTCTGTACAGGACTACTGAAAGACTCCAGAGACTCTGCACCGTGCTCTCTGATGGTGCTGTTTTATGCTTTATGAACGAGGACAACAGAGAGACATATACTCTTTATTACCAAGTTTGGAATTGAAATAAAAAAGGAAAGTGAAACTTGTGCTTGTCACCCTCACCCTCCGGTCTACACATATTAACCCACATGAATCCCAATACGTATGATTATATGAAATATTTAAAAAGAAATACAAATGTGTTTATAATAAACTAGTTATGCCTTAACATTTGACTTTGTATATAATCAATAAAACATGTTTTAAAACATTTAAGAAACCCCACACAGCTCAGTGAACACTGAAATGTGGACTGTATTTGATCATTTCAGTAAAATAGTAACATTCATATTTCTCCTTTTGATTAATACAGTGCAGAAAATTCAAAACAAAGACCTTTAGTAAAGTTTTAATTGCTTAATAAGCACCGTAACTTTCATGAAACGCATTTCTCATCAGGATCAGCTGTTTCAGTGAACGGCCGAATGTTGCGTCATGGCAAATGTTGCGGCCGCAAGGCATTGTGGGACAGCATTTCCTCCTTTCCTTTCCTAAAGGAAGGTCCAGTGTTTCCTAATCTAAAGGAGGTTATAAAGGAAGTTTCAGAGCTCCTTTCCTATCATCTACAGCAGGGGTGCCCAACCAGTCGATCGCGGTCTACCAGTCGATCACGGGCTGAGTTCCAGTCGATCGCGAGAAAATGTTGTGTGTAGGCTATCCTCCTACTGTTGTGTAAAATAGGCCTACATTAAAACTTCCAACTTAAAACTTCTTAAATAGGCACAATGAACAGCTGATCGCGTGAAGCAGTGTGTAGATTTGTACAGCTATAGTAAGGTAGATCAGGCATATACAACGTTTATGTTGGCAAAAAGTTGTAACTAAGGACTCGGAAGGGCGCGAGAAGCTTGACTAGAGCGAGTGGATACTACCATATGGCGGCAGAAGCTAAAACATCTAAAACTTATCATTTTCATTCAGAGTGGGAGGAGGATTATTTTTTCGTGTATTCGAATGCCAAGTCCATCTGTCTTATCTGCAATGCAAATGTGGCTTTACCAAAGAAAGGGAATTTGGAGCGGCATTTGAAGACGGTCCACAAGAGCTACGATACAAACTTCCCAGCTAAATCACCACTGCGCGCCCGAAAAGTCAAGGGATTGAAAAGTCAGCTAGCAGCACAACAGTCCATTTTTACCAGGCCCAATACCACGAGTAAGGCTGCAACCACAGCTTCTTATCGTGTCTGTTGTGTTCTTGCAAAAGGAAAGAAATCTTTCAAGGATGGTGAGATTGTGAAAGCCGCAGATGCACTTTTTGCCGATTTTAAAAATCGAAAGAAGAAGAAGACAAGAAGAAGAAGAAGAAGACATCAAGAAATTCTGTTACACGGCGATGCGAGGGAATGGCGGAGGATGTTGAAAAGCAATTGAGGAATGATGTTGACACATGTGAGTGTTTTTCTCTGCAATTCGATGAATCCACTGATGCTGTGGATGTGGCTCAGCTATGTGTGTTCATTAGAATGGTTTTTGACAATATGAGTGTAAAAGAAGAGCTGCTGACCATTTTGCCTTTGAAAGGGCACACAAGAGGCACAGATATTTTTCAGGTTTCTATGGAATTCGTTAGTAAGAGCAAGTTGCCTCTCTTCAATTAAAGAATTTCTGAAACGTTCAAACCATGCTGAATATGCACAGCTAGAAGACAGTCAGTGGCTCTTGGATTTAGCCTTTCTTACTGATCTGACTGACAAGCTCAATAACTTGAATCTAGAGCTGCAGGGTAAGAACAAACACATCATCAACATGATCAGCTCCACACATGGACACAGAACTTAAGCGTCAGGGCAAAGACTGTGTGGAGCTTGGGAGTGCACGTTATGATGATCAAGTGCAAAGCATCTTTTCAGAATTTGACTGCACTTTTTGGATCAACATATTTGTGTGAGTCTGCCTTTTCACATATGAAAATCATTAAGTCAAAATACAGATCCACCATGACTGATGACCACCTTGCGGTCTGCTTACGGCTGGCACTCAGCTCCTACTGTCCGGACTATGAGAGACTAGCTTCCTCCTCTCAGTGCCAGAAGTCCCACTAAGGTAGAGAACCACTTTTCCAACTTGAACTAGGCATTGTATTAATTGGGTTGTATGTTGTTGTGTTGTTACGGGCCAGTCCTAGGCCTACTTGTGCTTATTCTTTGCACGACGTACATTTACTTCAATAAATGTATTATTATTGTTAAAACTTGATTTTGTGTCAGAAAATGGTGTTATTATATAGGTGCACAATTAAATGTGACTACGCTATGGCTTTCTTTATGGCTTGGTAGATCTCGACACACTATCAACCTTAATAGTAGATCTTGGGCACCGCAGCAGCTGTTATCATGGCTGCCACTGAGGTTCTTCCGGGTCATTAAACTCCGTTAGGAATCTTCCTAAGATATACTAACTATTCGAGCAATGTTTCCAGAAATTAAAACAGATACCAAACGAAGAACACATGCACATTACCTCACATGGATTTTCTGAATGAGTTTTTTTCTGCAGAGTATTCTTGAACTAGGTCTCTCTTTTATATAAAGAGGCTAAAACCCTTTTTTCCCCACCCTTTTATCATATCAGAGTGGTGGAGGAATGAGTCCTAAACCATGAAATGAGTCAGCATTTTAGCACTTGCTGTTTCCCGGTCTCAAACTGTTTGAATGTGTTTTTGGTGAGAGACCTGTAAGGATGTCTGGGGTTATCACAAGCTGAAGAGATTTTCATTTTTGTTCTATCACAAATAATACTTGGGTAAATGACCCAAATATGTTGCTTTCAAGTGAATATTTGACAGAGTTAAGATCATCACCCGGAACAAGAACATGCTTGTAGGTTAGCATCATTTATAGCATTAAGATAACTTTTGACTTCTGGAGATTGAATTTACGCTCTCACTATAATATAAGTGGTGTTAATAGTTTGAAATGATCCTGCTGACCAAATGTGTGAGCATTATTAATGTGTGCTTGCTACAGATCATGAAATGGAAAGATCCTATTGATTATTAGGGAGCCCTTACAATTCTAACATCAGGGTAGGTGTACATCAACAAAGTGTTTATTCACAGTTGAACATGTGTGCACACCATAGCATCATGCTTTCGTATCAGAAAACTCAGAATCAAGCATGTCCTCACACTCTGACATTTCACGATGTTTCACAGTCAAACAAACGATGTGTTCTCCATTCCACACAGACCTGATTCTCATCCCCTGCAGAAACCTCTATCCTCTTTCTACAGCCCCCTGTTACAAGTCAAAACTAAAAAAGGTAACTAGACAAAACAAAAAATTATAGTATAGATGAGAGTAACACATGCGTCACTTCCGGGCAAAATAACAGCCCGACCCACTTTTGGGGGAAAACATTCGCTTTCGTTTGAATGGCGATACAAATTCTGAAGTTTTCGACAATCACGTGAAAAAACTAAGACAACCATGCTTTTTTTTTATCTGCAAGAAGACTATTCTGATGGTCAGACAGGCAAACTATAAAAAAATTTGGAGATCAATGATCTGCGTCGATTTACAGTTTAATTTAAATCAATAGGGAAATGATGTCTGGTCAGTGAGCTGGAGGACGAGTGGCAGGCTTACATTGAAACTGAGATTTCTGAATTACCCTCCTTTTTTCTGTAGAGGAAGTAAAGAACCAGAACTCTGGATTTATTTGTTGTTTGAGTTTCCATATATGACTCAGCAGCTTTAAGACATGAACACACTATTATTCGTTGTATGTGTTACTCTCATAGTTCGCTATTGATTTAAATCAAACAATAAATGGACACAGATCAATAGTCTCCAATGACATTTTTTAATAGATGGCCTATCTGACCATCATAATTGGGCTTCTTGTTATCTGAATTTTGTATGTGATTGCCGCAAACTTCAGAATCTGTATTGACCGCCATTCAAATGAAAGCGAATGTTTTTCCTCCAAAAGTTGGCGGGGCTGTAATTTTGCCAGGAAGTAACGTAGGTGTTACTCTCATCTATAGCTCCAACACATCCCTTCAGAGAGGTTAAACCATAAACTCCAGAACGTGCACTTCACCTTGCATCAGCCAATCAGCTTGCTACTCCCTCACTGCGAGTTGGAACCAGTCACGGCTCGTCCACACGGTTCCGTTGCGTTGAGGCTCGCGGTGAAAGTTGAGAAAAGTTCAACGTTTCAAATCCCACGTATGCAAATATGCCAGTACAAGCGCTAGCCAATCAAACCACGTGTATTTGTGTCCAGGGCGGCAGATTAACGCAACGGAACAGTGTGTACGCTGCATTACACCGCAACAAAATCACACCTGTTTGCTATCCTGGCTCCTGATTGGTGGAACAAGCTCCCCATTGATAACAGGACAGCAGAGGCTCTACACATCTTCTGCTGCAGAATGAAACCAACCTTTTTCCATTGTATAATGGCAACTCAATTCTACAAAAGAAAAGCCCTTCAAAAAGTTAATTTACGCCTTATAACTAACTCACCAGCTCTGACAATCGTATGATCCTGCATGAAGTGAAGTTATCTGCACTTTCCTTGTTGTTCGGAGTGTGAATCTCTTAAGGTTTTGGCACTTATTGTCGCTGTGGAAAAGAAGTCAGCCAAATGAAATGTAATGTATTGTGAGGGTTGGACATATGGTTCTTTCATTTAGGGAGTCCAACTCACACTGGTCCTCACAAACAGACTAAAGGAGTTCTCACACACACACACAGAACTCTGCACTTGCCGACATCTCTCTTTATGGTCTTAACTTTCTTTCACAGCGTTGTACTAAGCAATTGTCTGCACAGCTTTAATTAGACTCAACTGGACTTAAAATTAGCCACTTTGCTTGAGAAAACCGTTACTGGGGAGTCGGGGCTCCGGCTGAACGCCCGCTCAGCTGCCCTGTGCTCAGCTGCTCTGTGCTCAGCTGCTCTGTGCTCTGCTGCGGCTGCCGCTCTCCAGCAGCTCTGCCACTTGTGTAATTGGCTGACTCTTGTACTTCAGCTGAAGGTGCCATCACTGTCACTCGCTCAGAGCACTCATCTTACACAACCAGCCCCCCCCCCTCCTCCGCCGCCTGTTGCCATGACAACTGAAGCAGAACCAATGTTTGAGCAAGTTCAATTATCGTAGAGTGTTCAAGTTGGAGTGTGTGCTCAGCAGCACCAGTCCATCCACTCCTTTTAGTGTGTGAAGGTGGGGTCACACCTGAACCCACTGAAAGCAGAGAGAAGAAGTCAAATCCAAATCATCTGTTAACTGTTTTTTCTGGGTAGCTTTCTAGAGTCTCAATATTATTACCCAGAACCCACATTGACACAGATGTTACAGGACAATTAAATGTTCTGGAAAGTTCCTCATACAGCTTTACCCTTGATTTGAACTCATGAGGTTTCAAGGTTTCAAGGTGTTATTGGTCATATGCACAGCATATACAACGTTTATGTTGGCAATGAAAATCTTATATCCCATGCTCCTCCAACAACTCAACATATATGGTGCAAATAAGATGAATAAAATAGTGCAAAAAGAGAGAAGAATATTTACAATAACAACAATAAAGATTTAAGGATGTGAAATATATACATACTACAAGATACAAATACATTACAATAAATAGGGCCATAAGTGAATAAAATAACAACAAAGTGCAAGAGCAAAGGAATCGATCATAGGAAATAATCAGGAGCAGAGGCACCGTCCAAATATTTTTTGTTGTCGGTCCTTTAGGAACCGGCGGAAGACATTAAAAGATACAAGTTCAGACATTTTTAGTTCGGCCTGAAAATTGTTCCAAGTTGATGGGGCAGCAAAACTGAACGCTTTTTTCCCCAATTCCGTCCGAGCTCATGGGATATGCAAGCAGTAAGGAGAAGGAAACCAAGCCAAGCAGAGCCTTATAGATCATAAGCAACCAGTGAGTTTCTCTGCGAGTGCTCAATGATAGCCAACCAGACTCGGCATAAAGCTTACAGTGATGAGTGAGGCGGCCACAGCCAGTAAAAAACCTCAGTGCACTGTGATAAACAGTGTCCAAAGCAGATAGGCTTTTAGACAAAGCATACATGTACAGCACATCTCCATAGTCAACTAAAGGAACAAAAGTTGACGACACAAGCAATTTACGCACTCGCAAAGAAAAACACAGGCGATTTCTGTAATAGAAGCCAAGCTTAAGCCTGAGTTTTTTTTCCAGGTTTTCAATATGTGATTTAAAGGAGGGCTCCTGATCTAAAAGGAAACCCAAATATTTGTAATTGGTGACAACCTCGATTGGATTACCTCGAGCAGTTATTACAGACGTACTTTCAGTTGAGTAAGGAGCTTTTGAGAAAACCATGATTTTCGATTTGTTGGCATTTAGAACCAGTTTGAGACTTTGGCCTGTACAACATCAAAAGCAGACTGTAACATCTCAAATGCATGTACAACGAAAGACGCACAACAATAAATAACAGTGTCATCAGCATAAAAATGATAGGCTGCATTTGACAAATTGACACAAAGATCATTTATATAAATAGAAAATAGTAAGGGTCCTAGGACCGAGCCCTGTGGCACACCTTTAGTGATCTCTAGTGAGGATGATGTGGCATTGGTCATCTGAACACACTGAGTCCTGTGAGACAGGTAGTCAGCAAACCAGGTAGATGCCTGGTTAGAAATGCCAATTTTCTTCAGGATACTGATCAATATCTCGTGGTCGACCGTGTCAAAAGCCTTAGAGAGATCAATAAAAAGGGCCACATACTTTTTTTAAATCAAGCGCTTCAATAAGATCGCTTAAAGCTTTCAGGGCAGCAGTAACTGTACTATGTTGCTTCCTAAAGCCAGATTGAAAGTTATTTAAAATACTATTTGATTCTAAGAAATCTTTTAATTGTTCACTGATTATTTTTTCCAATATTTTTTCAGCAATGCTTAATTTGGAAATAGGCCTGTAATTATTCACGTCTGATGGGTCACCCCCTTTTAACAAGGGAAGGACAAAAGCGGATTTCCAAGCTTTTGGGAGTTTGTTGGTGCTGAGGCTGAGATTGAAAATGTGAGTCAGAGGCCCAGCTATATGATTGGCAGCCAACTTCAAGAAGAAAGGGTCCAATTGGTCGGGACCAGCTGCTTTGTTAGCATCCAAGCTGATTAGGGCTCTACACACCTCAGATGCGGACACAGGCTCAAAGTAAAAGGAATTATCTGTGAGGCTGCTTACAGCCTCATCCTTAGAGTCCTGGGCCACAACAGAATGGCCCACAGAGACAAAATGCTCATTGAAGAAATTTAGCTTTAACAGATTACCAGTGAAATTAACTGAGCCTTTAACCAAGACATTTGGTAGTTCATTTTTACTGAACAGCGCCAGATGTCGACTTCACCACCTTCCAAAATGTCTTTGGATCATTTAGGTTTCTTGTGGTTTCTGTTAAATAGAACTCAGCTTTAGCCTTCTTAATCGAAGACGTACATTTATTACGCAGCAGACGGAAATAATGCCAATCGTTTTCGGATTTTGTTTTCGAGCTCTAGCCCATGCAGCATCTCTGTCTTTTATAAGATTTCCGATTTCTGAATGAAACCAAGGATTGTTGCGCCCTTTCACCCGGAATTTCCTAAAGGGAGCATGGGTGTTAATTAGATTCAGAAATTCATCATGAAAATAACTCCAGGCCATTTCCACATCATCAAATAAGGATCCTGTCCCATTTACAGTAATACAGGTCGCGGAAGAAGGCTTGTTCATGAAACTCTTTAAAGTCTCTCTTGTATACAATGTGTGGCTTGGTCTTAGGGAGTTTAGCATTTCTAACCACTGCGATGGTAGAGTGATCACTCAGATCATTTGCAAAGACACCTATATTACTGTACTTATGAGGTGCATTAGCCAGAACAAGATCAAGAAGCGAGGATCTAACGGGAAATTTAATATTAGGTTGGGTTGGGCTATCGATGAGTTGAGTTAGATTCAGAGAGTCACAGACACTTTTTAGGCAATCTGAAGTTGAGGATAACCAGTCGTAGTTTAAGTCCCCCACAAGAGCCATTTCACTGGTGTTAAACCCTGCCATATGATTAGATAAGTTCGAAAGAGCCTCACTGCAGGCCGAGGGGGGTCTATAGCAGCCCATAATTATAAGAAACTGGCCTTGAGCAAACTCAAGTTTTAGAGCAAGCAATTCAAATTGTTTAGTTAAAGATATAGATGTAATGGGGGTGGCCTGAAATTTCTTTTTGATGTAAATGGCAACACCTCCTCCTTTCCTGGGCTGATCAAAACGAAAAACATTGTAAACACTGATAGAAATGTTAACTGGTCCACAGTCCACTTTCGAGTGGTTATCTGTCTACATCGTCGTAGGAAGAAAGGCTGATCTCAAACTTTTCAAATTGTTTTCCGCTCTAAGGTTCCCCCGGTCCCATTGTCACTCATTGGTTAGCAGCAGGGGACGCAACCTATTGGCCCCCTGCCGTCACATGGGCATATCTCCGTCTCTTCTATGGGCTGGGGATCCATGACGTATTCAGCTACGTCTCCTTCTTCAATAATAATTCTCTCATATTATCTTTGTTCACGTAATTAATCGTCACATTCATTGGGATTGTTACATAATTAAACACACAATAATACATGATAATGTAGCGTCAAAGAGTGGTAGTATGTATATCCATGTATCATTGTTATTATACTCACACTCTCGATCTTCCTTTAGCTCTATGCTACTTGAGGCTAAAAACAATAACATCCGTTACTACCGGAAGTTCAAGCTTTGGTCCATCCGGAAACAGCGAATTATGCCATTTACAGTTCCACTTCAATATATTGATTTATCCCACAGAACCCCACAGCATCGACGATGATGAGGAGGGTCTGGTTCCCTGTAAATCTCCAGTCGTTTGAAGAGTGGTGTGTTCTTCCCTGGTAGTGCTTGGCAGGAGGGGGGTATCTCTAGGCTATATCAGGCATACGTGTGATATTTTCTGTATTTTGTTGCGCTCTCTGGAAGCGGTTAGGGTTAGTGACTACAATTACAAAACGTGTGTGGTGTGTAAAGGCATTCCACCGTGATGCAGAAGTTGCTGTGTGTCACGTTCATGTCTCCTGTCTTACCCTGCTAACAGCAGCCTGTGTGTGAGCGTCACGTGATGGTGATGGAAGCTGATCACTGCGTTCTTACTAATTCTACAACTGTTCCACTTACACTGTAGGGTCCATCAGGGGCAAAACTGGCTGTTTTTACCTTCTGGAATTTCAGATCTCACAAACCAACCATATCACACACACACACACACACACACACACACACACACACACACACACACGCACTTCTCTCTCTCCAAAAAGCCTGGCAGTCTGATAAAAGCAGGTGGAATTCGTTTAGCAAGTGTCTCCTCGTTAATCAAGGAAGTGTTAATTGTGGAGCAGAGAGGAGTCTGGGGTCCAGATAAACCTCCACTATGGATCTCCTCTGCGTCTCTCTGTTGAATTTACACTTAATGACATTATCTTTCAACTTACATTCTACTCTGCTGCCATTAAGCAGCCAGGTTCACTTGCGGCTGATAGAGAAACACTTCTAAACGTTCCCTTAGTTCAGGCTGTAACAGAGCAGGGGTGTTTGAATTGAATAGGCATGAAGAAGTATTCCATATCTTTTTTTTTACTGAAGTTACAGCATCACCTCCACCAGGCGAGATTGAGACGATATGGAGCTGCATAAAACTTCAGCCAAAATATATATATATACAGCTGCGGAAAAAATTAAGAGATCACCATCATTTTCTCTTGTTTTACTGTTCATAGGTAAATCTTTGAGTTAAATGAATTTTTATTTCATTTTATTGTATTCTCTAAACCAGTCGTTTTAAACTTGTTTTGGTCAAGGCACACCAAAGACCAAACCAAAATCTCCAGGCACACCTATAATCATATCCGGGCAAAATACCCTCTATAGCACATAGTATCACTGTAATCATTCTGTGAAAAAAACCTTTTTATTTACTAATGCTAAAGCATATAAGTCCTATTGTTTCTATATTGTGAAATTACTGTATAGACAAAGTACCGACAAAGTAAATTGAAAATCATTCATAACCTTTTTTTCAGTTCAGTGCACTAGGCCTAATTGTTTAAAAATCCCAAGGCACACCGGGATTTGTCTCACGGCACACCAGTGTGCGCGCGCCACACCGTTTGGGAGCCACTGCTCTAAACTATTGACAATTTTTCTCTGTTTTGGAATTCAACAGACACTGGAATGGTTGCCATACATGTAGAGATAAAGATTTAATTCTTTCCGCGGCTGTATATTTAAAGTAAAGTCCTAATGACACTGAAAAACTGAAACTTTAATTAGATGTATTATGTCAACAGGTTACACATACTGTACCTGTATTAAGTTAGTTGAAAGCAATAATATTAGGTCGAACCTATCAGAACTTAATCATATTGATATCAACTAATTTAATACAGTTATTTCCAACCTGTTGACATAATACATTTTATCTAAAGTTAACGTTTCAATTTTTTCACTGCAGGCTTCGGTGGGTTAATTTAAACAATTTAAACAATTACTAAATACCTATTAAACATTGTATAAGTAACTTTATCTGAGAGTCTAAAAGTAATGTTACTTTCCATTATCTTTGGATAACCTCAATATCAGATGCAATGCAAATAAATATGAGAGATCAATAAGAAGTTTTTAGGTGTATTATGTGAGACAACAGATCAGTGTAACCTTAGAAAAGGAGAAACCAAGATATTTAGGATCAGAATGATTGTATTCATAGGAAAAGCTGCCTTTCATGAAGCATATTCAGGATTTACACCAACACTGGAACACATGAGCACATACTACAGCTTAAAGAAGAGGAATAAAACCAGAGCTGAAATGCTCCGTTTCAGTTTAACACACACAGTTAAGCTCACACACACTATTTTATCAACATATAGGTTCACCTGCTGAATTAAAAACAGAACAAATGAAGGAAAAAAAAAAAAAACTGAAAACCATAAAGCAGATTCAGGCAGTAGGTGTATAGATTCACGCTTAAAGTATTAGTCTCCAGAACAGAACAGGCATAAATTGTAGAATGGTACTGATATAGAAAATTACATTTCTGGTATTGTGACATGGATTGACACCACTCGTCTTGTGATGCTCAACCAACAGAATTTATTAAAAAAAACTCACAGCAATGTCCCTCTTCAGAAATCCTGACCCTGTTAATCCAGATAATCTACAGACCTTGTTGTGAGCAGTTATATGTAGGAACTATTTTCTTTCCACCGCGCTACACATACCAAACATATCAATGTGCTAAAGGTCTCTCGCTTTACAGATTTGATTTGAAACTAAGGTTTTAGTCCCTTCAAAAATCCAGACTGTGACTTCTTTTAAAGAGGTTAAATTTGCAATATAGCAGTGTGCAGGGACCTACTTTTTTATTAAAAACCTCATACTCACGTGAAATAGAAAGTGGATGTGCTCAGCATCATTTCAAGTATGTGTTTGCTTGCTAGGGTGACCAGGTGCCAACAAGCCATATCTGGGACAAAGAGTACATTTGTGCGGGACAATGCGGGACATGTTACTGTGTTGCTAAGAGCTAGTTTAGATTGAAATATAATGTCTAATGCCCACCCCTAAAAATAAACATTTCTACTGAAACTATTTGCTTATGGATATAAATACCAACATTTTACTATGGTTGAATTGTTTTCACAAACTATGCAAGTAAAGGAATTAAATTATCATCTGTGAATACTCTTCTTTTCTTTGACGATCTTCGTGTGCTAAAGTTTAGTAAACGTTTATTAAATCAGCTGCTGTTACTTCATCTGTTTGGTAATTCTCTTTTGGTTTCAGGAAAGATAAATCCACTGATCGATATTTTCTTTATGAGGCAGGTGTTTCTTGTGAGTTTCGAGGAAGTATCGCTCCAAAACTTTTTCACCTCCATGCGCAATTGAAAACAAAACCTCCCTGGGAGTCGCCCTCCATGGCTACACCCATAAGTAAATACATTTCTCTGTTGATTGATTGACATCTGACACAGCTAATGGTGAGAGCCCTCTCTTGTTTTATAACACCTTTGGTTAAAAGCCAAGATTTAAATGGGCAACTGTCAATCAAATGCGGGACATCGGCAAAATGTGTGGAACAAATGATAAAAATGCTGTGCAGGTGCGCACAAAGCAGGACACCTGGTCACCCTATTTCTTGCAATGGGACCAGTGTGAGCTCCATGTTTAACACACTGAGCCAGGAAGCAGAGCTCTCATCTGTCCGTCTCCTGAGAGATTTAACAAAGATCATTCACTGGTACCAGCAGACGCATTTAGAAAGACCTGTGATTTATGTACAATAAAAATCTATATTTCATTAAAAGTGTCTTTGCAAAGAAGATCCATTATTTGAGGCAAAGTGCTGCCTCTTATTGCTCCTGCAGCCGAACAACAGGAAGTGACCTTGAGATGAGAGACGTGTGAGATGAGACGCAGCTGGTGCTCGGTGTGACGGGTCAGAATGCACGTTTTTCAGAAAGAAATAGTTGAAACCGAGCAGCTAATATAAGTATAGAGAGTAACAGCTTAGCACATCGTGTGGGAATACAATCTATCTACTCTACACACACACTCTCAGAATCAGAATCAGAATAACTTTAATTGTCCCACAGAGGGGACATTTTCCTTATTACAGCAGAAAAAGTCAAAGACAGCTTAATGTTACACCAAGATACTAAAAAAATATATTTACAATCACACAATTTACAAAATACACAAAATAAAAGTATAGCAGCCAGATATGTATTGCACAGTTATTAACTCAACAGGGGGTGTTATAGTCAGTGATGTTATATGTGAGGGGGTCTACCGGGGGCCATGATGGTTATAGAGTCTGACCTTTGCAGGAAGGAAGGACCTGCGGTATCTCTCCGTGAGACACCTCGGGTGCAGCAGCCTGTCGCCGAAGGAGCTGCACAGTGCGGACAGGGTGTCCAGGAGGGGGTGGGACACATTGCACCCACTCTTATAATTCAGCGGTACAATTCAATGATAAACCGCAGAATTGTACCGTAGTAATGAATTTCTTGAGCAGAGAAAACGTGAGAACTTCTTCTCTCATCTCTCTTCAAACCACTCACAGAAACAGATGGTAAACAATTAAAGTTTGAATACTTAAGTTCAGTTTGAAATGTATGGCTGATATTTAAATGACTCACTCACACAGATTCAAACAGGAGGAAATGTCAAGATTTGAGGGCGGAATTAGAGGAACCATTATTTCTGAAGCCTAGTTTTTCTTCCAGAATTTTTCTATTAAAGCCAAAAAAACAACACATCTCAATTTGATTTTGACTAATCTGCCAACCGAACATCAGAGATATGTGACCTACCACACAAAGGGGGAGCTCCCTTTATACACAATGTTTGTCACAGGTCACAATGTGCTAGTGGTGCTTTACTGCCTGTGAGCCCCTGTATGATGAGGTCCAATAGCAATATTAGATCACAAAGCTGGTATTAATAGGGCAGCAGAGTTCCTGCCCATGCTAACGGCGTCGTACTGTGATGCAGTGATGTTTTCTTACGCTGACCAGGAAGTTAGCATTCTGAGGGCTCCCTCCACAAAAGCAGCGGGATTGTTATATGTGATTCTGGTGTATTGCAGAAATCAACGGTGGTAAATTCACATTTATGATACTCACACGTGTTGACACCACATGTCAGTCACATGGCTGTGCATCACCACCGCTAAGCTAAAGGCTAAGCTAATGTTCAGTACGTTTACTGGTCTCATTTAGACGATTGTTAGCAACCATGCAGAAGCCTTGGACATTCAGCTGTGGGGTATTTACTGACGTAATTGATGTTGTAGAAAAAACTTGTTAACCACAGACCTTACTTCAGTCCCTGAAGCAAAACATGAAAAAAAAACATTGACTTTTATACGAGGGAGCTCTTGTATAATGCTGACTCATTTCTGGATTTTAGGAGTCATTCCTGCAACACTCTATATGCTACCCCTGCAGAATGTTTAGTCAGTCCTGCCATCTGTGCGAATGAGTTTACATTCAGAGCAAGGGTCGGCATTGGGCACTTGGAACTTTTGATGATGGTGATGATTATTTGAACTTAAAACGTTTAAATTATGCTTTTCTGGTTATAACCCGCCCTTTCGTGTGTTATGTAGCTTTTTCTGCATGTAAACGGCCTGCAAAGTCCCAAACCCTCAAAGTACACCCTGTAGTGAGTAAAACTCTAAAGCAGAAAAGACGTGTCTATGCTGCTCTCCAACGCCTCTTTGTAGATTTTTCGTTTTCCGTTTTTTTTCTTCCGGGAGCTATTGACGTCACTAAATCTGGAGACCAATTGGTGAGTTGGCACGGCCATAGCTATAAACCAATAGGAACACCCTCTGCCAACCAACCATTTACTGTTGGAAGGCTCAAATATCAAGAAAGTACTGTGCCCTGAAATGTGAGGGGAAATGTCATCCGTTTGCCTTACCGAAGGCAGAACCACAAAAAAGTCAGTGGTTGAAATTTATTTTTAACACTGTTCCTTCAACGAAGTACTGTACTGTGTGGCCGGCATTTCACAGACTACAGCTTCAAAAACCTTGCACAGGGTGATGCTGATATGCAAAGCGTGCAGTACTGAAGGACGAGGCTTTTCCTACTTTGTCTCAGTTCTAACATCTGAAATGTAAGAGCGATACAAAATAAAAACGTTCCAATGTGAAACCGCCTGCTCCAGTCTACTCTGGGATGGTGGATCAGGTCCATCACGCTGGTCTGTGTCATTTTCAGGATCAGACTCCGGTTCAAACATATATGGATATACCCTAACACCAGTGGCGGCTGGTGAAAAAAAATCTTGGTGGGGCTAGTGTGCCAACAGATTTCCCTGCCTAATCTAGCATAAGCATTCAAATGAACAGTCGGAAAATGACTACAGTTCCACAATAATAATTTAATTTCACAGTTTCCAGCTTCACAGAAAAAGTAACAATTTACAGCTATATTAGACTTTATGCTATCAAATACTATACAATACAATCAAGGGATAAATTAACAACAAGGGTATGATTTCAGCTGAATCTATACAAATCAACAGTGAGTGAGTGAATGAGTGAGTGTGGGTTGAGAAGAGAGAATGAAACAGAACTTTCCTATTCAAATGTAACATATACAAAGAATTTAGAACCAAGTTATTTCATGTCATTGCATGTCACAGCCTGAGAGAAACAACAAAGCATTCTCCACAACTATATTACAATTACATACTATAATATTATTACATATTACATCGCCATCATCTCTCTTCGTCGTCGCGCGTATTTTTCCCCACGTAGCGTAGGACAGAGTCTGGGAGTCGCACTGCGAAAAAAAACTATCGCTGGCTCCTTATGTAGCTACAGCAATCCTAAACCTTCACGCATTTTACGTAGCAGTTGGGGCTAAATTTCCAGCGCCCCACCGGCGTTAAATTTGGCGACGTTGATAGGCCAATTATTCATAATTTCCCCCTAGCAACCATAACCGGATTGGCTGTTTAGCTGCCGGTCAGGGGCACTTTGCCGATCGCCCCATGAGAGAATGATACACTGTCTGTCAGTGCAAATTCACTGTTTAATGAGTGTTAGTTGGTGGAAATGTTGTTTAAATGATTTAAATTGCATGTAGGCACACACACTATTAAGTAAAACTGACATAGATTTTTAAAAAAAATATGCAAAAAATGTTTTTTCCCCTCAACAGCTGGTGGGGCAGAGCCCCAGCGCCCCCTATGGGCCAGCCGCCTCTGCCTAACACATAAACTGATGCGCAGCTGTAAAGGGAAGGCTGGGAAAGCACTCTGTTAGACAGGGGCGGAGCCTCTGTGGTTGTTGACCAATCAGAACAGAGTGGGCAAGCTGACCAATCAGAGCACACTGGGCTCATCGGAAGGGGGGGGCAGGAGCTCTGACAAGGCATTAGGACAGAGAGTGAATAGAGATACTCTACAGAGATGCTGTATGAGAAAATCAATTTGATTTTGGAACATTGAACAATGTAATTCTATTCTAGTACACCTCAACAATGGAATTATGATCAGTAAAAACGGACACAATATGGGACCTTTAAATCGATTTCCTCTTCATTTGTAGGGCATGTTAATAATTATTACTCAATTTCTCCCTCTCTCTCCCTCACTGTCTCTCTCTCTCTCTCTCTCTGTCTCTCTGCAGAAAGCGGACGTGGCTGTGGCCGGCTTCACCATCACCTCAGAGAGAGAGAAGGTGATCGATTTCTCCAAACCCTTCATGACTCTGGGGATCAGCATCCTCTACCGGGTTCATCTGGTAATTGTATTATTTTTTCGTTTCAAATTTAAACCCAGCCATAAACTTTATTATGTATTTGGTTTTTCATTTGTTAAAGAAGACATAGAATCTAAAAGTGTTTTAATTTTTTCATACTACCTCTTTTCACCCTCTGTCTGAAACCAGAGCTCAGTCTGCTCTGATTGGTTAGCTGGGCCGGCTCTGTTGTGAATGGTAAACCGCTTAAGATGTCCCGCCCCTAAGCCTAACACGTACAATGTGTTGGAGCGCTAGCCAATAAATTGTTATGTTGTGATATCTTCATGTTACTCAAGTAGGAGAAGGGGTCCAATGGAGGCATTTCAGGCAGGGTGGGTATGAGAGAAACTCCGTCTGGAGGGAGCACAGGTTAGCCTTTGCCGACCATTTACATGCACTTAAACCTATAGAACACACTAAAGGAGAGGGAACACCGCAAGAAGCATCATTTAGGTTTAACCAGTGGCGGTGCGTCAATAGTGGGCGCTTGGGCGCCGCCCACCCTGACTTTTTGAGTTAAAAAACGTTATATATACAACATAATTGAAATAAGAAATGTACCGTGTTTATGGGTTAAATGTGTATGGGAGACCACTGTCAAGAACCGCTAAAATGTGTCCGGACATAATATATTGCCATTCGCCTTTTCTGAGAATAGGCAGGTCGGCTACCGTCCGTGGGCGCCGATAACATGGGAGTCTATAGGAGAGCTTATACTTTTCTCAGTCATTTTAGCAAGGATAGCTTTTCATTGGAGGATGAAACTTAGATCTGTGGGCAATGGCATTGTTTCTTAGTTCAATGTGACATTCTTAGATACGCGATTGGACTATTTCGGCGAATCAGCATCGTTATCATTCCCTAACCACAAGCGTAAAGAGCAGCACCGTAGCTAGCTGAAACTTAGATTGAGTGAATATGGCGACATCGATGGCTGAGAACTCCGTGCAAGCTCTACTTAAAACACCGTTTCATCGACTATCAGATGTCGAAAAGAAGAAATTGAAAGACTTGGGACCCGAGCGTCCGGATTTAAACATTCAACAGACGACCACTGATCGCGGGAGAACCTACACTCGGACTTTCTCCTCAAACTTGTATGCTAAGCGGAATTGGTTAGCTGGTTGTACAGTGAGCAATGCCTTTTTTTGTTTCCCTTGTCTGTTATTTCAAAGTCCTGGGACTGAAACACTTTGGACTACAACCGGGATGAAGGATCTAAAGCACTTCACACAAAAATGTAAGAAGCACGAATGTGGCCGCAGCCACCTAACCAACTGTCTTAAGCTAAACCTCTAAAAAAGTGCTATTTAAACCGTGCCGCCCAACTGCGCCCCCCCCCAAAAAAAATGTTCACCAGCCGCCACTGGGTTTAACACCTGTGTATTTAACCCAGAGAGGACATCGAATGATTCTGACCTACAAAAACCTATTTGGCTAAAATAATCCTGCTGGGGAGAACTTTAGCCCTTAAGCAAAAGTAATACTGCTCTATCCTGCTTAAAGTGAGTCAGTGTTGTGGTTCTGAAATAACTCTCTGAACCCCAACAGCTTCAGGCGCTCTCTTTTTAGTCACGGTGGCCTCACCGCAGTCCTACATCTTTATGGAAACAGCTCCAACCTGGCTGGAAATAAGGAGGATTCTAAAATGTCCTTGGTCTAGTATGACACAGTTACATATACAATGCCACAAATCATAAGAAACGATACAAATATGTTTAATTTCTGTGAAGATTTGAATATGATGTATTTATGCAACCTGTCTGCCCACAGTGACTTCCATAAAACATGCCTTTCAGCCCCAGTGGTTGCAGGCCCCTGGAAAAAGGGAGTTTAAATGTTTGCTGTGATTTAGCTGAGCTGTCCCCGAGACAGAGCTGAACCTGGTTCACAGGCTGAAGGACTGCAGATGAATATTAAATCACTACAGGAGGCCGGAGGCTCCTATAGTATCCGGCTCAGGTCACACAGTTACACTGTGAGTTCAGAACAGAGCAGCAGCAAATATGATTCAGTAGAGAAATGTGACAGGAGCTGCTGCTTGGCGCACATTACTTTTTTAGCCTTTGAGGGAGGATAGGGGGCGGTCTCCTGACTGGAATTACAAACAGAATGAAGTGCATGCTTCAGACCCCTGCTTTGGTGGGAGATTTGGGTGAACCAGCAAGCCAGAAACTACTTTTTGAATCTGCATAGAAGATGCAGTGAGGACTGTATATGAATATATCGTGTGTAGGAACACCTGACGGAAATGGACCAATCAGAAGGAACAGGAAGTGTGAAGCTGCTGCAGCTCTCTGAACCTTATTATGCCCGGTCCCCACTAAATCCACCTTTTCCCGTTTCCATAGAAATTAAATAGGGGTTCATAAGCATTTAAAGGTCCCCAATTTTGATATATTTCAGCAATATGCTATAGGGCCATATCTATACAAAACATGTCTGTGAAGTGTTTTGCTGAAAATACCAAACAGATCCCCCATTGTAGCATGCCTTATCCCCCTCTATTTCAGCCCTGTTCCTGAAGTGCTGATTCTGTGACTGTAGCTTTAAATGAACTAGCTGCTGCTGGCCACGCCCCTTTAGAGCTGCTGCTGGTCACGCCCATTTGAAGCTGCTGCTGGTCACGCCCCTTTGGAGCATCATGATCTCTCCTCTGAAGAGAGTTTTCTACCAGGAGAAACTCAGCTAAACGCTGCCGTGATTAAACGCCATATTATGTTCCAACCACATCCAGCATTATTTCTGAAACAGTCTGGAGCTCAAACGTTTCTCTCTCTCGGTTTACCACAAGGACAGGACCTTTATATTACACATAGTCTCTCCAGTACAGCGTTAGCACTGAGTGTTAGCGATGCTTGCTAATGTAAACACAGACCATAATCATTCCAGAACACGTGGCGCATTTTTTCTGATACAGCACATAGCTTGTTCTTTCTCAGTGTTTACCACTAGAACAGAACACTATATGTATTATATACAACAACTTTACTCTAATTCCCTCCTGCAGACATCCTGCTGAACACACAGACACACAGCTGGGGGGGAATCAGCTCGCCGACTGTAAATAATAATAATAACTTTAACTTATATAGCGCCTTTCATGGTACCCAAGGTCGCTTTACAAATAGGGAGGGGAAAAGGGGGGTTGGGAGTTAGGGATCAAAGGACTTAGTGCAGAGAAATGTTTTGAGGTGCTTTTTTGAACATGGGCAGGGATTGGGCGGAGCGGACGTGGAGTGGTAGACTGTTCCAGAATGTGGGAGCATTGGCAGAGAAGGCCCTGTCTCCAAAAGTTCGCAATTTGGTGCGGGGAGTGGCCAGCAGGTCCTTGTCAGAGGACCGCAGGGAACGTGACTGAGTGTAGGGGTGGAGGAAATCTGTGAGGTATTGTGGTGAGAGTCCATGGAGAGATTTGTAGGTGAGCAGTAGGATCTTGTAGGTTATATGTGACTTGACTGGCAACCAGTGGAGCTGTTTGAAGATGGGAGTGATATGCTGCCAGGGCTTTATGTGGGTTAGAACCCTGGCAGCTGAGTTCTGGATGTACTGGAGTCTGATAAGGGCCTTGGTGGGCAGTCCAGACAGGACACCGTTGCAGTAGTCAAGACGGGAGGTGATGAAGGCATGGATGAGTGTCTCTGTGACTGAATGCGTGAGTGAATGCCGGAGTCGTGAGATGTTTCTGAGGTGGTAGAAGGCAGACTTGGTGATGTTGTTGATGTGGGACCGGAAGGAGAGAGTGGAGTCCAGGATGACGCCCAGGTTGCGAACCTCAGGAGATGGGGAAATGGAGCAGCCATCCACAACCAGGGCCAGGTCACCAACTTTCCTGAGCATTGGTGCAGGGGCCACCACCATGAGCTCTGTCTTATTGCTGTTTAGTTTGAGTAGGTTTGTGGTCATCCATGATTTGAGTTCCTGCAGGCAGTTGACAAGTTGTGTGGGTGGGAGCTGGGAGGAGGGGTTTGTGCTGATATAGAGCTGGGTATCATCGGCGTAGCAGTGGAAGTTGAGTCCATGTTTACGGATGATATGACCTAGGGGTAGCATGTAAATAGTGAACAGCAGAGGACCAAGCACCCAGCCCTTGGGCACGCCATGGTTGACGGGTGCTGTATGAGAGTTGGAGCCATTTAGGGTGGTGAATTGTTTCCGGTCTGTGAGGTAGGACCGGAACCAGGACAGTGCTGAACCACTGAGCCCGATGAGCTCAGATAGGCGGTGGAGAAGGACGGTATGGGAGACTGTATCAAAAGCTACAGAAAGGTCAAGGAGGATGAGGATGGAGATGAGGCCATTGTCAGCAGCCAGCAGAAGTTCATTAGTGATTTTGATGAGGGCGGTCTCAGTGCTATGGTGGGTTCTAAAACCAGATTGGAGGGGTTCGAAGAGCTCATGGTGGGACAGGTGATGTTGAAGCTGGGCAGCCTCTGCTTTTTCCAAGATTTTGCTGAGGAAAGGGAGCTTGGAGATAGGCAGCACCGAGGTGAGCGGGCAGCAGTGGAGTGGTGAGAATCCTGTTGGGGCAGTGAGGGGCACAGGGAGAGCCCAGGAGACTCCAGCTGCCGGTGGATGTTGTCCACTTTCTGCTGGAAGAAATCGAGGAACCTGGAGTAGAGGTCAGCTGCATCTGAGGGTTTAGCGGCATCAGGAGGGTAAATAAGGCGGTTGATGGTGGAGAAGAGCAATTTGGGGTGTTTTTGTTGGTTATTGATGAGTGTGGAGTAGTACCTTGTTTTTGCCTGAGCAAGGGCTTCTTTGTAGCTTGTGACGTGTTCTTTAAATGCTTCACGATGGACAATGAGGCCTGATGTTCTGTATCGTCTCTCGAGCCTTCATGGTCTTCATCCTGTGGAGCTCAGGGGTGAACCAGGGGGCGGGACGAGAAAAAAACACGTAACGCGTGGTGAGAGGTGCTACAAAGTCCAGGCTGAAAGAGAGGGCACGGTTGTAGTGGTCCACCATGCCATCAATTGTTTCGTAGGGGTGGTAGGTGGCGAGGTGGGTTGCTAGGGTGCCAGATAGTGTTGACGTACACACCTGTTTGATGTTCCTGAACGTGATGGGCCGTTTGGTGCACTGCTTTGGGAGAGGCACAGGGACCAAGAATAGAATGGCAAGGTGGTCAGAGAGAGCCAGGTCAGTGCACTGCAGGTGGGAGGGGGTTATGCCAGCATAGCACTCCAGGTCCAGTGTGTGCCCTTTGTCATGTGTGGGGCCCTGTACATGTTGTGTAAAATTAAAGCAGTCCAGCAGTGAAAGGAAATCAGTAGCAAGGGAGCAGCTGCTGGAATCCACATGAATGTTAAAATCATCCAGCAGGATGGTAGACGGGGATTTCGGGCAAACAGTGGCAAGCACTTCAGTGAGCTCTGATATAAAGCAGGCAGAGGCTTTGGGGGGGCGGTAGATTAGGACAACCTGTAGCTGTGTGGACCCAGTCCACATGAAGTGAACACACTCAGAGGTAGTATTCACTGAGATGTCTTTTACCAGGATCTCAGCCCGATGAATAACAGCCAACCCTCCACCACGGCCAAGGCTGCGAGGTTTCTTGGTATAGCCATATCCTGGGGGAGTGGCTTGGTTGAGAATTATACATTCTTGTTGGTTCTGCCATGTCTCAGTAAGACATAAAAAATCCAGTGATTTTTCAAAGATGAGGTCATGGATGAGAAGGGCTTTGTTATTTAATGAGCGAATGTTAAGCAGCATGAATGATCTTGTCCTGGTTAGTGCAGTGTCAGGGGTGATAGTATTGTCTACACAGACCAAGGATAGCAGATTTGCATGTGATGGACATGGTTTGCATCGATGACGTCTCCAACATGAGGCATGGCACCAAACAGCTGGGACAGACAATGGGGGACGATAGGTTGGGACGTGTCACATGGGTGGGACGTTGCCAGGAGTTCAATGCTGACCTCAATATTACCTGTAGTTAAGAATGCAACCAACAGTTAGCCAACATGATGCCAGAATAAACACTATGACAGTCCATTTTATTATTGCTTTGGTTGGGTATTTAGTTTTATTGAGAAAATGTTGATATGTGTTCACATTGCAATTGCCATGTCAATATATCATATATTCTAAGGAATCAAAAAATCAAAACCAAATCTATTTTTTAGAGGGTGTAAAGTACTATTATATAAGTGGCAGGAAATGCTCCTAAAATGACAGTAGTATGGTTTATTATTTATAGGATAATATATTGTACGGGCTACTGGAGCTACATTTGTTTTAAAGAACTTAAATAGGACAACTCCATCTCCAACGTCCGAAGGTGGTTTCAGCACTTTTACTGTTTTTTAATAACAGTAAAACAGTAATAAAATATGTATGTATGTGTTGTTGTCAATAGCACCTGATACTGCGTCTCCTGTGAGACTCATGATGCTGCAGTGTCACTGCCTGAAGACGCTGCTGGTCTGCATCTCATCAGTATTCCCTTCTCCCTGTCTTCCAAGTTTGATCCAGTCCACTCTCAGTCCACTGACTCAGTGATCAGTCAGCTGTCTCATGTGCATGCAGCGGGGCTGTCCTCACACCACACTGTCCCAACTTCATTGTCTTAAGTGTGTATTTAAGGATTAAGTTGACTGAGAGCACCTTGTTACCTTGTGAGGGCTTGCAGTGGAACTTCCTCACGCTGCAGAGCTGAGAAGCTGCTCCCGGTCAGGATGATGAGGACTTCCTGCTCAGATCTGGATTTGGGGATTTGAATTGAGAGCCAATGAAATCACTGCACTGTGCTGTTTCAAGTGCAGCACAGGTGATCATTTTACACAGTAGATGGACTGACTAATAGGCCCTGCTGATAATGAAATGATCCTACTAGGGGTCCAGGAAGCCCCTCTGCACTGAAAAAGCTGGAACGTTGACTTTAATTAAATGTATTATGTCAACAGATTTCACATAACTGTATCAGTTTAGTTGAAAGCAATAATGTTAAGTTGAACTTAGTATTATTATGCCATCATCTCTGCCTTCCCATGTCCACCACTATTTTAAGTTTTTTTTGTGATCAAATTTTTTATTGAGCTTAATACACAACATGTACAACCAAAAACACAACACGTTTTTGAATAATAACTAAAGTACATAAGAAAAAGAAAAATGAGATAACAGCAGTTACTCACAAAATATACAAAATGCAGAATACAGAATACATATGTAAGCTTAAAATAATAATAGAGAAACAAAAATAAAATAAAGCAAAATAAAACAAACCCAACCCTCCCTCCCAGACACCTAAACACAAACAGACACACACAGGTGTTGGGTGCCAGCACTCAGGTATCAGAGAGTTTATATACCATCACTAACACATGCACACACACACACACACACACACACACACACACACACACACACACACACACACAAACAAACACAGGGAAATGCTATGGTCACAATTTGAAAGGCTGTGGATTAGGGGAAGGAAGAAATCATTCTAAAAGATCTTTGAAGGAATCAACTGCAGAGCGCCAATTGTTTACATTGGTGTCACTTGTCCTGTTAATTCGGGCAGTTGACAACTCTAGATAATCAACATCCAGAGAAGCAAGGACCCAGTGTCTGAAGGTGAGCGAATTAGGAGGCTTCCATCGAACCGAAAGCATCTTTTTAGCAGCTGTTAAGCCAGCTAATAAGATGCGCATCTTAAGCTTGAAAATATCGAGCTTGGACAGATCATTTAACTGAAGGAGGGGCACAGTCACCGGAACTGTCACTGAAAGCAGAAACCAGAAGCCACTTTAGTCCAGAACAATGCGACTGGAGGACAGTCCCACATCATGTGAATAAACGTGCCAGGGGCCTTCATAGTGCATAAACTACATGAGGGATCATCTATCACTTTCATGCAGTGAAGTTTACACGGGGTTAGATATGTACTGTGGACATAGTTAAAGTGGATCTGTTGGTGATCAGGATTCCGAGAGGCCTCTTTTATGCTTGACCGAACACCCTCCCAACTGAATCAGGGTCCAAAACTGGACAATCACGTCTCCATACTCTGTCCAGCGATACGGTATCGTAGGAAGTCTCCAGAAAGAAATGATAGTGTGGACACCATACCCCTGTTTTTTCCTTGTAATCACTCCTTCAAGGGAGACAAAGCAGACAGAGTGAAGTTCATGTTAGTGTTGGCACATGGAGGAGAGCTGGTAAGTCGGTTAGTGACCCAGCTACATTAGCCTTGGTTATGGAAGGTTTTTTGAGTCGGGGAAAAATAAAGCCTTTTTGATTCAATCACTGCCTCTGTTTTGATTGCTGCGCTACCACTTACCTCTTTTGTCGGCCCAGTCCTGTTACAGTATCAATAGAGTATCCAAAGAACACACAATTAAAAAATAATTACTAAGTTTGAATCCTTATACAAAATATAGTATGCAAAGTTGTGTGCAGTATTAAAATAAAATTGAAATATAAATGCAATAAGGTTGCATGAGTACTATAGAAACGCTAGTGGGATTTGTGGGATTTGGAGTTCTCTTGGTCTCAGACCACACTAGTCTGGCTGTTGAGAAGGCAGAGCATGTGTAGCTGGCATCAAATTTTGTGAAGTTGATAAGAAGGGTTTATTTGGACCAATCAGAGTGAGTGATGGTTTGATCAGTGGAAACACTCATTGGTCAGGTTTTATTTAAGCTTGTATTACTATAAACATAAATAAAGCTAGTCTTACTTTGGTGAAAGAGAACTTGTTCTGGAATAGTTATCAGTTATGTGTACCTGTTTGATTAACACTAGAACCGCCAGGGGGTCGCTGTATACCTAAAACCGCCAACGGGTAAACTTTACCCGTTACTGGAATGCATGAATTTTCAGGGTACAATGCTCTTTTATTTATCATTCTAGAACACAGGGTTCTGATATAGTTGTAGTCTCTTAATAGCCTTCTACTTACAAAAAAAACAACAACATGATAATAAAATAATATAATATAACAGTTTATTTTATATAACTGAACAGCAGATAAAACAGAACATAATAACGCAGAGAAAGAACATCAGAGAAGAACAGATAAAGAACAACAGAAAACATCAGAGAAGAAGAGGAAGAAGAACCAGAACCAGATCCACAACCAAATAAATATAAAACCACACATGGATCATAAACGCAACACAAACACTCAAACACAATTTTTGCAAACATTCAGCACCTGTGCTGTGCATTTGCCACAAACAACATCCCCACACTTCACACATTTGCAAAATGTTTTGTTCTGCTTGCAGTGCGCTTTCACCGTGCAGGTCATTCTCTTGAGCTCTTCTGCACCTGTGAAGGGCACATCTACAAGTGGTAGCGCTTTTGTTGCCATCCACTCAGCGTGCAGCTCCTGTGCCAGCTGAAGCATGAAGTCCCTTCTTTGGATGTTCTGGCTCATGCAGCTCCGGTACAGCACCCAGGCATTTATGGCAGCAAGATCCAGCACATTGTAGAAGACAGCTACATCTACGGGTGCCACCTGAGAGAAACAGAGAATTTAGGAAAAACGATTGACCAATGCAGTGTTTTCTAGGCCTACATAATAATAGAATCTAAGGTGTTCTTCCTGCTTGTTTGTTTAGGAGGCGCAATTTGCAAAATGATCAATAGTGCTCAACAATGTGGTCGAAAATTCTGTTGGCTACTCTTGAAGGGACAGCAAAATACACAGGTCTGTCAGAGGATACTAGCAATCAGACAGCATTACCCTAAAATCAATACTGAACAATTACAAAATATGAACACCCTACATATTGAACGTATTATAAATAATAATGACGATACTAATAATAATAACAATAATACCTTTCACCGAATATTGGCGAGCCATTTGGTCGAGCACGTCAACCCCTACTTTAGAGTGGTTATAATATTCCACCGTCTCTGGCTTTTTCTTCCCTTCTTCGGAGATGGCCACATGCTGGTGTTGCGTGCTGAGTATTGTTACGTTTCTCCTCGGCTTACACTGGTAAACAGAGAGCACCACTTTGTCACTTTTCAGCACCTTGGAGCTGAACAGCTCAGTTCTCCCTTGCAGATAGGGTGGAAGCTCCTGCTTGTTCTGTTTTATGGTGCCCACAAGGCTGGTGTTTTTGCTGAGAAGCGCTTTGGCGAGAGGGAGGGAGGTAAAGAAATAGTCAGTGGTGACATTTCTTCCCTTACCAACAAAGGGCTCCGCCAGCCTCAGCACCACATTCTCTCCAAGGCATTGTGTTGCTGGCCTGCTGGCCTCTTTTCCCAGGTAAGGGAAGCCATTCAGCATGTATTTGCTGTCAACATCAGTTGCCCGCCAAAACTTGATCCCAAGTTTGTCTGGCTTGTTGGACATATATTGTGTAAATGGACATCTGGCTTTGTCTCCTTTTTATCAAAGCGCAGGCAGCGCATAATGTCTGAAATCTGTTCCTCGACAGTGTTGCGTTGAAGAACGCATTGCCCCACGGTTCGGACCAGAAACTCTCCATCTCAATGTTCTTCCCACAATATGCACCTCTCACATAGATAAGGGCAATAAAGGCCTTCAGCTCATGAGAGAGACATCCCAGATGTGTTCATGAACTCTGCGTGCTTCTGCAATGGTACAATCAGGGATGTGCTCCAACATTATGCTATCACGCAGGCACATAAATGCTGTGAGTTTGTCACAAATGTTGGTCCCAATTACGTTGCTGACATGGTCCTGACTCGACTGGACCTGGTCTTGGACTTGACTTGGTCTCTCGATGTTAGTTTGATCTCGGCTACAGCCCTGCTCATGTCTTTTCCTCAATTCATGCTCCAGGTTAAACTATGATGGTTACAATTAAATTACCCTTTAAAACCCACAGGATTATTTGGAAAAATGGATTTTAGGCAACAATGGTGTTAAGAGGAGAATTCTTTATGAAAGGACATTTTGAAAACATGCTTCACCCAAAACCAACAGCCACGTGTTGCTTTGAATTGTGGAATTTAAACGGACACCACGGTCATCAGTGTGATCTTTGAAGTAATAAATGTAGGAAATATGCAGCAGCACAGACATCATTTCCTTTCAACAACAGCAGAGAAATAAATGCAACAGAAAATAATAACTAAATACAAAATGCAAATAAATCTGAAGGAATAGAGAGCTTTATACACATTATTAGACCTACAGACACAATATATAAATGTCTTACAAACTCTTAAATATGGTAATCTTTTTCATTCCTGGAGCTGTTATGCAGTGCTTTTTATCAGTGCTCCTGCCCCGGGTGTTAAACAGAGCCAAAATAAATCTGCTGTTGCTCCTAATTCATGAGTTCACAATATATGAACTCTTTTATTTGCTGCTTCTGAATCACAGCGATGCTTTACAGCAGAACCAGGAGCTGTGACATCACAGAGGAAGCACCAGCTGTGAGGCGATTATGAAATGGTTATCATTCAGATAAAAAATGTGAAGCTCCCATACAGTGTTTATGAAAGAACGAGCAATTGTTACCATGACACTGTGGGCAAATTATAATGCAATAATAATGCTTAATCACCTGAAAACCTGCACATTGTTAAAGTCTTCAGAAATTAATTAAACGGTTGGGAGGGTTCCTTTAAATCCCCTGACAATATTAATATTTACATGTAAAACTATGTAATCAGTAACCTAAAATTTAAAGTAATGTAACCTGATTACTTTCCAGTACTTTAGGATTACCTCAATATCAAATGCAAAGCGAATGAACAACAGAGACAGAGTAATAAGAGATTTTGATGAAAACCAAAAACAAATTCAGGCAATACGTCTACGTATATCAATCTTTATGTTACTTTATGTAGATGTAGCTTTTATGCTCCTAAACCTTTTCAGGTTACGCTTCGAAATCCTGTCCATGAATATCACAAACAGGATTGGTGACAAAGCGCAGCCCTGGCGGAGGCCAACCCTCACCGGAAATCGGTCCGACGTACTACAGAGGACCCGGACACAGCTCTCACTTTGGGAGTACAGAGATTGGATGGCCCTGAGCAGAGACCCCCTCACCCCATACTCCCGCAGCACTTCCCACAGTAGCTCCCTGGGAACCCGGTCATACGCCTTCTCCAAATCCACAAAGCACATGTAGACCGGATGTGCGTACTCCCAGGGCCCCTCCAGGATCCTTGCGAGAGTGAAAAGCTGGTCCGTCGTTCCACGACCAGGACGAAATCCGCATTGTTCCTCCTCAATCTGAGGTTCGACAATCGGTCGGACCCTCCTTTCTAGCACCTTAGAGTAAACTTTCCCGGGGAGGCTGAGTAATGTGATGCCACTGTGGAGCTGTTTAACTACCTCAGTGACTTCCCCCCGTGAGATTGGAGTTGATCCCCCTTCATACTCCAGCTCCGCCTCTAACATAGAGGGCGGAGTTGTCGGATTCAGGAGTTCCTCCAAGTGTTCCTTCCACTGCCCTAACACACTATCAGTTGAGGTCAACAGTGTCCCATCCTTACTGTACACAGCTTGGATGGTTCCCTGCTTCCCCCTCCTGAGGTGTCGGATGGTTTTCCAGAACAACTTTGGTGCCAACCGAAAGTCCTTCTCCATGGCTTCTCCGAACTTCTCCAACATCCGCTGCTTTGCCTCGGCCACGGCTGAGGCTGCTGCCCTTCGGGCATGTCAATATCTTGCAACTGCATCAGGAGTACCCAGGGATAACATATCCCGAAAGGCCTCTTTCTTCAGTCGGACGGCTTCCCTGACCACCGTTGTCCACCAGGAGGTTCGAGGGTTACCGCCCCTTGAGTCACCTAAGACCTTGAGACCACAGCTCCCCGCCGCAGCTTCAGCAATAGAGGCTTTGAACACCGCCCACTCTGGTTCAATGTCCCCAGCCTCCAAAGGGATATCTGAAAAGCTCCGCCGGAGGTGTGAGTTGAAGGCCTCCTGGACTTGGGACTCCTCCAGACGTTCCCAGTTCACCCGCACTACACGTTTGGGCTTACCAGGTCTGTTCATAGGCTTCTCCTGCCACTCGACCCAACTCACCACCAGATGGTGATCAGTTGGCAACTCCGTTCCTCTTTTCACCCGAGTGTCCAAAACATGATACGATAACAAAATTGATCATGGACCTTCTGCCTAGGGTGCTCTGGTACCATGTACACTTATGAGCATCCTTATGTTTGAACATGGTGTTTGTTATGCCCAATCCATGACTAGCACAGAAGTCCAGTAACAAACCACCACTCCGGTTCAGATCAGGGGGGCCGTTCCTCCCAATCACGCCCCTCCAAGTGTCTCCATCATTGCCAACGTGTACGTTGAAGTCTCCCAGCAAGACTAAGGAGTCCCCTTCAGGAGCCCCATACAGGACTCTTTTCAGGGTGCCCGAGAAGGCCGAATACTCTGAACTGCTGTTTGGTGCATAAGCACACACAACAGTCAGAGTTTTCCCCCCAATAACCTGCAGGCGTAGGGAGGCGACCCTCTCGTCCACTGGGGTAAACTCCGACAAAGCAGCACTCAACCGGGGGCTTGTGAGTATCCCCACACCCACTCGGCGCCTCACACCTTGGGCAACTCCGGAGAAGAATAGAGTCCAACCCCTATCAAGAAGTGAGGTTCCCGACCCCATCGCTGTTTCCCGTAGGTGGTGGGCCCGCGGGACGGGGGAAGCAGAGGTGTTGCACACGTTGCTTATTTGGGCTGTGCCCGGCCGGGCTTCCTCCGGGCCGGGTATCCTCGCTTTCAAGTGTGTTTTCCATGAGGTCTTTTGAACCAATCTTAGTCTGGCCCCTTACCTGAAACCAATTTGCCATGGGAAACCCTACCAGAAACACAAGGTTCCAGACAACACAGCCCCCAGGTTCATCGGGGCACAGAAACCTCTCCACCACGATAAGGTGCTGGTTCTCGGAAAGGCAAACTCACAAAAACAAAAAAAATAAATCAGGCGTCGACCTAATGCATTTTAAAAAAGAAGATACAGTGGGGCAAAAAAGTATTTAGTCAGCCACCAATTGTGCAAGTTCTCCCATTTAAAAAGATGAGAGAGGCCTGTAAAATCCAGGAAATCACACTGTCTGATTTTTAAAGAATTTATTTTCACATTATTGTGGAAAATAAGTATTTGGTCAATAACAAAAGTTCATCTCAATACTTTGTTATATACCCTTTGTTGGCAATGACAGAGGTCAAACGTTTTCTGTAAGTCTTCACAAGGTTTTCACACACTGTTGCTGGTATTTTGGCCCATTCCTCCATGCAGATCTCCTCTAAAGCAGTGATGTTTTGGGGCTGTCGCTGGGCAACACGGACTTTCAACTCCCTCCAAAGATTTTCTATGGGGTTGAGATCTGGAGACTGGCTAGGCCACTCCAGGACCTTGAAATGCTTCTTACGAAGCCACTCCTTCGTTGCCCTGGCGGTGTGTTTGGGATCATTGTCATGCTGAAAGACCCAGCCACGCTTCATCTTCAGTGCCCTTGCTGATGGAAGGAGGTTTTCACTCAAAATCTCACGATACATGGCCCCATTCATTCTTTCATTTACACGGATCAGTCGTCCTGGTCCCTTTGCAGAGAAACAGCCCCAAAGCATGATGTTTCCACCCCCATGCTTCACAGTAGGTATGGTGTTCTTTGGATGCTACTCTGCATTCTTTCTCCTCCAAACACGACGAGTTGAGTTTTTACCAAAAAGTTCTATTTTGGTTTCATCTGACCATATGACATTCTCCCAATCCTCTTCTGGATCATCCAAATGCCCTCTAGCAAACTTCAGACGGGCCTGGACATGTACTGGCTTAAGCAGGGGGACACGTCTGGAACTGCAGGATTTAAGTCCCTGGCGGCGTAGTGTGTTACGGATGGTAGCCTCTGTTACTTTGGTCCCAGCTCTCTGCAGGTCATTCACTAGGTCCCCACGTGTGGTTCTGGGATTTTTGCTCACCGTTCTTGTGATCATTTTGACCCCACGGGGTGAGATCTTGCGTGGAGCCCCAGATCGAGGGAGATTAGCAGTGGTCTTGTATGTCTTCCATTTTCTAATGATTGCTCCCACAGTTGATTTCTTCACACCAACCTGCTTACCTATTGCAGATTCAGTTTTCCCAGCCTGGTGCAGGTCTACAATTTTGTCTCTGGTCTCCTTTGACAGCTCTTTGGTCTTGGCCATAGTGGAGTTTGGAGTATGACTGTTTGAGGTTGTGGACAGGTGTCTTTTATACTGATAACGAGTTCAAAAAGGTGCCATTAATACAGGTAACGAGTGGAGGACAGAGGAGCCTCTTAAAGAAGAAGTTACAGGTCTGTGAGAGCCAGACATCTTGCTTGTTTGTAGGTGACTAAATACTTATTTTACAGAGGAATTTACCAATTAATTCATTAAAAATCCTACAATGTGATTTCCTGGATTTTTTTTTCTCATTCTGTCTCTCATAGTTGAGGTATACCTATGATAAAAATGACAGGCATCTCATCTTTTTAAATGGGAGAACTTGCACAATTGGTGGCTGACTAAATACTTTTTTGCCCCACTGTATATGCAATAAAGAATAATCAAAGTAGCCTAAATGAAAACCAAATAGAAAATTCAGGTAGTCTATATATAATATATCTTAGTGTAAATGTATTGAAACATTGTGATCTTGCTGGTATTTATTTTTACTGTTCCAGTAATCTGATTACAATAACAGTTTCCCTTTTTTCTGTATCCTGATGACGTCATCCTGTTATATCCTGTTGTAATCTGTAACTCCCTGAGCCTGGCAGGGAGTTTTAAAGGACATCACATCTTTCCCTGGTTGATCAGCGCTTTAACAACAAGACAATGCCGCCCTCTAGTGGCTGTAGCAACAGCCGAGGGAGGTTAGTCTGGCATTGGAGGAGGTGGAGTGCTGCTCTTGTCTCGTGTCAAACTAAATACATGGACTTCTTTCAGATCATACTTATTACAACCCAAACCTTTCCTAATAACTGTATCAAGTTCATTTGTTTTCTTTTAATTCAGATTCAGACTCTTGCTCTGTGCGCAGCATAAGGATGGTGAGCAGCTGATGACTGCCCCTCAATGGGCTGATAACATCCAAACTGAGATCCTGAGCAACTTCCTTTATTACTGTGTCTCACCTTTACATATAGACTTAACCGAGACCATAGGGTTGAAACTCGGTTTGATTTGACTTCTCTATTTCTTCTCACATTGTGTTTATCACTTTGAGCCATACTGTGTCATCCACCAGCTGATGAGCCCTGAGGAGGCAAATTTGGTGTTGATTCAGGAACATCGTTCTGAAATCCCATGTTCACCAGTAGGCCTACATATGGGTTCAGGTGTCTTAAAACTAAAACAGTGAACTGAACCCTGCTGGAAGAACGTCAGGGCTGAGACAACAAGAGACGCTCCTCTAAGTGAGAGTGAGGATGATTGACAGCTGACCTGAAAAACCTCTGGATGGCCTCAAATCTCAGATCTCACACCACAACCAACTCTGAAGACTTCCATCTGATAAGTGAACCAGAACCAGAAGCGGTTTTATTACCAACTAGGTTTACACAAACTAGGAATTTGCAATGGAAAAATAAAGACAATTTTTTACACAACTGTAATATGTGAGAAACAGAGTACAGTCAAATATAATCAAATATGTCAAATACTATATTCAAAGTGGAGAGCTGTGCAGGTTAAAGAGAGGTAGTGTGGAGCAGAGATGTGCAACATGTGCAGGATTTACAATATTCAAAGAACAAGATGTTGATCACATGATAATGTTTTTATGGGATAGATAATAGTCACAGTCAGTACTAACGTTTTGTGACCCCTTCCTGAGAAGATAAACACACAGCAGAAAACTGAGGTGCATCAGTCTGAGAATATGAGGGTTCTCTGCTCTGTGTTACTCATAAAGCTCCTCTGATATCTTCATTGTAGCAGAGACTTCAGATCAAATGTCCCTCAGTAGAAACGTGTGCTTATGTGTTGAATTGAAATGGTTTAATCTGTGCTGTTTGAGACAGCGCTGTGTAGATGTTGGATTGAACTGAATGGGGGCTTTACAGAATCATCACATGTACATGTGTACCTCAAATACTGTACACTACATTCATTTAACACCATTGTTTGCAAAACGTTATGAATGAATATCCAATAGATGTGAAGATCAACCACCAACACTCAGTATCTCCTGAGGAAACTGGTTTGACTGAACCAGCTCAAAATGAAATGTTGAATCTTTTTTAAACACATTTTTTTGTAATATAATTATTTAGTGAATCCAGAAAGTCATGAAAAATGAAGATGTATCTTATTATGTATTTTCAAACCTACATGGCTGTAGAGAGGGAAGGTTGTGTTAGTAACTGAGACATTGACAGCTCTATGCCTGGCAGATGGTCATCATCACGGCTCACTGCCTCCACCTGGAGACATCAGAACTTCCTCTCAGGATGAAGCTCTTGATTTAAATTTAAAGTCCACGTGACTCCACGTGTGAGACTGTGAGGAATCGGGACTCATTTACAAAGTCACAGGACCAGAGTGACTCAACATTCGCTTTCATATGGGAACATTGGGAACAGTTTCATAAGTGAGTAAGTTCTAATAAACAGTATTAACAGAGTGATGGTGTGTGTGTGTGTTCCAGGGCCGGAAGCCGGGCTACTTCTCCTTCCTGGACCCCTTTTCTCCGGCCGTGTGGCTTTTCATGCTGCTGGCCTACCTCGCCGTCAGCTGCGTCCTCTTCCTCGCTGCCAGGTAAAGTGTGTGTGTGTGTGTGTGTGTGTGTGTGTGTGTGTGTGTGTGTGTGCTAGCTCCTGCTAAAGTGCTACTGCTGGTCTGGCTGTACAAAACATGTCCACTGGCCCCTCAAAATCTCACTTATTCAGATTCAATAAAACTCAATGCCATTTATGATGTTGTGTTATGATTTGTTGATTTCTTCTGGACTTTCAAAAATCTGCAGATAATAATAATAACGCTTTATTTATATAGTACTTTTCCAACAGCAGGTGCAGCTCAAAGTGCTTTACATAGGGCACCCATCATAAAAACACAAATAAAAACTAACAAGAAGAACTTCTCCTCAGATCAGATGCTAACACCTCTTTTGAACACATGCAGCATGACAACATAACACAGTGTTTCAACAAGGAGGTAAAAGGTATGATACTAAAAACAGTAAAACAGATAATGATCCCTCTCAAAGAAATAAAGGAAGACAAAATAAATCAATACAACAAAATCTAAAAATGTATTTTGTAAATAGCTTAAACTTGTGTACACAAAAAAATACGTAAACTTAATTATAATAGAGGATAAATCATTAAGAGACTAAAAAAACAACTTAAAAGGAAATGTTGCCGATATAACTGTTAAATAATAATATTTAGAACATATAAAACCTTTAAAATAAATAAAACAATATAAAGTTTTATACTAAAAACTCAATTTTAAGAAGGAAAGTGTTGCTAATAAAAAGATGTGTCTAGATGTCCTGAATGTCCCGCTTTTCTCACTGTAAAAACTGTGCTTCAGTCTCAGTGCATGTCTTTTTCTGCCACTTCCCTTCCTCCCTCTGTCTGACCCCGACTGTCATTTAGTTATTCACAGGAACATTTACAGGACTGTAACTCCGGTCTTATGTCATTAACAGATATGTTGTGTAACTATGTTGTGTTATCTGTGTTTTAAGTGAAATTGTATCATACCTCTCTGCCTCTCTCACTCTCAAATACATCCTTAACTTTCTTTCCCTCTGATTAATAACTTTAATACATACAGACACTTTGATCAGACAGTTTAATGTCCCTGATGTAGAGTCTGTGCTTATTGGTTTGGGCTCTTGTGTTGGAATGTGTTTCAGAGTAGAAAAAGTCAGGAGGATGTGTTTGTGTCTGTAGTGAAGTCTGGTCCGTTTCTATTCTGACTACCCCCCCAGACTCAGCCCTTATGAGTGGTACAACCCTCACCCGTGCCTGCGGGAGCGACGGAACGTTCTGGAGAACCAGTACACGCTGGGGAACAGTCTGTGGTTCCCGGTCGGGGGCTTCATGCAGCAGGGCTCAGAGATCATGCCCCGGGCACTCTCCACCCGCTGCGTCAGCGGGGTCTGGTGCGTACACCTGCTTCTCACTCATCAGCTGTCAGACACAACAAATAAAAAAGTTCCTATGCATTCAAAGTTTACGATTAAACATGCAATGTGTCAATCTGCCACTGGGGGGCCTCTCATACTAAATTACAATTTCTTCTGTTGTGTCTTAATTTTGATACTTTTTATTTGTTTTTAAATGTTTTATTGTAAAAAAATGGATTATTGGCAGAAACTGTTTCATTGTGTATGAATATGTATGGAAGTAAGTTAATAAAAACTTAAAGAAAAAAAAAAATGAAGAACCTAAATCTGCAACCTAAGTAACATGTAACTAAATATGTAATCCAAATGTAGTGGAGTCAAAGTATAACGTAGCATAAGATAAAATACTCATGTAAATTACAAATACCTACATTTTTAACTTCAATACTTGAGTTAATGTACTTGGTTACAGAGTGGAGAATGATGACATATCATGGAGGCTAACCCAAGACATCACAAGGACTCCCTCAACGAAGCAGTGGGAGCTTCCATTGGACTTAAGAAAATTGCAGAAAAAAAGGACGTTATCAAACACATGCTACTGACACATTTTGTTCAGCAGATTAATCTCCAGATAATAACACCTCCTTATGATTTCTGTAGCGGTGATGCAGTCACCAGAGGTAAAATGCTAACATTAGTCTGAAAACAAACAGAAGTCCCATATGTAAAGCTTATAGAAGCTGTTGTCCTTGACTTTTTTGATTGAATTTGTAGTTGTTTTTATTCTTAACTTTCCTTTTCTTTTGATTCCATGCTAAGACGTTATAACTTCTTTGAACAATGCTCTTGGCAGCAGCTAGTCTTCAAATGTAAATCCAGCTCCTCCTGGCTCTGCTCAGGCTCATGAGCTGGAGCTGAACAGATGGAGGAGGGTCTCTCATGTGATTATGGCTCAGCCTCTCTTCCTGATGTGTTTCCTCCCCTCATCTACTTCGCTCCTCCTCTCCTCTTCCCCTCCTCTCCTCCGATTCTCCTCTCTTCCTCTCTTCTACTCCTCATTTCCTCTCCTCCTCTGTCCTGCTCCAAGCAGCTGACCCTGACCCTAAATATTTCACATGTGAACCAGTGGTGATATCTCTCGTGTCCAACTGTGTTGTTAAAGTTTGGATGTCTGACTCTTGGTGGAGAGTCTTTTTTATTCTGGTTATTCCCTCAGTATATTATCAGAGGGGTAGCGCTCGCTCATGTACAGGGCGAGTAAGATAAGATAAGATGTACCTTTATTAATCCCTGTGGGGAAATTCAAGTGTTTATGCAGCAACAGAGAAGAGGAAAAAGAGTACAGATTCACACAGGGATATGAAACACACATTTAAATGAAAAAATAAGAATTCTAAATGAAAAAAAATATATATACAGATATGTAACGAAAGTATTGTTAAAAATATACACATGTATGTGTGCAGAAAGAAAGTGCAGGTCAAAGTTAGTGCAAGAGTGCAGGCTTGATGTGCAGTCCGGGTTACTGTCAGTGAGTCACATGGTTAACCCCTTGTTGTGCAGCTTGATGGCTACAGGCACAAAGGAGTTTCCCAGGCGCATAGTGCTGTGCCGAGGTGGGTTAGTCTGTGGCTGAACGTACTCCTCATCTTCACTAGTCTGCATGGAGGGGGTGGGAGGGGTTATCCAGGATACTGTCCAGTTTCCTCCAGGTCCTCCCCTCGGACACCTCCTCCAGATTGTCCAGTTTAACTCCAACAACAGAGCTAGCCTTCCTCACAAGCTTGTTCAGCCTGTCAGCATCCGTTTGTTGGTGTTCCCCCCAGCACACCACGGGAAAGAAGAGCACACTGGCCCCCACAGACCGGTAGAACGTCTGCAGCAGCCTCATGCACACGTTGAAGGACCTGAGCCTCCTCAGGAAGAACAGCTTGCTCTGTCCCTTCCTGAAGAGAGCATCAGTGTTGTCTGACCAGTCCAGTTTATTGTTGAGGTGCACTCCCAGGAACTTGTAGCTGTTCACCACCTCCACCTCCTCCCCCCTGATGGTGACGGGGGTTAGAGACCTCTTCGTGCTCTGCCTGAAGTCCACCACCAGCTCCTTAGTCTTGCTGATGTTGAGCTGGAGGTGGTTGTTGTCACACCAGCCTACGAAGCTCTCCACCAGGGCCCTGTACTCCTCCTCGTTATCATCTGTGATGCAGCTGACGGTGGAGGAGTCATCGGAGAACTTCTGTAGGTGGCATGAGCCGGAGTTGAAGCGGAAGTCAGAGGTGTAGAGGGTGAACAGGAATGGTGACAGCGCAGTTCCTTGGGGGGCTTCAGTGTTGCTCACCAGCACATCAGACACGCTGCCCTGCAGTCTGACATACTGAGGTCTGCTGGTGAGGTAGTCAGTGATCCAGGCCACCAAGCTGTGATCCCGCTGCATCAGTGACAGCTTCTCAGTGGAGAAGAAGTAGAAGAGGTGGGAAATGGTGCCAGAGAACTCCTGCTGTCATTTTCAGCTGGAGAAAAATGCCATGAAAGCCCTTTTTTCTTGTTCAGCAGGGTTTTAATGTCCCCATTGGTCCAGGGTTTATTGTTTGGGAAGCATTGTTCCTTTTTGGTGGGTACAATGCTCTCTTCACAGAAACTGATGTAGTCCGTGATGCACTGTGAGAGTCCATTGTAATTATCAGGTGTGACCTTAGATGACCCCAGAAAAAACCCGATATACACTCTATATATATATATATATACTTTTAGGATATTATGATTAACCGTATTAATTATGATGATATTTTTTTTATTATATATACTTTTACATTTAAATATGAAAAGTTTATATAAATGTAAGATAAGATAAGATGAACCTTCATTAATCCCCGTGGGGAAATTCAGGAGTTAAAGCAGCGACAGAGAGAATGAAAAACAGGACATACAGATTCACAGAGGATAATACAACTAAATACAATTCAAATTAAAATGATGCACAGGTAAGTAACTGTAAAAACAAAAAGTGAATTAAATCAACATACATACATTTTTGTGTCCGGATTGTTAAATATATTTACATTTGTGTATACAGATACTGATGCAGGTCAAAGTCTTTGCGCAAACAGAGCAGGTTTTATGTGCAGTCCGGGTTATTGTTGAGTGAATTGCATTGTTAACCCCTTGTTGTGAAGTCTGATGGCATATATATGCATATATATACATTTCACCTTCCGTTGGATTGCTGTATTGTCTCTCCCTCTGTCTGCTTCCTGCTTCCACTGGCAGCTCCTTATGAAGAGACAGAGAGGAGTGAGGGTTTGAGAGTATCTCAGGGTAACCAGAGCTGCTCTTCCTCTCTGTCCTCACAGGTGGGCCTTCACCCTCATCATCATCTCATCCTACACGGCCAACCTGGCGGCGTTCCTGACCGTGCAGAGGATGGAAGTTCCCATCGAGTCTCCAGATGATCTGGCTGATCAGACCAACATCCAGTACGGCACCATCCACGGGGGATCCACCATGACCTTTTTCATGGTGAGATGGGAGAGAAGCTGCTCACTGTGTTTCAGAGGATGTTAGGCAAACATCTAGAGGAAGATTCAGATGGTTCACATCGATATCTATCAATGTCATTGACAGAAAAGGACTTAAATGTAGTTTTTAAAAAAGGTGTTAGGCATGCCTTCACTTTGGATCCAGCACGTTATACTCTTGATATACTGTCCAACAATATGACAAAATGAAAAATGATTACTAAAAATGTAACTTTTAACAGCAGAAAAAAACGATAAAAGCATTCATTGAGACATTTAGAAAAATCACAGCAGACTATTTTATTTAAAGATGACCACAATTAAAACATGTGATACCATACATTTTGTCAGACCTTCTTTTCTCTTATTCATTTTATTTCCTTATATTTTTTGTTTTATTTGTATTTATTTCCTTATTATTAAACTGCTTGTTGTTTGGATAATATTACAGGTAATGAGTGGTCATTTATTACTCAGACAAAGACAAAAGAAAAGTTTGAAAATAACGTGCGCACGAGAAAGGCCAAAATATCCTTAACATGAATTCAGAGTTTAAATATAACTAAATGAATGAATGTTCTTTCAGTCTCACACATAAGCATACGATTCTGCATATTGTTTTTATATACAAATAGGCCTATATATATATTTATTTATTTTTTTCATTTTAGCTTTATGGTTTAAAAGAGACACATTGGTGTGCTGCTGATGAATATCTAAGGCAGAAAGTAATATTTCCAATGAGGATGTAAGTCCAGTAAACATACATGACTGTATTTGAGGTAAGACAAGTGCAAGCAACTCCTCATGTCATGTTTTATATCTGTAAAAAATAAAAAAGTTAAAGAAAAAGAAACTTAAGTAAAATCTTGTGTAAAATAGGAAAATGGTCTGCTGGCTCGACTGGATAGACTGAAGTTTTCAACATTATCTGATGAATAAAAACTGACACTTGACAGTACAAAAATACTATAGAGAAAACACTTTGACAAAAACTTGAATATAATAACTGTTGGTCCACTCACACTGGACTCAAACTCTGTAGCTGTCTTGGTCTGAACTGTGACGGTGACCCTGCTGCGTGTTCCTGCAGAACTCTCGGTACCAGACGTACCAGCGCATGTGGAACTACATGTACTCCAAGCAGCCCAGCGTGTTCGTGAAGAGCACGGAGGAGGGCATCGCCCGCGTTATCAACTCCAAGTACGCCTTCCTGATGGAGAGCACCATGAACGAGTACTACCGCAGCCTCAACTGCAACCTGACGCAGATCGGGGGCCTGCTGGACACCAAGGGATACGGCATCGGCATGCCCCTGGGTGAGTGTGGGGTAATGCTACTGTGTATGTTAAAATCCCTTTGAGGGAAGGTGATGGGAGGGGCTAGGGGTTCATTTACCATGCAATGATGTGACATTTACAAAATGAGACCATTCAGAGAAGAAAGAAATTGTCTGTAAGGCAGAGTTTGGTGGTATCAGTCTTTCCACCTGACTCAATGCAAGGAATTACATTGTTAGTTTGTTAGGTGTTTTTTTTATTTGCTCCAAAGTCTGGATTTTTCGGCTGCACATAATACTTTAATAAATTCCATAAGCAGATGATAATAATAATAATAATAATTGTAGCGGCAAAAACTCCCTATGAGTGATGCCACTGAGAGGCTAAAAGTTGCTGTTCGCTGTGACATATTCCATACAAGAGTCTGTAGTCATTTATAGTTCACGGTGTTTAATAAACAAACAAAACAAACAGTTTCCAAGTCTGGACCACACGGTCAACAGAAAGGAGTTTAGGAGTTCTGGGCTGTAGTAGGTTAGCATCAGCAGACCTGAGGTAGCGGTTGGGAGTGTGTCGTTGGATGAGGTCACAGAGGTAGGGGGGGCTAGGTTGTTGAGGGCTTTGTAAGTGAAAAGTAAGATTTTAGAGTCAATACAGTGTTGGATAGGGAGCCAGTGGAGGTCTCCGAGGATAGGGGTGATGTAGTCGGAGCGCCGGGTGGAGGTGAGCATGCAGGCAGCTGAGTTTTGGACATATTGAAGTTTTTTGAGGATGTAAGCAGGTGAACCATACAGAATGCTGTTGCTGTAATCAAGACGGGATGTAATGACAGCATGGAGCAGAGTTTCAGCAGCAGTGGATGACAGGAAGGGTCTGATGCGGGCGATGTTCTTTAAGTGGAAGAAGGTGTTGTTTTGTGACCTGGTTAATATGAGGGAGGAAAGTGAGGGTGGGGTTGAGGATGTTGCCAAGGTTGCGGACATGAGTGGAGGGGCTGACAATGAAGCCGTCGGATGGCAAGGGAAACATCCTGGGTTGAGCGGGTAAGTGAGTTTGGGCCGATGGTCAACAGATCACCTGAAGACATCAGTGGTCTGAATTTAAGACAGAATTTAATAAAGGGGAAGATAATGCAAAGCTACACAACAATCAGGAATATGACTGAGTGAACACATGTGGAGGACTCTATAAAATGACTCAGGAACAGAGGTTTGATTTCAAAGTCTTTACTGGCAAAGGTTCGGTACACAGTGAAGTCAATTGGAAGGCAAACAAAACAGACAAGGATAAGGCAGGAGCTGGGTCAGGAAAGGAAGCTGGGTCCGGTACACGTCGAAGCTAACTCCTAGGGAATATAATGCTGGAACGCTTGAAGATACAAAGACGAACTGACACTGAGGGGAATGTGGACACCGACTAAATACACAGGGGGAAGGGATGATAATGGGGCACAGTTGAACTAATTAGGGAAGTTGCGCAGGTGGGTTCAATCAAGGAGCAGGAAGAGATGACACTGAAATGAGAGGAACAAAATAAAACAGGAATATAACAAAACATAAACTTGCTGACTAGGGCCTTAGAGATGCAGGATGCATCAAACATTGTGAGACAAAAACAAGCTACTTTTCAAACATTAGACAGAAAGGATTATTTCTAAATGATATTTATTACTGCCAGGTTTGTTGACTGGACAGTGGAACACCAACCTAGAACATCAAGGGACAGCTGGGTCAAGTGTCAATCACTCTGTACCATGTAAAGCAGGGTTGTCCAAACTGTTTTCACTGACATACAGAAGAACATAGGAAGGGGTGGGCCCCTCACTACAGGAGAGGTAAATTGCCTCACAAGTTAAGTTATTAGTTAGCTAAATCAATCAAATGTAGGTAAATCTTGCTGGATAATTTAATATATGAAAAAACATCACAGTTCTCCACAGGGTTTCATTTATTCTGTTACAAAAAGTGTTGGCAGCTAATCCCTTAAAACAAGGGTATATTTAAAGCTTGTTATGTAAATTAATAATTGGGCATTTTCTTATCAACTAAGATTTGGTACAAAATGTTTTCAACTTAAATAGACTGAATGTATTAGAAAATGTGACTTATTTACACATGAATACTGTGTCATATATTTGTATACAGTATACACACTAATATATTTGGAATAATTTTGTTTTCAGAAACATTCCTCTTTTCTTTCCAATTTACACGAATATTGTATTCCAGCTTTTATGGGCAACAGGGTATATTTAAGGTACAATATAAGACAATCACAAGATTCACATGTTGGAAATATTCCATTTTACTTCTACAATTAGCAATTAAAAATGGACCACAGGCCACAGTTGGCTCCCGGGCCGTAGTTTAGACACACCTGGTGTAAGGCAACATTGGAGACCATACATCTTTTAAAAATGGCCTTTGTTTTTAAGGTAGTGTAATGAGTGTTGAGTCTTTTGCACTTTACTGACTGGATACTGCAACAGAGTTGAATCAAATGTAATTTTAAGTTTGTTATGGTACAGAAAAATACAATTGTCAGAAAGATGGATGTATCTTGAGTACAGGCATGTATAAGGACTAGACGGAGTTGATGATGGAGTTCTCTCCTTGCCTTGGAAGTGTGCACCTCTCAAACGTTTGTAGTACTCTCTGGGAGGCTCACTGCAGGAACTCTTATTAGTTAAAGGTCCCCTGTTATGCTAAATGCACTTTTTGCTGTGTTTATTATACATACATATGTGTCCCCGGTGTGTAAGGAGACTCACAAAGTGTCAGAAAATACAGCCCTCTCTCTTTCGCTCCTTACCCACATCTCTAAAAACGGGGGTACAAACGAGCTGATCCAGATTTACTGTCCTTATGACATAATAAGGGAAATGTGGGCTGGCCTTACATTGAACTCCTGGCAACGTCCTGCCGACGTTACAGGTCCCAACCTATCGTCCCCCATATACAGTCCGCGAGCTGAATCCCCCCCAGCTGTGTGTCTGTGTGTTCAGCAGGATGTCTGCAGGAGGGACTTAGAGTTGCTGTATATATAATACATATAGTGTCTCTGTTCTAGTGGTAAACACTGAGAAAGAACAAGCTATGAGCTGTATCAGAAACAATGCGCCACGTGTTCTGGAAGTATTATGGTCTGTGTTTACATTAGCAAGCATCGCTAACACTCAGTGCTAACGCTGTACTGGAGAGACTATGTGTAATATAAAGGTCCTGTCCTTGTGGTAAACCGAGAGAGAAACGTTTGAGCTCCATACTGTTTCAGAAATAATGCTGGATGTGGTTTGGAACATAATATGGAGTTTAATCACGGCAGCGTTTAGCTGAGTTTCTCCTGGTAGAAAACTCTCTTCAGAGGAGAGATCATGATGCTCCAAAGGGGCGTGGCCAGTAGCAGCTCTAAAGGGGGTGGCCAGCAGCAGCTCCAAAGGGGCGTGGTCAGCAGCAGCTCTAAAGGGGCGTGGCCAGCAGCGGCTAGGTCATTTAAAGCTACAGTCACAGAATCAGCACTTCAGGAACAGGGCTGAAATAGAGGGGGATGAGGCATGCTACAATGGGGGATCTGTTTGGTATTTTCAGCATCATACTGTATTTCTGTGGCTCAGAAGCACATGGGGCAGACTATCTCCTGGAGGATAACTATATCTCACCACTGTCTGTGTCAGAGCAAGGGGAAGTCTGTCTCTCAGCAGAGGTAGAGACTGTACAGGGAGCTCCCCTATCATCAGGGGAGGAGTATGAGGAGCCAGAGTCAGAGCAGCTGAACCACCTGGTGCAGCAAAACGTTCCTCCTCCTGTGAGCTCAGACCTCACCCCGCTGAGTGGGTCTCTTTATACGGAGCACGGCTTTAAATGAGTGGTCTTAACCTCAGGGAAAGGACCAGCAACGAGTGCTCTAAGGGAATCTAATAGCACTTCTTTTTCTCAGGCAAGGCTGTTGGCCTGTAAGAAATAGGAACAAGGGTTAACAAAGTTACTTTAGCTGCAGGTTGTGCAACACACCTGTCATTAGTCAGTCTCTCATCTCTCTTGCTCTCTCTGAAACTTTTCCTCCTGATGAGTTCAGGGCAACCGGCTCAGGCTCTGTTTTGTTCCAATAGAAGAATCCAGTGTTGTGGACACCTTGTAGTGTAGCTGGAGCAATACTCTGTGGGGGCCTATACTATAGCTATAGTAGCTGTTGCAGTGGTTACAGTGAGCAGATCAGTTTGGGAGAATCTCTGACTGAAATGTACTGACTAAGGCAGGGGTCTGCAACCGTTTGGACCAAAAGAGCCATTTTGCCCCCTCTTCCACCAATTATTTTTCTCAGGAGCCGCAAAAAATAATTATTTTAAAGCTTGATAGCTTATAAAGTTTTATATATTGTTATACCATATACAAAAACTTCAGATTGTTATTTATAACATTATAGAAATAATTGGTATTTTTACCTCTAATAATAAACACAGAACTCTTATAAAGAGAATTAAAATAATACACTGGCACTTGTAGGCCTATTTTAAAATAAATTAAATACAGCACTTGGGGGAGTCGAAGAAAATAAATCAAATTAAAATGGGTCCACTTTGAAATAAAGAAAACATAAAGCTGCTCCCTAAAAACAGTTAACATAAGCATCAGGCCGGTTGGATTTGGACCGTTAGGGACATTATTCAGAAATACCGTTCTCCTACACATGTGAAACACTCACACACACAACTGAAACCAAAATCATTTACAAACATATGTACAATTCTTTCATTAACACATAGGAGACGCTCTCACACACACATAAGAAACGCTCTCACACACACATAAGAAATCCAAAGTTGTTCACATATACATGTGAGGTTTTATTCCTCCAATAGTGAAGGCTGCAGCATCAACCGTCACACCTGAACACAAACACAGCTCCCAGGAGCCTTTTTTTCAGGGAGCGACTAGGCGCAGTGAGTTGGACATAGTTCAACATTTGCAACAGAGCAGCGCGCACCGCTTGTCATGTGAGGAGGAACAACCAATCACAGCCGAGAGACATCTTTACCTCCGTTAACATCAGTGTGCGGAAAATATGGAGGGGAAGTTAAAAGTAAAAATGTATTAAAACCGTGTTTTTCATTTATTTATGTGTCACAGTATCACCTCAAACCATGCAACAAAATATCAATATTCCTACAAATAATTTTATTTTATTTCCATCTTATTTCCGTCGAAGCTCAATGGAGAACTGATATGCATTAAGATAACCGTCTAAAACACAGGCAGTGTGTGTCCTAATTGTTGGAGCATCTACCTTGACATCAAATGTTGAAAACCTGTGTAATAACTTTGAATCCCTGCTGTTCTAATGTTGAACTACATGTTTGTCACTTCCTACAGTAGCAGGATCAACCTGAATAAAAGCACATATTCTTCACACTGTTCTTGTCTATAAGTGTAGCCGGATTTCCAATCCTGTGGGGGACTTAAAACAAATCATGGCAGGTTTTGGAAGTGGAATCAAACACCTGGAATTTCACTAAAAAAGTATAAATGTGATTATTTCTGGTATGAGTAAATCTGCTTATATAATAAATGAAAAACTGAGTTTTAAGTTCCAAGTAATCAAGAAGGAACACGCACTTTATAGACAAAGGTATTGGGACACCTACACATTACAACCACAGGAGCTTTTATGACATCCCATTCCAAACTCTTAGGCATTAATGTGAGGTTGTCCCCCCCTTTGCCGCTGGAACAGCTTCCACTCTTCTAGGAAGGCGTTCTACAAGATGTTGGAGTGTGTCCCATTCATCCAGAAGAGCATTTGTGAGGTCAGACACTGATCTTGTACGAGAGGGCCTGGCTCTCCGTTAAATTAATCCCAAAGGTGTTCGATGGGGTTGGGGTCAGGGCTCTGTGTGGGCCAGGCTGTACGCTCTCACACACACATAAGAAATCTAAAGTTATTCACATATATGTGTGAAACGCTCTCACACACACACACACACACACACACACACACACACACACACATGAAATGTGATTTCAGTATGTTCTTTACAATATTTTTTCTATGCCTGTGTAAAATTAATGTACTAAATAATAAACTATGGCCAGTGGTTGCTCAGTCAATTCATGCCAACATTACTCAGAATACAGCCTGTTGGCTCAGCCGGCCCTACACATTTCATTGAGCTGACTCTAAACTGTCTTTGAATAGGTGCAATAAACCATAAAGTTATAACCTCAGAACAACCAGAAAAATGCACATTAAGTGCCATTCCAAACCAACGAGTGTGGAGGGGCTTATCAAGCCCTCCAACAGCGAGTCTGCACCTGACTCCACCTGCCTCTCTACGTGACCAGACCCACGCTGTGTGTGTCCCTCAGGAAACATGCTGTTACAAACAGTTCCTGCTAACATTCAGACTGGTGAACTGCAGAACAAGATATCATGTAATATCTTCATTGAGGTGTTAACTACTTCCTGTTACCTCGTATGGTTTCAACTTAGGATCATAAACCCAATTTAGTCTAGAAAACACATTTATTAGGAAGTTATTTTTATTTACAGACTGTTGTAAAAACTAAGCAGCTTATAAATAAAAGACGTTTACGAAAAACAAACGCCATTAAAGATTTTCTGAGTTTTATTTTGAAGTTATTATTTTATTTTTTGACCAAGAGATGCTGATTTGAAACCGTTGTTGCAAAAAGTTACGGCATTTCCTGTTTCTGCTGGAGAGGGGGGGAGCTTGCTGCTGTATTCACCCCCCACCTGAGAGGGAACCTCGTTCAGCTGCGAGTGAGACTACAGACGTAGTTCACTTCCCCGCGGAGTGGGAGTGGGTAGGATGTGGTTTGGAGCCTGATCTGAAAATGAGCCGTGTTTGTTTAATATGTGTATTCTATCAAATACTCAAATGTGTTCCTTAGATGTATTCTATGAAATCAAATAATGGAACTTATTCATAGCAAAACATAAATCAAACTAGCCAGCAGGCTTCTTCTCATATCTTAAAAGAGAGACGGGTAAATGTTGTTCCATCTCTCACATGCTTTTCTGTCCAGCACCCTGTGTTTATGGTCTGGCTGCTTTTTCTCCCCATGGTTAAAGAAGGTGCCACATCAGTGAATATACTGTGGGGATAATATCATCAGACAGGGAAGACGTGTTATCGTGTTTGTGAAATATTACACATCTCTCTGACCCTATAAATATTAAGAATGCCTCAGGAAATGTATCCACTGTGGGGGGGTCAGTTTATGGATGGCTGTCAGAGATACCTCTGAGTTGCTGTGGTTTATTGGTCCGCCGATAGCCATTAAACCCCAGCATGTGAGTATTAGCATGAATGATGCTAACATGACAGTGTGAGTTCCCGCAGCATATTCGCAGCAGAGAGGTTCAGAGACAGAGCGGCGAGGTGTTTGCTTATAGTTTTGATTTGACTGACTTCAGATGGTGACTGACCCGGGTCTCTGTCCTCCCTCAGGCTCTCCGTACAAAGAGGAGATCACTCTGGGGATCTTACAGCTGCAGGAGAGCAACCGGCTGGAGATCCTGAAGAGACGCTGGTGGGAGGGGGGGCAGTGTCCCAAAGAGGAGGACCACCGGGCCAAAGGTGGGTGTCACATTAGAGCCGAGACACTGAGGGAACCCTGTCCATCTCTACATCCAGCCTCTGGGAGAGAGCCAATCAAAGAGTTTTATACTCCATGCTGGACAACAGGTCCTCTCCTCCAGGATGTGTTGACCCCGGTGCTAAGATAAGATAAGATAAGATATGATACCATTTTTTTCATCAGCATAAACAAACAAGCCATTGCTCATAATTAGAAATTAAAAGAGTAGAAATAAACAATTTTAAAATATAACTGCTAGAGTAGAACATATACAGATGACCGCCTGACAAAATAACAGTATTGAAGGGCCAATTTTCAGTGAACACAATATAAAGCAGGATATCATTTACATTAAGGGTGTGAGGAATGGAATATTAAATTAAATATTAATGTACAGTGTGAAGTGAGATGTGTTTTCTGAAAAGCTAAACGGCAATCTGTAGTTGTTTAGTTTTTTTCCCTCCATTGAGGCATTTGCCAGTAATCGCCCAGTGTTGTGGGTATGTGAGGGAGCTGTGGTCATTACTCAGGGGGTACAGTGGATCGTTGCCTTATTGGGATTCTAGGTTGTCTCTCAAAGAAAATCATCTCTAAACAGTTCAGAGGAGACTCACACAGCTGGCGGTATCCTGATATTTAAGTTCAGTTCAATCCCTCACAATGTTCAAGATAAGATGTGATATAACTACCTTAAAGATTGACAGATGAACAGACTGTAAATTGTTTATGATTAATCAGCTGTCTGAGTCTCAAGCCATGCTTTGATGCCTTATTGAGCTAAATGCTAAACTTGACAAAATATGTTCATAATAAAATGTAATATACGCAGATTGATTTCCCACTATATTTTATAACGGTGCTTTTTTTCCACAAATGGTTGTTGTAGTGTAAGCAGCAGGACACCATTAATATGTGAAGTGATTTTAATGAGCACAACTATGTTTTTAAATGAAGCTAGTGGATATTTTGAACAATAAAAAATAACCAAAGTTTGCCTTTCTAACTTTACCGAACTTTCAACCCCTTCCTTTCTCATCACTCCCAAGCAGCTCTCTGTTCTTTGATTTAATTAAATCATGCGGACGTATTGATTAAATTGAGGCCTCGAATTGCTTCTCGTGTGCAGGAATTAGTAAAGCATGGTCTCGTTTTATTAATTTGTTCTCTCTATGGCCCCTCCCGGTCTCCGTACCACAGACAGGAGACGACAAAGCAAAGTACAGCTGTGCCTGATGGGATTGGTCTAAAAACCAACCAAACCAAAGCTGTTGCATCTGAATATTGGATGGCTTATTGGATCAGTGTGTAGACATTCATGCTTCCCAGTGGATGATCCCCAACGACTGACCAGCGAGCTGCACCATGACATGTCTCCACAACTGCTGTTTTTATACACACACACACACACACACACACACACACACACATACGTACATAACAGTGTGTGTGTTGCAGGTCTGGGCATGGAGAACATTGGGGGGATCTTTGTGGTTCTGATCTGCGGCCTCATCATCGCCGTGTTCGTGGCCATCATGGAGTTTGTCTGGTCGACGCGGCGCAGCGCAGAGACGGACGAGGTAAATCTTCATCATCACCCTCCTCTTCCTCTCTCAGCCTCCTCCTGCCCCGCCCCCGGCCTCGACCTCAGCTCTAACACCTCAGTAGGTCGTCCGCCCGTATGTGTGTGTGTGTGTGTGTGTGTAAAATGCTTTTTTCATCTTTCATTATCAGTTTAAGACTCTATGAAACGTAATGCTTCTGTTCAATTTAAACTTTTTTTTTTAAAACAAATATATATAAAATGATAAAAGAAGATGTGTATTGTAAAAACTTCACCAAACAGTAACAGTAATGAATTAATATTATTTTGTATACGCATGAGAAAAAGATTTAATAATAGTTTTGAATGAAACATTTTCTAAGCTAATATAGAAATGATTTCTTCTACAAAGACACTAAACTTGGCTGTGTTTGTGCTAATATCAATAATGCAATATCTTTGGTCAACGTATGTTTTATTGTCATAACATGTCCAGATACCAGATCCTGCTAAAACTTCTCCATACTGCCATTATTGTGTGGAAGTTAAAGAATAATACAATTATTAATAGTTCACAATTTAGAAAATGATCTTTTTTATGAATTTAGGTCTTTGTTTTTGAAAAGAAGAAGGAAAAGGAAAATAAACAATACAAATGTATGAAGATTAATTAACATACATTTAATAAGGAGGTGAAGATTGTTATTTGAAGAATTTTAAAAATCTAAAATCTTGTCCCCAGTTACAATAAAAAATAATATTAGTTATATTATATAAATTAACTAATAAAGTTTCCCTTTGTATCACATGAGAAATATATTAAATAAGTAAATTAAAAATAAAATGATTTCTTTATTAAATAAACAAAGGATGTGTTTGCACTAATATCAATAATGCAATATGAGTTATTGTCATAACTGTGTCCAGATACAACATCCTGCCATATTATTTATTATACTGCTGTTATTGTGCAGTTTCACAGTTCAGAATCCAAAAATTAAAATGTTTACTGGGGTTATTGTATGTATTTACCACATCGATAGAGTTGATGAATAATACATTCATTAATTTTTTTACGATTCCTCAAATAGATTTTTTGGAACAACTTTAGGTTCGCCCCCTTTCAGTAGAGAATCTTTTTAGAGGACAGTAGTCAAAGTAAATAACAAAGTGCATTTAATAAAGAGGTAAACCCCCCCCCCAGGTCTCTGTGTGTCAGGAGATGCTCTCGGAGTTCCGGAACGCCGTCTCCTGTAAGAAGAGTTCCCGCTCCCGCCGGCGCCGCCCTCTGAGCAGCGCGGGGGGGGGAGTTCTGCGCCACCCGTCCCGCCTTGCCCTGGCCACGCCCCGCCCCATCCGCCTGGTCCGGGAGATGCGCCTCAGCAACGGCAAACTGTACCGGGGGGGGGGCAGCTCTCTGGGGGGAGGTCTGGGAGGAGGCCCCGATCTTGGCCCGGGGCCACAGAGGCTCCTGGAGGACCCGCTGGGCGCCAGCACCAGCACACCTCCTCCTCCCCCCCCTCCCCCGGTGTCAGCCCTGGTGGCCCCCCCCGCCCCGCTGCGCAGCTTCCTGCAGGGCTGCAGCCACGTGCGCATCTGCCAGGAGTGCCGGCGCATCCAGAGCCTGAGGAGTGCGCTCACCCCCCCACTGCCTCCTCCCCCCTCCTCCTGCTCTCGCCTCCACCCCCCTGGTGGTCACCACCTCCGCCACAATGCCCACCCCCACCTCCACTATCACCACGGCTCCATGTCGCTGCCCCGCCTCCCCCCGCTGCCCCCTCCCATCCCAGCAGACAGAGCCGACAGTGATGGGGGCGGGGGGGCAACTAGCCCGCAGGAGGCCCAAACAAAACCCCTTCCACCGCCCCGGCCACTGCCTCCCCCTAAGACACCCATGTGCCCCCCGACAGACTTATTGATGGGGCACAACTGAGGAGGGACTGAGGGGACACTCGCCAAGACTGGCATATCAGCAGAGTGGGGGGTGGGGGTCGAGGGGGTGGGTTATTAGGGGTCCTTCATAGAGACGAATCCCCTTTGGCTCAGTGGATCATACCACTCACCTCTCCACAGCACTCGTACAGAGGGGGGGTTGGGGGTTATAAACATTACACTTTGGATTAAAGCGGTCGAGGTGCTCGGAATCTACTGGACAGGAAGTGCCAAAATGACATCATGCTGGGGGTGCGTTTGTTGTGCCCCCATTCAGTTCCTCACCTCTTGCCTTGGCCAATCATCACGCTCCGTGCCAAGAGAGGATGACTCCCTTTTTTCGGTTTGGATACTGAAGCAGGTGTTTGTACAGGAGGAGACACACACACACATACACAGTAGCAGCTGTACAGTGATGAAGGTCCTCTGGATCATTAGGAGTCTCTGCAGGATGTAGCTTTTGTTGCTGTTTGTGCCGACGTCTGTAAACCGACCAATCAGTGCTGTGATGAAGCAGAGCAGCAGGGGCTTTGATACTCATCTGAAGTATCCACTGCTGTGCTGGGACCCTTCTCCTTTACTGCGCAGCATCCTATCCGCCAAGAGAAGCATCATGAGCTATCTTAAAAGCAGCGAGTAGGGCGGCAGAGTTCTTTATTTTTGTGTAAAGGGGTTAAACTAAACTAGATCTGTGTGTTTGGTTTCTATGAATCAGAAACTAGCATCTTTTGTGAATAGGACATTTTTAGCTCCTGTTTTTAAAGAGCTGGCTCAATCTTTTAGAGCTGCTTTGCTTTTTCAAAGTTAAAACATAAGAGTCGCATGTAGCAAACAAAAAATAAAGAGAGAAGCAGGAATAGATCCACACTGATGCAGACCCGAGTCGTTCAGCCAGACCCGGTGTTCTGCACCTGGTTCTACTGGAGCGTATTCACCCAGCTCTGAACGCTGGCCCAGTTTGGATCCATGTCTGGGATAGAGCCTGCTTACACTTGGAGATACAGAGCAACAGCCCGGTGTGCGGACACACTCAGACCTGTGTCACATCTGTTTGGTTAAACACTCTCCAACTGTAAGGGACTGTAGTGAAATGATTTGTGGCAACATTTTTGGCAGAAGAGTTTCTTTTTGTAGCTGTTATAGTCAAAGACTTCTCTCATTTTATAAGACTATCTCTAATTTATTCAACATATATTCTTTTATATTGTCTCTTTTTAATCATATCTTCTAAATTCCTGACCAATAAGCAAATTTGTGGCTATTATGAATATTTAAGGTTTTAAATTGGAATACACATTCCTAATGATTCTGTTTTAGTGCTGAATCCAGTCTTAGGAACCCCATGCTGTTACAGATATTTATTTGGAGTGCTTTCCTTTTTTTTAAAGCCCACACCAATCCAATCATTTCTCAAGCTCCCTAACAGAGTGCAGTGTATATTTCTGGTGAGTATTCAAGCTGCCTGTGGCCAGACATGTATTGTACACACACTCACAGGTAAGTGTGGAAGGCAGATCGCAAAAATAAAAACTACATTGAAGTTTGTCATTTCCTCCCTGTGTCGAATTGAATCCCTTATTTTCTCTCATATGTGTTTCCTCTTTCATGGTAACTCAGTTCAGTGAAGTAAGAGTTCTAGATTAATCTGCGGGGAGGGAAAAGGTGCCAAAATTCCTGGATTTCTGTTATTGTTTAAACGAGGATCAGTGCCTGTAGCTTCTGTTAGTTTATCATTTTTATATTTGTTGGCATATTAACAGTTGAGAAAACAAGCCAGTATAACCCAAGGAGAAATATTGTTTATTAAAATGAGAAAGGTGAACAGGAATTGATATATAATGTGATTTTAAATACTTTAGTGTGTGTGTGTGTGTGTGTGTGTGTGTGTGTGTGTGTGTGTGTGTGTGTGTGTGTGTGTGTGTGTGTGTGTGTGTGTGTGTGTGTGTGTGTGTGTGTGTGTGTGTGTGTGTGTGAGAGACAATATCAATCCCCCCAGATGTGTACCAGCAGTGCTCAGAGACAGGTGGATATTATTCTGATGATTCTATTGTTATCATTATTATTGATATTCTGTCGTGGGGTGACTTTAGGAGGGAAGCAGCCCTCTGATGTTCAATATATAGACACACCTTTGGAATAAAAAACTGTCGATGTACCCAATGCTGATGGTGTTTCATTTTACTGAAGGTTTTAATTTAGCGTTTTACTTTGATCTATAAGTCTTACAATGCCGGGGTGCAGCTCAAAGAATGAGACAGGCATCATGAGAATACGTCCATGCAACACAGTTAGTGTTCATACCTGTCATTAAAGTCACATCTACTCAGCAAATATAGATTAAACGTTTCAATGCTGTAAAAGTTATGTTCATATCTGAAGATCATCCAGGCTGAGGGAGTAAGGGATTACTATAACCAGAGGGGGAGGAGTACTCAGGTTCGGTACTCAGTACAAGTAGAAATACTCAGATGTTTTACTCAGTAAAAGTAGAAGTACTCAGGTCTGGTACTCGAGTAAAAGTAGAAGTACTCAGATCTTGTACTTGAGTAAAAGTAGAAGTACTCAGATCTTGTACTTGAGTAAAAGTAGAAGTACTCAGATCTTGTACTTGAGTAAAAGTAGAAGTACTCAGATCTTGTACTTGAGTAAAAGTAGAAGTACCAGAGTGTAGGAATACTCTGTCACAGTAAAAGTATTCTAAATGTTCCTCCAGTGAAAGTAGAAAGTACTCTCATCTAAATGAACTTAAAGTAGCGACAGTAAAAGTAGTCATTGTTTGATTGGTCCATTTCAGAATAATATCTCTGATATGTTTTATAATTATTGATCATTGAAGTGTTCTCAGAGCTGGTAAAGGTGCAGCTAGTTTGAATGGCTTTGTATACTGCAGGGTAGCTGCTGAATTTACTGCAGGTGGACTACAGTCTGATTTAAGGGCTGATTATATTTACCATCATTAATCCTAATCTGTAAAGTAACTAAAGGGATTAAATACATGTATTGGAGTAAAAGTACACCATTTACCTCTGAATTGAAGTGGTGTAGAAGTACAACGTGTCATCAAATGGAAATCCTCAAGTAAAGTACAAGTAACTCATATGTGAGTAAATGTACTTAGTTACTTCCCACCTCTGCATGTGGTAGGATAACATAATCAGGGTAGAGAAAAGTAACTATTCCCTTACAGTTACATAAAAAAAAGTAATCAGATTAAAAATTAAACTAAAATCAGACTGTTCTGTAGAAATGATCAGGAGGCAGTGACTGTCTTTAACAGTTTAATGTAAATTATTCTGCATCACAACACCGGAGACTGGTCCGGACACTTTCATGAATAAAACTCACACCAAAGCGTAACATCGTTTTTGGGGAATAACCACAAAAAAACTCAAAACAAAAACAAAATGATGTGGAAAGAAAGTCTGAGGTAACATGAGTGTGTCGGCAGCGGAGGGCGCTGCAGGCCAGAGGAGCGTCAGTATTACACAAAGAGGACAGGGGTGGAATAGTCAGTTTAGTTTAGGAAGGTTCCTAATGGAACGAAATGACTCGGAAGTACCTCAGTGGCCGCCATGATAAGAGCTGTTGGAATTCTCTAGGGCAGCGGTTCCCAAACTTTTTTAAGACCCTCCAGTCAAAGGCTTTGCCCCCCCATTTGCCCCCCCCCTGCCCTCGAAACATATAAGCATTACAAACTATAATCCGAATAAAGAAAAAATGAAGACACCACCGAGACATAACAATCATAGGTAATCGTCCGACAACAATTGTTTATAACGTTGCTGTAGTGGTCCGTATTACAGAAGCGTCTGTATCTTTTTAGTATCTATGGTAACAAGGGTTAGGATGTGTAGTGCGTTTGACGTTCATGTTGGCGGCGATTGATGCATAGCGGCTAGTTAACGACAGAGCAGAATGGACCGTTTTGTAACGTTAATTTCCAGAAAGCGGATGAGAGTGGATGATGGTGGTGGCGGCGGTGATTTGCGAATGCACAGTACGATGGAGGAGGACGGAGGCCGATAACATCCCCGAAAATGTCGGGCAAGATTCGGGGAGTGAAGGGAGAGCTTCACCGACAGCCGTAGCTCCGATCTTGGGTGGCGGGAAACCTGGCCCTGTGGATTTACGCCAAGACCCAGCAGAGGGACCGAGGCAGCCTCAGCTGAAGTCCTACCCGCGTCGGGTATTTTGCTCCCAGCTAACTTTAAGAAGTTTTTGCCAGTCGTGGTTTAAACAATACGAGTGGCTGGAATACTCGGTGTCAGTTGATGCTGCTTTCTGTTTTGCCTGTAGGCATTTTCCCCACCATGCTCGGACATCTGGTCACTCAGAAAAGAGCTTCACCCACGCTGGCTTCAGAAACTGGAGGAAAGGAGGTGAGAAACTAACACAACACCATGCAAGTGTTTCTCATAAACTAGCAATGGAAGGCTGGTGTGAGTTTAAGGCAAGGATGAAAAATGGTTCAAGGATTATGACTAAGCTTGATGCTGGACATTAGAAAGCAGTACAAGAAAACAGGCAGTACATGAGAGCAGTCATAGAATCACTGCGGTTTACTGCTTGTCAAACAATTGCACAGAGAGGGCACAGGGAAGATCAGCAGTCCACAAACAGAGGTAATTTTATTGAACTGTTAAATCTGCTGGGAAAGTTTGACACCAGTGTCTCAAAGAAATTGTCCAGTGGACCTGGGAATGCCAAATATGTGCATCATGATATCCAGGATGAGCTGATTGATGTTATGGCCAGCATGGTGAGGGAACAAGTGAGCAACGAGGTTAAGCTGGGAGAGCATTTTGCTTTAATGGTGGATGAAACAAAGGATGTGAGCAAAAAAGAGCAGATATCTGTTGCTCTGCGATATCTAAACAATGATATGATTCATGAAGACTTTCTGGACTTTATTTCTGCAGAGGGCCTGGATGCAGAGTCTTTACATAAATCAGTTAAACAAACACTGGCTAAGTGTAGCATAGACAAACATGCATGCATTGCACAGTGCTATGATGGGGCCTCTGTCATGTCCGGTGCAACAATGGTGTCCAGGAAAAGTTTCTCCAAGAAGTGCCACATGCGCTGCACACAGATTAAACTTGGTTTTAGTTGACTGTGTACATAATGTGAAAGCAGTTGCAGAATGCTTTGCAACGGTCAAGATGTTGTACAACTTCTTTTCTGGGACAGTGACTCACAAGGTGTTCATGGAGAAGCAACAAGAACTTGAGCCCACCAAACGCACAGTGGAATTGAAAAGACTATCAGATACCAGGTGGGCCTGCCAATATTCTACACTGTGGGCAATAAAAAGAACTCTCCTTGCTCTCTTAGCAACTCTTGTGGGTGTGAGCAACCAGACGAATGCTCATAGAGCTACTGAAGCAAGATCACTGATTGGACTGATTGATGCACAATTTGTTGTGCACATCTGTATGCTTGAGAGCATATTCAAGCTCACAAAGCTCTTATCTGATCATCTACAGGCCACAGATTTGGAGCTGGCATCTGCCAGTGATCTGGTCTTTGAAGTTGTTGATACCCTCAATGACAAACGCAATGCTGAAACATGGACTGAAATCTGGGAGTGTGCCAGTGATATGTGTGAGACAGTTGGCATTGACATGCAGCGCCCACAGGTAAGGAGAAAAAAACAGCCCCACCACCTGCAGGACTTTGTGGTGAACAGCCAAACAGGATCAAAAGAGCCGCTGGAAACCTCAGAAGACTATCAGAACCACTGCTATTTCCCTGTAATCAATCGATTAATCAGTGAATTGGACAGGCGGTTTTCCTCTGACAGCTGTCACGTTCTAAAAGGAGCAGCAGCTCTTAACCCAAAACACGAGACATTCTTGGACAAAGATACTCTTTTGCCCATGGCTGAACATTATGGCGTATTGATTGAAAACCTCTCAGCAGAACTTCACCAGTTAAAAAGACTGATTGAGAGGAAAAACCAAAGGGGGGACGTTGTCAGCACCACCCATGATGTGCTGATGCTTTTGAGGCCATACAAGGATGCATTCGTTGACCTGTTCAAGCTTGTCTGTATCTCTATGACACTGCCTGTCACATCGGCTTCATGTGAGAGGAGCTTCTCCTGCTTAAGGCGTTTGAAAACCTACCTGAGGAACAAAAGCGGAGATGCTCGTACCAGCAATCTGGGTGTCCTGGCAATTAGTTCAAGCAGGGCCAAAGCACTGATGTCGAGGCAGTGATTAACCGCTTTGCAGCCAATCACAACAACAGGCGGATCGTTCTGTTGTGAGTGACCAGTGAGTACACAATTCTTTTTTGACAGATTTGAATTATGCTACCGGTACTTATTGTTTGCCTCATATTATGTCAACTGTAAGTGTAGTATTTAGCCTGTGTGTCTGTCTGTGTGGTTGTTTCAGCAGTTTCAGTGGAGTCCAGAGAGGAGGAGAGAGGAGTTGAGAGCAGAAGAGAGGAAGACAGCAGTGGAGAGTGAAGGAGACGAGAACAGAGGAGGAGGAGAGAAGAAGAGAGGAAGACAGCAGTGGAGAGTGAAGGAGAGGAGAACAGAGGAGGAGGAGAGAAGAAGAGAGGAAGACAGCAGTGGAGAGTGAAGGAGAGGAGAACAGAGGAGGAGGAGAGAAGAAGAGAGGAAGACAGAAGTGGAGAGTGAAGGAGAGGAGAACAGAGGAGTTGAGAAAAGAAGAGAGGAAGACAGAAGTGGAGAGTGAAGGAGAGGAGAACAGAGGAGGAGAGATAGTGAAGATGAGTTTAGAGAGGAAGAAGAGAGGAAGACAGGAGTGGAGAGTGAAGGAGAGGAGAACAGAGGAGGAGAGATAGTGAAGATGAGTTTAGAGAGGAAGAAGAGAGGAAGACAGGAGTGAAGAGATAGTAAAGAGGAGATCAGAGGTGAGACCAAAGATTCAGTGAGTTAAGAGACAGTGGTAAGACTGTGTTGCACTACACACTGCTACAATTCTGTTACACTCGTAAATCCACAGATGTTCTCTGTGGTGGCTATGATTTGAATTGTATTCTTGTGCTTGCTTGTTTGTTGATTCATTAAATACAAGTCATTAAATATGCTTGTGTTTGTTGTATATAAACATTTAGTAACGTGCATTTCAATGTAGTGTATTAGCCCGGGAACAGTGGTGTTTGGTGTTCGTTATGTCAGAATTCACTAGCACCTCCTATAAAAAATCAGACCCCCCCATTGCCCCCCCAACAATAATTTTCTGGAGCCGCCCCTGGATCAGAGCCATATAGAGATGGCTGAGGCTGAATTGAGGCAAAACGTATCCGAAATGACAGGGGAAAAAAACTCTTAAAAGATGGCCATCTTGGAAGCAAGAGCCAATCAAAGAAGGTGAAGAGGAACAACAGCAGCCAAGCTTCAAGATCAAGCTACCCCCAAACAAATCCATGCTATCAAAGCCATTAATCGTTGCAATGGAAACATTTGGACTAAACATGGCTCCTACAAGTGCTCCAGCCCCCAGGCAACATCACTACTCCTCCACCTGTTGTTACTGTAAATATTCTTCTCTTTTGCACTATTTTATTTATGTTATTTGCACCATGTATGTTGAGTTGTTGGAGGAGCACGCGACATAAGATTTTCATTGCCAACATATACGCTGTATCTGCTGTGCATATGACAAATAAAACCTTGAAACCTTGAAACCTTGAAACCTGCCAGCCCCCAGCCAACATCACTGCAGCCAGCCAACATCACTGCTCCTCCACCTGCCAGCACCCAGCCAACATCCCTGCAGCCAGCCAACATCACCTCTCCTCCACCTGCCAGCACCCAGCCAACATCACTGCTCCTCCACCTGCCAGCACCCAGCCAACATCCCTGCTCCCCCATCTGCCAGCCCCCAGCCTCCATATATAGATTTATAATACCTTTGGTTTTTCCATTTGGAATATGGTGTCCTCCGGGACCCCCTGGTGCGCAGAAACTCCGTTAGCGTCTCCATTGTTCAGTACTGCATTATGAGAGCCTCTCACTGAAGTTGGGCCACTACAGGTACCCTCCATGTCTGCAGGGAAGATGTTCCTGTGCCATTTGGTGCTAAAGTTTGGTTTTGGTGAGTGTTGATGGAGTTTTGGGTGCAGTGCTACATCTTGCAAGATATATGAGGTGTTTGGCACTTTGGGGGTGTGTTTTTGTGAATTGTGTTAAGTGTTTTGAGAAAAATGACCCATGTTTTCAAAAACGTGTCTAAGCAATGGAAAAAAACTGTAATATGCTGAGGATTTTCCATCTGGACGATTAAACATTTCAGATTCATCATTTCATCAACTTTGTGGTAGTTACTTTTGAATATGCATTTGTAATTTTAAAAGCTGTTTTAAATAATGATATTGTGTTATTATAATTATTATAATCACAATCAAAACAGACAATTGATTACTGATAGACACAGTGGGGCAAAAAAGTATTTAGTCAGCTACCAATTGTGCAAGTTCTCCCATTTAAAAAGATGAGAGAGGCCTGTAATTTTCATCATAGGTACACTTCAACTATGAGAGAAAGAATGAGAAAAAAATCCAGGAAATCACATTGTAGGATTTTTAATGAATTAATTGGTAAATTCCTCGGTAAAATAAGTATTTGGTCACTACAAACAAGCAAGATTTCTGGCTCTCACAGACCTGTAACTTCTTCTTTAAGAGGCTCCTCTGTCCTCCACTCGTTACCTGTATTAATGGCACCTTTTTGAACTCGTTATCAGTATAAAAGACACCTGTCCACAACCTCAAACAGTCATACTCCAAACTCCACTATGGCCAAGACCAAAGAGCTGTCAAAGGAGACCAGAGACAAAATTGTAGACCTGCACCAGGCTGGGAAAACTGAATCTGCAATAGGTAAGCAGCTTGGTGTGAAGAAATCAACTGTGGGAGCAATTATTAGAAAATGGAAGACATACAAGACCACTGCTAATCTTACATTATTCCTTCTGAATGATTGCGTTGCTTGGATGCAAAAAGGATTTTTAAGTCCTATCTTGCAATTGTTGCAGTTTTATTTGTCAGCTGTAACCCCCGCGGGCACAAAAGTGCATGGGAACAGATCAAAACTACATATAGAACCATTACCCAAAGTGGTGATCAGGCCTCTTTTGAGATGTTAAACAGTTACATTATTGATTGCTCCATAAGCGTCTGTTTGATACCCGTATACAAAGCACAATTCAATGTTTCCACATTCCTTGCAGCCAACAAAAAAGCGACTTGAGTAAGACAGTAATGGCGCTCCTATGCACCACCAGACCACTGCTGGAGAGCCAGCCCCTAGGGGTGGAAAGGGGGTCTCGAACGACCCTGATGTCATAAGCTCCCAACATGAAAAAGTTGTGAGTGAATGTTCACTTAACTACTGGGATTCTATTAAAAACAATTATGTGATTTACCTAGTCACATGTCTTTAGTTGGTCTGCAGCTGGGAGGGATGACTCAGTGTTAAAAGCAACCTTCCATCCCAGGAATGCAAACCTGTGATCGCTGATCATGGATCAACCAGTCCATTCGCCTGTCTTATTTTCAGGTGGACTTAGATCAGGGGTGGTGAACCTTTTTGACATCAAGGGCCGTATCAAATTTTGGAACTTGTTTCGGGGGCCACCCTGTTTTTAGGCCAATAAAAATAGCTCATGTCATACAAAATAGTGTTCTGTCTGTCTGTCTGTCTGTCTGTCTGTCTGTCTGTCTGTCTGTCTGTCTGTCTGTCTGTCTGTCTGTCTGTCTGTCTGTCTGTCTGTCTGTCTGTCTGTCTGTCTGTCTGTCTGTCTGTCTGTATAATAAAGATTCATTAGGACAAGCAGAGGACAAACTCATCCTGAAAACTTGAAATGAGCTGCATGTGCAGCGCAATATTTCAGCTGTTTGGCTCATGAATCGGTTCATGTATATATATTTCAATCTTGAAATAGATAACAGCATGGATAACAGCATGGATTGGCACGGTAGCCATGCACGCACATTAACAGCACGCTGCTGACTAACGCAGCAGAACATCAACAGACGTATAAAATATCAATACTTACATAATACTACATATAATAATAATAATAATAATAATAATAATAATAATAATAATAATAATAATTATAATAATAATTATAATTATAATTATAATTATAATTATAACATTCATTTTATTAATAATAATAATATTGAAATAGTTATTTAGAGGAAATGCTTTTTTGGGGTGCATGAACTGCCCCACTTGCATGGACCGCCCAGCTGCTCAGTGAGATGGCTGCAACTGCTTCTCTTTCACTAGGCTTCTGATGTCGGATGGCGATGATGATGAAGCTACCCGCAGTTGATTTTCCAGGTTTTGGTCTGTTAATCTTGAGCGGAACCGAGATTTTGCCAGTTTTGAGAAGAATTGCTCACAGCAGTAGGTTGTGCCAAATACAGACGCAAATCTCAGTGCATGTCTCCTGAGAACAGGAAATCTTCAGCAGGCACATAGTTTATAGAGCTCAAGCAGAGTGAGGTTGTTGTACTTTGCTTTGAGCTCGTCAATGCTTTCCAGCTCAATGATTTCGAGTTGCAGTTTGTCAGGCACGTCAGCTGGTTCCACATGAAATGGAGTTGCAGAAATGTTGAGTTTATTCATCTTACTTTTAATGTCCTGAAACCTCTCACCAAAAGCATGAAGGAGTTTTGCGCACTCTGCTGCATATTCAGATGTCATAGCAGGCTTCTGATCTTGCAAAGTAGGAAAGTGCACGCTGTTGCCCTTTACCAGTTGCATTTGCCACAGCTTTAATTTCACTTCAAATGACTTCACATGGGAGACCAGAGCACTGAGAAGCTGGTTGGGACCTTGGAGCTTGACGTTCAGCTCAGAAGGTGTTTGGTGATTGAATGCACTGGAGAAATCAAAGAAGGTGATTCCCCGAGCCATCCAGGTACGAGTGAGCACACTGCAGCAAGAAGGTGTGCTTGGACCGCAAGTGATATTTTAAACTCTTCGTACTCCCGAGGATTCTTAGTTCGCATTACGTACATCTTACCTTGGTCTTGACGAGAAACCCCCCTGGCAGGCTTTATAGCTCAATTTCCAATCAAAAGTGACTTCTCGTTCTCGATGTGTAGTGTGTTTCTTCTGTGATCGACAACGTTACCATGGTTTCCTGATATTTACAGAGCAGGCACCCACTGCACCACAGCGTCATAGAGGAGACAGGTAGTGATGTGATAAGCAACAGTAGGCATATCGTTTTTCAGCAGGGTGAAACAAGAACGCCATAGGAAAGGCACAGGGCACATACCGGAAATATTGTACTTTTTGATGATATATATTGGATCAACAAATAAATGTATGAAACTACCATCTTGTCTGGACTTGGATCATTCCTGTATACAATTCACTTTGTGGTGCCGCAGCGGCAGTCTGACTTTTGAGGTGAATTGCTGTTTTATTTCTCTGTGATTTTGGCAGCTCATGTAACAAGAGGAACTTTATTTACGGCGCTATGATGCAATGGCAAAAAATGTGAATTGGTATCCTCTTCTTTAATTTAATCTGGCTTCATAAGAGTAGCACAACATGAGCCCATCGCCAACGCATTTACAACGCAATTTGAACCAACTGTGAAGCTAACTAGCAGCAGCTCTGATCTAGAACAGAACTGAACATTTTAGCCTTCCTTTAAAGTATATATTTTATTATCTGAAGTATTTGATATACTCACTTATTTCTCTCAAAGCTATCTCCGGGGTGGTGCACAAACAGTAGAGCTGCTGAAACACTGGGAGACAAACACAGCTAAACCAACGAATGTACGAAGGTGAACAGTCAGGAAAGCACAGCTCTGGATGTTCCCATTGTGGTGGCAGCACGAGGACGGTCAGCAGCATCAAGCTGCTCACAATGATGGCCCAGGTCCTGCACCTGCTGAGGATCATCATGTTGTTTTCTGGTTATTCCCCCTATAACTAATGGAAACGTAATCCTGATCAGGTCCTACATGACTCACACCTGCCAAAGACCCTTGCCACTGACCCAGGGACGGGCCATCAGAAGACCCAAGACATTCCCAGTGGCCTGAGCAGTGGGAGACAATAATTAAGACCGGGGGTTTGACTCCATCCCAGGCCAGTCTGGTTCTTCCTCCTGCTGCCTCACCAGCAGCACTTTGAACCCAATCTGAAAAAAGACCTTAGGGTGTCACATAGAGCCGCACACCTGACTGGCTTTGTGTGACAGATGAGCAGGAGAAAAAGAGAGACCTTGGCCTTTACTCAAATCTTGGACAAAATTTGTCAAAAGCTGAATTTAGCATCATTCTTGTAATTTTAGGAGTTGATTGTTAAGATGCTGGGCTCGGATACAAAGTCTTCCATTCATCATGTTATTAAATCGGACACTCTAACCTGGTTGTTGAATTTTTCAATCAAAAATCTCCTCCAAAAACTTTCATTCTGTGCTTCCCAGACGGTTCTTAACCGAACCCTTTTCATGTACTTTCTGAATGAGTTTTGATTAAGGCTGGTTAAAAAGGTAAAATGCTTTATTGAAGAAAAATGAATACTTTTATACAGGCTTGTGGTGTAATGGATTACATTCAACCGGATTACGTAATCAGGACACCATAAAAGGTAACTGTATTCCTTACATAACTGATTCTTAAGATATGGACAAAACTAAAAAGTGTCTTTTAAAAAAAGTCTCGTATTTTTCTAAATATTTCATAGGAATTAGTTCAAATGTGGGCTCTGTACTCCGAGGTTCAATTAGTCCTCTGCACGAGATCACAATTCCAACTACCAAAAAAAAGTGTTTCTAAATGCTACAAATGGATGAATATTGATATAACATTTAAGTAATGGCTAAATAACAAAATGCCTATTAAAACTCTGTCAACAGCATCAAGATGTGTTATCAGCCCGGATAAATCAGGTAATGTCAGCTATAACTTTGGGAACCCATTTTCCACTTCCTGCTTTATGTGATCGCAACAATGGGACACTTGGTCTGGTAAGTTTTCAATATGATGATATTTTAAACAAATGCTTTCATATTGAGGTAATCCAAAAGAAACTTCAGTAATCAGGTTATCAGGTATTTTGATACTCAGATTAGGTGACTCATCATTCTTTTTACAGGTAGCTGGTAACTAACAAAATACATTTTCAAAGTAACCCTGCATATAAATAATACCACAAAATTAAATCTGTCTAGCCTGGCAGGAGGCAGTGTGTCCAGCTTAGGTCACCACCGTCAGGCCCTGAGCACATGAGGCAGGGGGGCTGGGGAGAGTGGATGGCCAGCAGCGCTCTGTTTAAGTGAGTATCAATCATGTCTCAGAGGCTGAACCCCCCTCCCTCTCTGTTCACTGCACTGGGTTGCTATTGGCTGACAGCAGAGCGACCTGCAGCGGCCGGTGAAAGCTGCTCTATCAGTGTCCATTCAGGGACAACAATGAGGCTGAATCTCTAATGACCCTGTCCAGGTTGAAGGGTCTTCCTCCTCCATTCTCATAGCAGCTTTGGACATGACCAGCAGCCTTCCACGGGACGAACGCTGGACCAGGAAACCTAAAGGGACAGCAATGCTTGGAGAAGAACTACACATTGAAGCTTTATCACCAAAGAACATCTAGGTGGAGACCAACACTGCTCCATTGGGATTACGTTTTTATCCGATAGATTCTTTTTTGTAAGGTTCCAAGGATAGGAACCTTTGACGTATATGAGCTTGAAGTTAAGAAACTAAGACAAAATGAAGCCCAGACTCTTCCTCACCGCCCTGACAACTTTCTACATTTTCAGTAAGTATAGTTTATAATTCTGTCCAGCTGTGTGAGAACATGGAGAGAACTTTGCTTACCCAGAGTGATGTGTGGCCACCTTGACTTCTGAAATTGAGTTGAACTAAAAACCTATCACTTAATGTATATCATTCTTGTGTTGTAGATCATTTGACTTTGGAAAAACATGCTTCTGCTGTGTCCTCTTTACTACCAGATATTACCAATCCTGATCCATCAATTCCAATCTGATTCTCACTGATCACCTGCACAAAAAAGCAAGGAATTCAAATGCAGAAGGACTGTAAATGTCTGCATATAGACCGGGCTTTTAGTTCCACAAAAGCTGTACATCTGACAAAAAAAGATGTAAAAAAGACAAGAAGTGTCATCCCAATATTTATTTGGTGCTCCTTCACTATCAGCTACATCTCCTGGCCTTCCAGGCTTGAGGACCACCAAATCAAACTGATATTTCCATGACATGGGATAGATATACAAAGTGATAAATGAAGCCTATCTATTGTCTATTTGAGCTTTTATATTAAAACATTGAATAACCTTTTTTAGCCTTGGGAAAACTATGCAAATGACCTGCACATCGTAACCCTTTCTTCCCACTGAAAGTAACAGAGCAGGGTTATTGAATAGAGATGTATTTATGTGGTGGGGTCTCCTCTAAATAACTTCTTAAAATATTACCTAAATACCTCGGTGATAAGATATAGTTATTATTAAACATCTTTTTATTTTGAGGAAAAACTACAAGATTCAAGTTGAAGGCCCTAAAACACAAAACAACACAATGCATTTGGAGAAATTTGACACACAAAATAAATAAATACAATAAAAAGAAAAAGTCCAAATGTTTGGGTGAAAAAGTATTTGAATAATTTCTCTGGCCACAACTGATTTATCCCAAACATTTGTTTTAAAATAAAAAAAACCTAAAGGTCGGGTTTGCTGATTTTCATTTTTATTATAGATCAACTCCGTAAAATAACCCAAAAGTTGGAGACCAAAACTGTTTTATTGGGGGAAAATGGGAGCAGCTTAGCATGAGAAAGGGAGCCGTGCAGACGGTGGTGGAGACCCTGTCTTCAGGTCACACCACAGAAAGGGGTTAGAGTCTGTGACCTCTGACCTCTGGTAGGGGGTTTGGCTATGTATCGTCCTGGTCAGTGGAGCAGTCAGCTGGGGGACCTTTTGTTTCTGTGCCCACCCCCCTTCAAGACCTCAGTCTTCTAAACTGACCTTCACACCCTCATCTCCATAACACTGCCCCCGGTCTGCGCTCAGATTGAGACCTTGTTAAAAAATATGTGTAGAAGGTAATCCCCCTACAGCTGCCCATGACCGTGTCCTCGACAACCCCCCACTGCCTCCCGTCTCTCCGTCAGGGCTTCCTCTTTCAGACTCACGTGCACTGTTTACCATGGAGCCGGCCGGCAGGAACACCCCTCGGTTTAATCCACAGCGGGGGCACAAAGGGGCCTGTGGTGGCCGGCGTGTCGCAGAAAAGAGGCCAACATCTCAATCTGTGCAGAGTTTAGGCTAAAGCTAACAGGATTTATACCTTCTAAAGGTGGAGTTGTAAAGTCCTCCAATATTGACCTTCCTATGTGAGGTGTTAATAAGCACACACTGCTTTTTAATGCAGCGCACCTTCAGTGGTTTTATTTAAGTTTCAGTCGGTGTGTGAGATCTGTAATTCTGCACATTTTCAGTTTGGACCCAGCAATTATATGCATTGTTACTGAGTGGGTTACAATGGAAACATGAGTCAGCAGATTGTGGTGACCAGTGTTGCCACAGTTACCTTGAAAAAGTAATCTGATTACTGATTACTCCATTAAAAAGTAACTTAGTTACTTTACTGATTACTTGATTTTAAAAGCAACTAAGTTAGATTACAAGTTACTTATTAGTTACTTTCAGCAGCTGCCGACAACCCCCCCCCCCCCCCCCTCCCCTCCCGCCGTCTCAACATAAAAATGAGTCCATCATGCTGCCCGACCAACTTCTTCATCTCTCCCCCACTTAACTGGTTTTGCACTGAGGTCCAGCTTTTGTTGTTTGGGTGGTGGGGGACCTCCTGCTTTAGTCTCAGCTCTCTGCTTCGCTCCACCTGGTGGGACTTGCTCTGTAAGTTTGACTGTGCCGTGCTGCGACTCCAAATGTTTCTTCACATTTGTCGTAGTGTTTTTGAAGCTAGATAGCACTTTGTCTCCAGCACAGAGAGCACAACAAACCTTAATATTGTCATCTTTAGCTGACTCAAAAACCTCAAAATAGTGACTGTATTTCCAGCTAGAAAACGCGCATCTCTCTCCTCCCTCAATTGTTGTTTACGTCTGTGTCGCTGCGTGGTATTACACGTGAGTTGTCCTCGTGCTGAAAACGTGACTTAATTGTCGCATAGACGTCACTCCGAGACGCAAGAAGAAAGCAAACATATCTCTTTTTACTAAGGAAAATGACAAAAATAGTAACGCACCGTGACTTGGCTAAGTAACTTTAATCTGATTACTGGTTTGGAAATAGTAACGCGTTAGATTATTCGTTACTGAAAAAAGTGGTCACATTTGAGTAACGATATATCCCTAATAAATGATCCCGCCCCCACTGAGAGAGTGACACCTCAAAGATTAAAACTGCAGGAAACACCAAAGCATCCTCTCCATCACATCAGATAGTTGCTTATTGATCCACCAGGCTGCTGGGTAGCATTATTTTTGGCCTTGGTTTTTAAATCTGCACTGACCATTACAAAATCAATCCCAAAATGCAGATGGGGCACCCTGGCCCCAGGGCCCCAGGGGGCCAATATCTGTTTATGCAGGTAACCAGTCATCAATAGGTCAGGAAACTGAGATTGAGAAGTTGCTGTAGGAAGACTGATTTCAAACTCCATTAGCATCATATAGTTAAAGAATGAACACTGCCACTCTACATATTTGATGATAGAAATCTGGTATGTTTCACAGCTCATTACAAAATGAAGTTCTGAGTAAACGCTTCAAGTCATTCTTGAAATCTAAATGCTGATGAGTGATGATTCAATGCTTCCCTCCTTGCATCCCTACAGTAAGCATAGGATACACTGTAAACATCTTTCAGCTAAGGAAAGATAATGCTTTCCCACAATTCTTTGCTGCTGCAACATTTAAAGTGATGCACCATGCGGCATCTTAGCATTGCAGTTGTTCTTCCTAATAAAGTCACCATCACATTTTACAGTTTTCTGTAGTTCTCAAGGAAAAGACACTGGGAAAAGATATAGGATGCATATTATGGACAGTTTGACGACAGCGCTGTGGCAGTGATGTTGCCATCTAAATCCGCCTAATCCAAGAATCATATATTAAATAAATCCCCTGTAGGGTTGACATACATAGGAAAATGATCCACAGGAACCAGAACTGTTTATTGTAACAGACTATAAGCGTGTTTATTTCTGCTGTGAAGTTGGCCATTTTATCAAGGCTCTTTGAGGATTGACTTTTGGAGTCAACTGTAAGTGGCCACACAATAAACTGCAGTTTTGGCAGTTTTTCAGGTTCAAATCAAGCCCTGAAAGGTTTTTGTAATAAAACGTAGGTATTTGAACACTACAAATAAAAGAAAAACTTCAAAACCACAAATTCGGAAACCATTTGTCCACACTAGTTTCGTTGAGTTGTTGGAAAAATGTATTCATATTTCAAGCTGCTAATGTCTATACCTGAAATCTATTTAATACTGCAATTTGGGACACAGAAAAAAGCCTAATTTAACTCAATTCTTCCTCAGTAATATGTTTAGACATTGAACTTGGCATATGGCACTCAGTAATGACCAAAAGGCCAGGGTAAACCCCCCTAACCCTAACCCTAACCCCTAGTTTGAGAGTTTCACTCCCATAAGGAAAACAAAAGGAGGAAGCTCAAGGCCAATAGCTTCCATGCCTGCCTAGCTTTCCCAGATTTTTTTTCAGATCTCCATCTTCACATTTGAACTGAATTATTTAAGAAAGTGGACAGGGGCAAAGGGAAAATAAAAAAGGGGAAGATTAAAAATTGTATGTATTGTTTTCCTGTTGTGACTTTAATGTCATCTGATTAAACTCAATAATCAAAAGGGTAATGGTATGTCTAAATATTGAAACCATAAATGTGAAGCTGCAACTCTAACCCAACTTTTAAACCTTTAATCATCCTTAACTTGATATTTCTTATTTCCAGTCTTGTCATTCCTAGCTCAAATCTATTTAGCCCTCCAACTTTGCCTTTCAATGAAAATCAATTGGTGATAGGATCTCAGGACTCCCTTCACTGTGTCGTCTCTTTTTATTGGGGGGGGGGGGGCAGAAATCTGTGAACTTCATTCCAGCTGAACAATAGCAGTAGAGGCTGGGAGAGTCGCTCAGGCTGGACACAAACTTCCCCCCTCTGCCTCATCTGCACATCCATCCTCCTCACCTCTGACTCATGACCCCGGAGGGGGGTTGGGGTTCCAAACACAGGGTGCAAGTGTGGGGGGTTGCTGGTCATCCCCCACACTTAAAAAAAAATCTCATTATGGTACCAAGCATCTATGTTGAAAATAGTCCGATCTCAGCGCTGTTCACTTAATCCACCTCACGGAGGCTCAGCCTGTGGGAACATTTAGCTCATCTGAAGCGCCTTAAAGGTTGTTTTGTAACATCCTTCATATATATAAATATATATTTATAAGGATATACATCCTTATGTTACCTCATGTTGTCTTGCATTGTCTTGGATTTCTCTGAAAATACTGACTAATTAATCAACAAATTTCACATAATTATATAAGTTAGTTGAAAGCAATAACCCTAACCCTGTATATAAATGTGTGACTTTGTGGTATTGGTATAAGCATCAGTCCATATCCCTTATTGTGTTTGGCCAACAGGAAGAGGTTAAATTTGACTAATGTGAAAGATATTTTATCAGAGCTTATTAACGAGGACGAAAAGTCATATTTTCCTCACACTCACTGTCATTTCACATGTCTTCATTCATGTGCATTTTTTTGGTTTCACTTGTCCAAGTTTGGAGATACCATTGAAAAATAACATTTAAAAAAGTGTCCTTGATACTGTGTATTATGTAGAGTAAATATCACCCTGGAAAGTCATGTATCTGTTAAACTGTTGTATTGGTTTAGGAGCAGATATCTCAGAGCCATGTGCTGCATTTTGAAACTTGGTGGAATCTGCATTGCTAGGTACCACTAAACTAAGTAAAAACACAGATTTGTCCAAGCACCAAAGAAAGGTGTACTGATTTTGCTCAACGTATAAGCAAGAAGCCTTCAGAGTGACTGTCACTAGAAACAGACATGCACCAAACAACCAATGATCCAAATTCAAGTTCAGCTGCAACTTTGTGAACAATAAGTGTTGTGGGACAGCGCAGCCGCCGGGTATAAACAGATGCAGAGAACCACAGTGACATTGATTAGGCATTGTGCAGGTTCAAGTGCAACGGCCATTGTCACTGCCCTACAGCTGGGCAGGAAAGCGGCTTTATCAAGGGCTCGCTTTGCATATGAGGACATTACCACCGAAAGAAGAAAGACGTAGACTGCAAGTGTCACCAAGGTCACACAGGGGAGGGGACAAGGGTGAGGAAGAGGGCTCTGGTGGCATGGGAAAGTCACCTCGGAGATGGGTCTGAAAGGATGGGAGAGGCGGGGGGGGATGCATTAGAAAGGGCAGATGGTGGCCTTGGGTGCATGGTGGCTGATGGGAGTTTTTACAGAGGTTGCTGTGGGTGAGGTGCAAATCAGCATAGTCACAACACTATTGTCACACTCAGCAATAAGGGGTCTATAACTTGCCCCTGGCCAGTGTTTCCCCCCCCGGCTCGGGTATTGTTGTTGCCCTCTCTGGCTGGATGGCTCGCTGGCATCCAGCCTCTATTGTGGCTCGCCTTTCGTAAAGCAGTTCAGGCCGCAAAAACCAAGTGCACCATCAATCAATGAGATCTCCCAGTGTTGAGCAAGGTTTTTCAGGCAGTTTAGACGGGTTTCTCTGAGACTTGGTGTCCGACAGAGAAGCCCCCTCTTGTGCTCTTGTCTCTGGAACCATAAGATGATTGTGCGTTAGAGATGAAAGATAGGTCCAATTTTCCATTAGCAACCAAATCCTCGCAATGTCTCTAAACAGAACACTCCCACAGTTAGAAGATGCTGTTCCAGGAACAACTCGTCCTGTGTTGGAGCGGAAAGTTCTATTGTTTTCAGAGACTGGTTTCGTCAGTTGTGGATTGAACAAGTTTGTGCAGTTCAGATTTATCGGCAATGCAACATTTGGAGAGCTCAATGCCAGAGACTCCTGGGTCTATTTATTCTTTAAGTGAACTAAAGTGGATCCGTGACAACATCTATAGTACATACGTTAGCTGTAATAGCTTGTTGTTGTTGAGCTGTGTGTGTTTGTGTTTCAGTGATCTCAAGATACACTGAAAAAGCTGAAACGTTGACTTAAATTAAATGTATTATGTCAACAGACTATATATACAGTAATTGTATTAGGTTAGTTGAAAGCATTAATATTTTGTTTAAATAAAAGTTTAGGGTTAGGGTATTAGGTTCAACTTAATATTATTGCTTTCAACTTACCACATAAATACAGTTATGTGTAATCTTCTGAAATAATATATTTAATCAAAGTCAATGTTTCAATTTTTAAATGTTTTTCAATTCCAAGAGATGAATGTCTTGGCCTTTAATGCACCACCCTTCACTTCCCTAATGTTCCGGAGTTTAAAGGGAGTTCATGAGCCTGATACATTTCTGGGTTTTAATGTTTTTCTGTGATATGTAATCATGCCGTGTTTCCCTCTCTGATGAGTCCTCTTCTCTCCTCCTGCAGGTGTGTGTCTGGCCTCGGAGCTGTCCTTCCTGCTGGAGCCCAACGATGTGATCGCAGTGAGAGATCGCCCGCTCATGCTGGACTGCGGGGTGCAGGGCGAGGAGCCCATCATGGTAACATGGCGTAAAAACGGGGTGCCTTTACCCACCAGCCAGCGGGTCCATGTGCTGGCCAATGGCACGCTGTTCATCAAGAGCTTTCAGAAACGCAGAGAAGGAAGCGACGCGGATATGGGAGAGTACGAATGCGCCGCCCAGAACCGCTACGGCATGATCGTCAGCCGCAAGGCCAAGGTCCATCTGGCATGTAAGTGTTAGATGTTACATTCTTCATTTAGATGATATACAGTTCATATTTCATTTTACAGACAAGTTTTTGACCAGTGGTGGTTGATTGCAAATGTTTTACAGATAATGCAATGACAGTAATCTTTGAAATCACATTTGCCACCTAGCTATTCATGCCAGTTTGCACATGCTTTTTTGGTTAATATATGAACACATAATTGCATGCCTTTAAGATTTAAGATTTCTTTCATAATCTGAGTTAAAGTGTAGAGGAAGACTGAGTACAGATTCCTTAGGACATCTTTGGAGTTTTAGTGGGACTTTAAGATAGATTTGAAGCAACCAGTCAGCCAGCAGGTGATCGCAGTAATGATACTGGTCAGAAAGGGTCAAACCACTGGCAAGGATAAAGGTAGTATTTTGCTGGTGCTATGGGAATGCTTGATTTTCAGTGAGGGTGCTCTGAAATGTAGTGTTTCCCAATCATTTCTTGTCCACCACAACAAAAACTGTGCTGCAACACCACTGACACACTTACACAAGCACTCAGGTATTAAAAGTCATAATAATAATCAGATTATATAACGCCTTTCATGAAACCCAAGACACTTAACAATAAGAAGAGGGACTAAAAGGAAAAACTGTCACACAACAGGGACGAGAAACTAACTTTCCTATGCAACCTGTGACATATCCTTCTGTGTAAAACACAAGGTGACATACATATAGGGATATAGATAAGGTTCATGAACCAGCTTTCATCTCTGGATACAAAATGTGCATAAATACTCTGATTAATACATGTTAATTTTATAAATAAACTGCAGAGCTTTCTTTGGGGCAATGGTAGGGATGCTATGGCTATTATATGGGGAGCTAAAGTACAGTACCCCCAAGCCCCTCCCTGGCACTGTTTATGGCCCAAACTGACTCAAGATTCAAAGGTTTATTGTCACAACATATACACACTCAAAAACAAAATTAAGCCAAAAGCGATGTACATTTTCCATTCAATTTCCTTACGTGTGTTTAACTTAAATACTCACATTCAATGTTTTTCCATTACGTTGACTTAGTGTGAAATAATGAAGCAACTGTTAGAGCAGCAACAACTAGCCAGCCAGCATTGTGAAGCGCAAACCTAACTTCACGACCTGTGGGAATATACACATGAAGACTATACTATTCGTACAGAATAAACACGTTAAAACAACTTTCCATCTTCAATGACGTATTGTTAAGGAATATTAAACAATTACACTGACCTAAAGTCCGTCGGTCGATGGTGTAGGATGAAACGCCAAGTCTTTTTTTTGGTTTCATGGCGGGTGGCACGTAGAAAACTTCAAATCTACGTCCAGGGTGAACAGTCAACGCCAGAGATGTCATGATGTTACCTTTGGGCGTTACCTCCCTTTAGGGTCTGGCTTCCCTTTATGGGATCCAATACAATAAACTGTTTGTATTCAACATATTCACGTTGTGTTCAATTGCTTTGAAGAAATAAACTTTAGATTTTATAGATTTCAGTTTTATTTTATCTGAAACTATTGCTTCATATTTATGTGGGTCAAGAATCAGTTTTGTACAGTGCATTTATGTACTGCATGCAAAACTTAGATCACAGGTTCTTCAACATTCCAATTACAAGACATACAAAAACAGATATAAAAATCAACAATAAAAATAAAAATTGTGCAAGCTCAGGAGTTTAATAGTCTTATGGCCTGTGGGATGACTATTCCAATCCTAGTGACTGGATTAAATTGATCACTCTCTCTAGTCCTGCTCTCCTGCTCACCTGAACACCAAACACAGTCCTGGCTTTGTTGTGGGTTCTAGTTTTAGGGATAAAGGAGGTGTAAGGATAGTATTTATTAAATAACCTAAATTAAAACCTTATCAAACAAAATTCCTGAGGTGTTTTAATATACAAATACCTTCCTTCACCTCGGGTCAAACCCTGAAGCTGGGAGGCTGTCCCACAGATAGTCGCCACAGGTTGCCTCACTCCTGTCCAAACATGCAATAGTCCTTGTTATAAAAGATGCTTCACATGGTGCACACCTCTGCATCAGCCCCCCCCTCTTTAATCCTTTGTTGTCAGAGGAACAGGCGCCTGGTTACAAACCCCTCACCAAACATACCAGCTCTCGTTATGAAAAACAATAAATTACACTGACCAGCACATGGAGGTATCATTACTGTACATGTGCTCAACACACGCACGCACGCACACACACGCACACACACACACACACACACACACACACACACACACCTGCACTGCATGCAACCTTTTGCTTCCTACCCCCCACTCCCTTCAATCACATCAAACCCAGGGGGTTTATGGTTAATCCTGGAGAATTATGGGTATCTTGAGGTGGTCTTACTTCAATGCAATGAGTTGCCATGGTGCCGCTGACTCATTTGCAGAACACTCCTGTATTGTACACACCTTATTGATTATGGCCAGCAGTTCATTAGATACTGTGTGTGTGTGTGTGTGTGTGTGTGTGTGTGTGTGTGTGTGTGTGTGTGTGTGTGTGTGTGTGTGTGTGTGTGTGTGTGTGTGTGTGTGTGTGTGTGTGTGTGTGTGTGTGTGTGTGTGTGTGTGTGTGTGTGTGTGTGTGTGTGTGTGTGTGTGTGTGTGTGTGTGTGTGTGTGTGTGTGCTATGTAAGTCTTAATGTACTGAAGGTAGAAGGTGAAGTATTTATTCTTGAAAACTGTGCACACAGGATGCAATCTGAGCACATGGATTAGTAAACCTATCTCTGTCATTCTCACTTGAAAAGTTTTTACAATCAGACAATAACAACATATTATTATTAAATGTCATCAGGGTTATTTTCTCCGACTTGACAAGCTCCTCTTAAGCTGTATAAGACCTGGCGTGGGAAGGTTGTTTTAAAATGTAATCTGTTACAATAACTATTTACAGGTCTCAAAATGTAATCAGTAACCCAATCTGAGTATCAAAATATTAAAGTAATTTTAACTTTTGGATAACTTCAATATCAAATGCAATGTAAATAAAACAATATATATAATATATTAATCTGTATTTCAAAATGTATTGTAACACTGTGATCGTTCCAGTAATCTCTGATTTTTTTAAATGTAACAGTAATCTGACTACTTTTTGTTGTATGCTGATTACATCACCTCATTACATGTTATCTGTTACTCCCCAAGCCTGCACAAGACATTATACAAAATATATAAACCGTTTTTTATGGGCAAACTAACGATAATCATGAGTGGTAAAACGGTCTGAATTGATAGGTTACCCTTTCAATGTTTCTAAGAATATCCAGTGTCATGACACTGATGTGTGTGTGCTTTGCTCTGCAGCTCTTCCCAAGTTTCACACCCACCCTCTGTCCATGTCTGTGGATGAGGGAGGCGTGGCCCGCTTCCAGTGTCAGATCAATGGGGTGCCTGAGGCCAACATCACGTGGGAGAGAGAGAGAGGGGCCCTCAACACCACCGACAACAGGTAGCACAACACACCTGCTCCTCCAACTGCTACTGTACAAACTCAAATACAACTTGGACAATTAGAGACATTTACAAGATTACAATCAGACAGTATGTTCAAGACACTTTAATGTGCATTATATGGTATACAACTTTACTTTGAATTTTAGGAATGAATGGTGCATGAAGGATTTCTTCTGTTAAGGCTTATTAAATAGTGGGAACATGTATACAAGTCTGCCCAATGTTTGTTTCCATTTCTTCAATTCGAGGCTCAGAACATCCAACTATCCATTAAAAGCTTTAATTGTACTGCAGCAGCAGGCTTTGATTCTGCCCAGTATGTTCCAAACTCAATAAAATGTTGTGAGCCAATTGGAAAAATAATACTCCAGACATGAACAGAGACAGTAACATGGTTGGTAGAACCACAACAGGGATAAATAACATCGAGACTGACCCTGGGAAAGAGGCAAATACACAGGTGGATAGAATAAGGGCGGGGCCAACATTCACAAAACTTTAGGACAAAGTCAAGCCAGGAAGTGAAACCAACACGACACAAGGATAAATCAGGACACACAAAAACCAAGATCAAGACATTACTGTAACGAGTGTCCTGTGTGACAGTCCAGCGTATTACATTTTGTTACGCCACAGCGGCTAATTCAAGTACAAAACATACATCATTATTCAAATGTCTTGTCTGTGCCTCACATATCTTCTCCCTACATAGATACACTCTCCTGCCAATGGGTGTTCTTCAGGTGTCAGGCGTGAGGCAGCAGGATGCGGGAGTGTTCCGCTGTGTTGCAACCAACATAGCTAACACCCGCTACAGCCACGAGGCCATGCTCAACATCACTGGTAGGTGGACTCTCATGTAGCATGTGATATGCTAAGTTAAGACCTCCGTGGAGGGACCAAGGGTAAAGAGCTCTATCTGCTCTGGTTCTGTACTTGTAAAGATATATTGAATGTTTCTATATACATGTAGATGGAGCCCACACAGTGTTCCCTTTGATGTTTACTTCCTGTCTGTCTTCTTCTGATGTTCCCTTTGATGTTTACTTCCTGTCTGTCTTCTTCTGATGTTCCCTTCAGTGTTTACTTCCTGTCTGTCTTCTTCTGATGTTCCCTTTAGTGTTTACTTCCTGCCTGTCTTCTTCTGCTGTTCCCTTCAGTGTTTACTTCCTGTCTGTCTTCTTCTACCTTTCCCTTCAGTGTTTACTTCCTGTCTGTCTTCTTCTGATGTTCCCTTTAGTGTTTACTTCCTGCCTGTCTTCTTCTGCTGTTCCCTTCAGTGTTTACTTCCTGTCTGTCTTCTTCTACCTTTCCCTTTTGTGTTTACTTCCTGTCTGTTTTCTTCTGCTGTTCCCTTCAGTGTTTACTTTCTGTCTGTTTTCTTCTGCTCATCCCTTTAGTGTTTACTTCCTGTCTGTCTTCTTCTGTTGTTCCCTTCAGTGTTTACTTCTTGTCTTTCTTCTTCTACTGTGCCCTTTAGTGTTTACTTCCTGTCTGTCTTCTTCTGTTGTTCCCTTCAGTGTTTACTTCCTGCCTGTCTTCTTCTTCTTTTCCGTTTCATGGTTACTTCCTGTCTGTCTTCTTGTACTGTTCTGTTTAGTGTTTACTTCCTGTCTGTCTTCTTTTTCTCGTTGTCGAGCTCTGTGTGTTTTAACCTCTTTCCTTCTCTTTTTCTTTTCTTTTCTTTTCTGTGGATAGTTTAGCCATCATAAATCCAACGATCGGTGCTCTCCACAAATATAAAAATGAATATTCAAAAAGTATTCCATGGTGTTTTCTGACAGACGAAAACAAATAAAATGTCTTGGTCACAGCTGAGGTTAAGTGACTGGACTTCTTTCTATGGATTGATAAGATTGCACATAGTCCCTTGATCAGAGCATCCTTGCAACAGTCTGTATCAGTATTATCGAAAGTGTTTAGTGTACATGCAGTACACTGAATTTACAAATTGACCAATCAGACTCAAGTAATCAACTACAGTAAGCTGTGTAATACTGCAATATTTTTCGCCAGTACAACTTGAGATGTTCCTGCACAACAGTCAAAAAACATTCCTCGACTGAATTCCCTGTATCCACTCTTTGTTTTCCTATATTCCAGGTGGAGCTTTCCGAACCTACAAAGAGCCGTTCATCCTGTCAGGACCCCAGAATCTGACCCTCACTGTCCACCAGACTGCCATCTTGGAGTGCATCGCCTCAGGAAACCCAAGGCCCATTGTTTCCTGGAGCAGGCTAGGTATCATTGGACATTTATGTTAGAGTGTACAGGAATATAAGGATGATTAGGTAATAACAGCGTGTTTGAAGTTTTATCAAACAAATATTGTTTGTGTCTGTGTCTCCATCAGACGGGCGCTCCATTGGCGTGGAGGGTATCCAGGTTCTGGGGACGGGGAACCTGATGATCTCAGATGTTTCCCTGCAGCACTCCGGTGTGTATGTGTGTGCTGCCAATCGGCCCGGCACCAGGATGAGGCGTACTGCACTCGGTCGACTCGTAGTACAAGGTAAGGCCATATAGATATACATCTTTGGAGTTCTTCTTCTTCTCTTCTTATCAGAACTGGCCACTGATTTTACTAACTCAAATGCACGGCTTTTGCAAGGAACCGTCTTATAGTATGGGAAATATTATTTTTGCTACCATACCTGCATCAGTTGAAGAGATTGTTTGCAAAAATAATCGTTAACGTTTTTTTTATTATCATCATTACATTATATACATTTGTAAAATTTGAAGGCTGATTTTCTTTAAACATCCGGGCATACTAATCTGATGGAAAACTGCTTGGTTACTGAAATACCAGCTCTGGCAGCATGTGGAATATTTACATACTGAAGGTTAATTATTAGGAGTAAAGAAGACTAATCACTTATTTGTTATTCAAATTTACAACAGTGTTACTTATCCAGTAAACAATCCACCAAATGATGAGTATACTCGTTCACTCAGACGCTAGAAGTTGTATTTTTCAACTTTTGGCAGAGCTAAACTGGTTAGCCTTGTACCCAGTGTTTGTGCTAAGCTAGGCTAAATGCCCTGGTGCTATCTCTGTACTGCACCTATAGAGGGGAACTGAAAACATCAGCTTAGGACTTGGTGCATCTCTGTAGACACACAAAACATATATGTATTTAATTATATATAAACATACAAATACATATAATCAGACAAAGAATCAATCCATCAAATGGTGTTTTATTGCCTAAAAATCACAAATTTGTCTCAGGAGATTTACAAAGAAGAAACTGTAACAGGGAAAAGTACTGCACACTTTTTGTTATGTGATGTCAGTCTGTAAAGAACTGGCTTGGGAACCAGAGGGTAGGGAAGTACTCAGATGTTCTTATTGGAAGTAGCAATTCTACATTTTAAAAGTACTTTGTTTCAATTAAAAGTCCTGCATTTAAAGTCTTACCTATGTAAAAGTATTAGCATTTAAATACACTAAAAGTACTAGAAGTAAAAGTACTCCTCATGCGTAATGGCACATTTCTGACTTGTATATATATATAGATGGATGGATGGATGGATGGATGGATGGATGGATGATGGATGGATGGATAGGCACTTGACCATATTGACTGGCGTTGGTTGGGGGAGGAAGGGAAAGGGTCAAGAGCACAGCTCCACCCTTTCTTCTCACCTTTGCCCCTGGAGTTTCAGTGGGGGTGGAGGCTGGGGGGGGGGCTTGGAGCATGGGGTCTGCTGTGTGGTGACACCAATGGCCTTAGACCACTCCCCTACCTCACACACATGCACACCCTTTCCAGTTCCTTTCTAACAATTAAGCAGTGACACCAGTGTGCAATTGTGTGTGTGGAGCATGAGGGGGTGGGGGGATCTATGGCGAGGACTCATCTGTCATTAGACAGCGGTCCAAACATTAAGCCCACTCATACTCAGCCTTATAAGCCGCGTCTCCATTAGCAGCTCAGAGTGTCAGAGACAGGAACATGGCGAGTGTTAGACTGCTGAGGCTCTCATTAGAGCGTGGCGTCTCTCTGGAGTCCATCGGATCTGCAGCAGGATCAGGCTCTGTGGAAAAGCCTTAAAAGCATCATGCACATCCTCTATCCTCTTCTACAGTGTTCTGTTCAGACACAGATGTTGATTTATCTGTCATCTGTACTTCCTTGGAGGTGTTTTTGTAGTTAAGTGAAAGATATGAATACCTGTACACCAACGCAATTCTACAAGAACATTAAAGCAGTCCATTTTGTATTTCACTTCTTTGTGAGAGGCAATAATAAGTGTAGCAGGGGCCAGTATTTCCAGTCATTTAGACCCCATGAGTCCAGCACCAAAGTATCCTTCAGTTCCATAAAGCAAGAAATAGTCGCTTTGTTATTCTACCCACACTGTCGTGTACATTTCAGTACTTCAGAATGTGATCTGCCCCTTTTAATAGTTTCAAACTAGACTTAGGTGATGGCTTGTTTCCAGTATAGCTCTCCTGTATGTCCACATGTTCAGCTGCAGTTAAAGACATGATGCTGTCACAGAAAGAGAACAAATACAGAAACAAATCTGACAATATTTTGTCTAGCTTGTGGTTTATACATTGCAAACTGTTGACCAACGCATACAGTACAGACATTTATATGTATATGTAGCAAAAAAGAACACACTTAAGAGTTGAACTGATGCAGCAGCACTTACTATGGTCTGGATAGTTTGAAGGGAATATGTCAGCACAGTTCCTGTTCTCCTTAGTTTGAATCTTGATGATTTATGGCATTTATTGTACGTCGCTCTGGATGTTTAAGAATCAGAATCAAAGTAGGTTAACACATACGAGGAATTTGACTTGGCGTTATGGTGCATACATATAAATACATAAAAGTAAAGCAGAACTTGGGACTGATAAAGAAACTATTATAAGATACCTATAATTACATAAACATTATAGCAATATTTACATTGAAATATGAGTGGACCCGTAGAAATTAAATCACAATTGCAATAAAATATGTGCATTTTCAATGTGCAATGTGCAGAATTCAGCGATGTGCAGTATCAGGATGAAATCAAGATATTGTTTACATTGTGTGCATTAATGTCATGTATAGAGTCTAGGATGTGGCTGAGGGTCAGTGTCAGTGGAGGTCCCAGATGCGGAAGGGAAGAAACTTCACTTCATCAGCTAAATGCTGCGTAATGTATAAACGTTATGTGTGTGAACAGCATACATGAGGAGTTATAATTGAAATGACAAGCATAAAAATGGTATAATACTATAAAGGTTTTAGAGACAACTAGGTCAGGATCATCATGTTAATGCTCTTGTGTGCTGGTGCTGCAGGCTGCACAGATAAAGGGGGTGTATTCAGCACGATTTCATGATTGAGACGATCACAGTGGATACTCTGTATACCTCTGAACATTGGCTAGCAGTTGAAATCAGAACAGCTGACACACACTGCTTTCTTTTAATCTCCACTACACAAATCTATATTCACAAAATGTAGCTTGGCCTTCATCTATCCATGTCAATGCTCCTGTTGTCAGAATCTCTGAGCAGATCAATCACTAGCCAAACCTAACCCCCCTCTGATATAGAAGAGGGGAGAAGGGGCTGATCTTTAATATATTCATTAATTTATTGATCAGTTTCATCAAGAAACCCAACAGCTCTGGGCTTTTGTTCTGCAGCGGTGCCTCCAAAATGACATTATAAAAAGAACTGCATGAGTGAGAGCTGAGATTAGAACAAGCTATCATCACTGTTGCTTTATTCCAACTGGCTCATCTTACTGAATACTGGCTCTGGTTCAGTAAGTGTGGAAATCATTCTTGATATGCAGATGATGTGACATGTAAAGCATGAGAGGAAACTTTGCAACAATGATTTGAATGCTGTGAAGATGTATGCACTCGGCTTTCTGTCACTTAGATGTGGATCCTGTGAAAGGATTCTTCTGAAAGTGCAGAGAGAAGTTGTAGTCATAGAGAAAGAAGATATTGCTTTCATTGAAATGTGTGCACAGATTGCAGAATATCAACAGTAAGGTTGCACACAGACTGAGAAAAAAACCCTGCTACTGTTCAGTTCTACACACTATACTGTGTTTGATCTGTTTCAGCAGACACCCAAGAACAGATATTTCCAATTATTCTGACGCAAAATGAACGCAGCACAAAGGCCCTCTCTAGCAAACTTATTGAAAGTAAGACATAATATGTGTATTATCCCTGTGATCCGGATCTAGTCCAATATTTAAGGGCTCGTTCCCGGCCTATACCCTTCAAAATGAAATGGAATGCACTTATTTTAGCTCTTAGTCACGTAGAAGAACAGAAAAATGTGGAAATGTATAAAACAAGTGTACATTTTGAAGTATTTTGAAATAGGTTTCCCAAACGGTTCTTTGAGATGCTTGACCTGGTGAGGAAATAGGAACGTTTCTGCTCTGCATTTGTCTTTTGTAAATACTTAATAATACAGCATGAACATTAGCTTCCATCTGAAGTCAAGTTCAGGGTCAGAATCAGAGAGTGTGCTGCGTGTGGCAGTGTGAAGGTTATTCTGAGTGTGTGTGTGTGTGTGTGTGTGTGTGTGTGTGTGTGTGTGTGTGTGTGTGTGTGTGTGTGTGTGTGTGTGTGTGTGTGTGTGTGTGTGTGTGTGTGTGTGTGTGTGTGTGTGTGTGTGTGTGTGTGTGTGTCAGTACGAGGGGACAAAGAAGACAACAAACACAGAGACAAAAAAGTGGTGGACAGCTAGACGGTCAATGCTGGGTGCAAGGTGCATGTGCATTGGGGGGGGGGGGGTGGCAGGGGAATGGAGGCGGGGGTTATTGATGACCTATGAGACCTGTGACCTTGACCCCTGCCCCCGACAGGAGGACCGTCTGTGGAAACGGTTGAGGAGGGGGCGGAGTCAGGACAGACAGATAGGGAGTCGGAGAGAGGAGGGGTGTGGTCTCAGGGTTAATTAGGGAAAGCTGGGGGGTTGAATAGCGGCCCGGCGGAGGGGTCAGGGCAACCCGGGCCGTCACCTCGCAGGGGGGGGACACAAAGGAGGGAAAGCCATATTGGAGGATCCTGTGTTTCGTCCCTCGCTGTTTTGCACACCAGATGAGCCGCCCAGCTTTTGTCATGCAGATCCCGCTGAGCGCCTCAACATATTTCTCACGTTCAATATGCACCGAAGATCTTTCCCACACTAAAGACGGAGCATCACATGCTGAGAGACATTAATTATTGCCCCAAAGTGTTGAAAAATAATACAATAATTCAAAGTAATACAATGATGAATTGAATGCTTCAAAACCTGAATAAAGTTTGTTTCCCTAGAAGAAGTGCCAGGTTACATAGATGTCAGAAGGCTAGGGAGTTATTATTAAATTAGAGGTTTGAGTGTTATTGCAATAAGCCGATAAGAGTCTTTTATTGGGTAATGCTAATTTACAAGTTCCTGTGTAATTAAGTTTATTTTATTTTAGAGACTGTAGTGTATGGGAGAAATGTTTAAAACCTTTAAAAAGTTTTTATTTCAATACAAGTAGTACTCAATTTCATAGGAATAATAAGCTTTACCCACTAAAAGACTCTTATTGTAATATTAATAAGAACCACTGGAAGGTAATGTTACCATTTGTCAGTATTAAAATACATCCATTGCTCACAGCTTTTATAATGTGCGTTATACTTTAGTGAGATTTGAATTTAATGTTCAGTTCCATGAGGAAGATGACACAGGATGGCTCTCACATATGTAAATGGTTCATGTTCAGAGCGTGTGTGAGCAGTGGACAGATGATTGGCTGGCTGCCAACAAAACAAAAAGGAAATAAATATGTGTGTGGGGGGGGGGGTGTAAACCTCAAGGTCAACAGAATCACGGATCAATACAGAGTATGGATTTACTGACGGACGCTCAGCCTGACACTTTCTAACACAGTGACGAGACAATGATAATGACCAAACACACACACACACACACACACACACACACACACACACACACACACACACACACAGACTAGACCTGACAACAAAGGAAACACAGCCTGAAACGTCATCCTTTACTGTATATATATATATATATATATATACAGTTGACTATGAAGATAAAGAATCTATAAACTGTCTAACTGTCTGAGAACTGTAACTGTAACACAAGCAACGTATATCTTGACTCCACAGTTCCAGACGATAGTATTTGTCAGAGTAGGTCTCTTGGTTTGTCATACCACATATGAAACCATGTTATGATGTGTTACTAATATGTAACATGAACACCGGTCTTACTGTACCTATCTAGCTGCCCATCTTAACCCCAGTCTGTAATCCTGGATATGATGGGGTTTTAATGTATTAGTCTGCCCTTGTCTCTTAAGGTTTTCTCCATCTGAGTGGCTTCCAATGTTTAGCAATACACTTGAAATATTCATATATGTGAAAACCTCTTGGCTAAATGTTTATCTCCCCTCTGTAACTGGATGTTTGGAGTCACACCAGACAGTGTGCTGTCAGCAGATTTAAATCTAGATCCGTTTCTGGAAACCTGAAAGCTTACACCATCACTTCTTCACCCCACCATGTGAAACCTCACACACCTGCAGGGTGACATCATCCCTTCAGACTGATAAAGTGATGTGGCTACATAATAAAGACCCCCCCTGGCTGCAGTGATAAGAGCATTCTTATGGAAATGGACATCTTATAACACATCCCTCTCGGCCCATAGTTAGGGGGTGGGGGGGGTCACACAGGCGGTAAAGGTCAAAGATGATTGAGGCGCTGAGCTTGGGCTGGAGTGTGTGGGGGGGCTTTAGGGTTTAAGGAGTGTTGGTTAAAACCCCACATATATTTGCATGTCTATTGTGTCTCTAATATTGAACTGGGGGGCCAGTAGGAGCAGTCACCCTGCATCTGGACAGCTGAGTGTGTGTGTGTGTGTGTGTGTGTGTGTGTGTGTGTGTGTGTGTGTGTGTGTGTGTGTGTGTGTGTGTGTGTGTGTGTGTGTGTGTGTGTGTGTGTGTGTGTGTGTGTGTGTGTGTGTGTGTGTGTGTGACACAGATCGATTAACTAATGTTCAATATATTGCTGAGGAAAGGATTTTGGAGTATAGGTTCTATTTACTAAATGTATTAAGTCAAGAGATTACACATAACTGTATTGGGTAAGTTGAAAGCAATAATATTAAGTTGAACATAATATTATTGCATTTAAACTTAATATTACTGCTTTTAATTAACCTAACCTACAGTAAGGTGAAATCTGTTGACATAATACTTTTAATTAAAGTAAACTTTTTCCATTCGTTCGGTATACATTTTCTGAAAGGTGAAAATATCACTCATTGGCAGGATGTGTTAGACTCTTGTTCTTGACCAGATAACGAACTGTTGATGGCTGCCAGTGGACGGTAGTGCTAAAGGGGGGGGGGGCTAAAGAATATATACCATTGTTGCAAGTCAAAATACAAAAGCTATTCCACATGAGTTGTATCCACCAGGACTTTTTAAACTACAAATCTTAAATAAAAATGATATATTTCAATGTATAACAACAAAAAAAAGATTTTTGGCATAAGCTGACGTTAAATTGACCCGACTTCTGTGTGCAGATTGATATGACTGCACAGTCCCTTGATCAGAGTGTCCTTAGCTACTGTCTGATAGTATTGTTTGTGTGATAGAGTATGACATTTTGTTTGTGTTTGTTGTTTGTTATGTACCTGCCTAACGACTGCAGATGGAAATGAGCTGTTAGCTAAAATCTGGCATAAAACATCTCTTCTCTTTTATGAGATTAATATAACGTATGCATGGTCCTTGTACAAAATAAATTCCCATAATAATTGTCCAAATTGACCAATCAGAATAGAGTATTTAGCAGTGTAATTAACGTCCATAAATGTCTTAACAAAGACTGTTTTAGTTTGATATAGTGATTGTTTGTGTTGTGTGCACCCTGTCTCATGTCCCTGTGTGTCTCCTCAGCTCCTCCCGAGTTCCTGCAGTGGCCGCAGTCTGTGTCCAGACCAGCAGGGGGCAGCGCTGTGTTCACCTGCGTGGCCCAGGGCGTCCCGGAGCCCCACGTCATCTGGCTGAAGAACGGCAAGGTCCTGACGACCGGGCACAACGTCAAGCTGACCAACAACAACAGGTAGGTGGCAGTGATGTCATCATGTTAATAACTTTTTATGACTTTTTAGATTAACTTTAATTTCAGAAAACCACTTGACACAGAGGCCTTATTTTCCATGGTGCACTGGTTACATATTACACGTACAATATATATTTTTTGTGACCACATTGCATGAATAGATTATATTGAATTCAATGAATTGAAGGTGGGAAATGTATCTTTAGGTTTTAGAATCGGAAAAAAACACATGTGAAGATATCCTCTAAACTGGTAGCAGTAATGTTCTCAGATTTTGGTTTCCTATAAAAACCTTTTTCTATGTCAGTCATTACTTACACACAGCAGAGCTTCATGTAGTCCCGCATTTCCCAGCTGGACCACCTGGTGGCAGCGCTGCATAGAGTGTGAGCTCTCTCATAACATCAAACAAATAACATAAATACACAGGAATATTAAAACATGTCTATACTGCAGATTTATGAATGACGACTTGTTTGGTTTAATTACCTCATATCCCAAACATGATGTTTTGATTTCATGTGTTTTACTTGACGGATGACGTTTCAGGCTGTGTTTCCTTTGTTGTCAGGTCTAGTCTGTGTGTGTGTGTGTGTGTGTGTGTGTGTGTGTGTGTGTGTGTGTGTGTGTGTGTGTGTGTGTGTGTGTGTGTGTGTGTGTGTGTGTGTGTGTGTGTGTGTGTGTGTGTGTGTGTGTTTGGTACTCAACATCTTTTGGTGTTGATTTTATTACTGATGTTTTTCTCACTAACTAGCTAAAATTGACTCTCTAGCTGTAGTTTATTATATTTCAAATTAAACGAGATCGTTTCTACCACTCTCTATATTCTGTATGTATCCTGTCTGTATGCTCTGTGCCTAGCTTGCAAAAGATCACACATGCTTTATTGTATTTTACCCTAGAAAACAATCATTCTCTATAGTAAACTACCCTCATCAAGGGTTGTTGAGTGATTAAATACATATGAAAATTTAAATATTCAACATGTAACACATGATGCACATAAGAACTTTAAGGTATAAACCCAAGGTTTTGACACTGGGTCCTTTAAAGGACAAACAAATAAAAGTGCAATTAGGTCCAATTCTAATCAGTATTGTGTTTAGGATCATATTTGCCCAAAAACATACAATTACAGTAGAAGTAGCCTAGCAGTAGCATTAGCATTAGCAGTGACAGTAACAGTCAGTGTTGGGTGTAACGCGTTACAAAAGTTACGAAGTTACAGTAATGTATTATTTTGTTTCTAAGAATTCACAAACATCGCGAGACATTCCGACAACAGAGAAATAATTGTGCAGGTAGAATATTTACTCAGTAAGCCTGTTTACTATTGCATTGCGAATCTGTTTCTGGAGATTCGCAATGCAGAGCTGCAGGCTCGGAGAAAATAAAGAGAAAGACAGGAGTGCGCGCAGCCCAAAGCAACAGAAGGTCACTTTCTCTCTGGTCTGCTGCTTGAACCCAGAGAAGTTCAGAGACTCGTGGCAGAGTGTTGAAAATATGCAGCCTCTGTCCTCTGTTGAATTGCCTGCTTTTAGAAAGCTTCTCAGCCAAATCCCCGTTAACACACCAATGACCAGGTGAGCTAACGTTGCCATAGAGACTGGTTCATATACAGCAGGTCACAGGGCCGTGCAGAGGCTCCACTAACATGTTGTTAATAACACACAGAGACGTCATGTTACTGGTATCACATATTATTCAGCCCACTTAAACGGAGCATGAGTTTAAGATCCAGCATGAGTTTAATTTCTATGTTTTCCTAATGTTCAGCATGTACTGCCAGATAGATAGATATATAGCTTTAATTAATGAGCTGCAATAAACTACATTTTAGCAATGAAAGCCATACTTTTGCGGATATTTTGGTCAAAGTAACTCAAAGTAACTCAAAAGTAATGTAACGCATTACAGTTCAGAGACAGTAACAATGTAATGTAACTTATTACTTTAAAAAGACAGTAATAAGTCATATGTCCTGTATTACATTTTGGAAGTAACTGCCCATCACTGGTAACAGTAGAAGTAGCATTAGACTTAGCAGTAACAGTAGCAGTAACAGTAGCAGTAACAGTAACAGTAGCAGTAACAGTAGCAGTAGCAATGAACTGATGTGTCTGTATGTTCTGTGCAGCACTCTGGCTCTGACCCGTATCAGTTCTGAGGACGAGGCCATCTACCAGTGCATCGCAGAGAACAGTGCCGGCACTAACCAGGCCAGCGCTCGGCTAGCCGTGGCTCAGCCTAAAGACCTGCCCAGCGCCCCTCATGGCCTGACAGCCAGCCCGCTGACCACCAACAGCCTGCAGATCTCCTGGATCCAGCCCCTCCCCAATGTCACCGACAGCATCATCGGATACGTCCTGCACATCCGCAAGATAGGAGGTCAGTGTCAGCCCCGTCAGAGCAGGAGAGCTGTAGCAACACACCATCTGGACTTTAAATTCAGACAGTTGCAGTTATAGTAAAAACTAAATGTCTGTGTGTCCTCAGAGCCGGACAGTCTGGAGCTGCAGGAGGCCATCAGTAAAGAGACCTTCCAGCATGACGTGGCCAACCTGGAACCTGCCACCACCTATTCCCTGTACCTGAAGGCCTACTCTCCTCTGGGGGCCAGCCAGCAGTCCCACACTGTGGTGGCTACAACTCTAGGGGGCGGTAAGAACAAGAAGACTGACCACACCGTCGGGGCAGGGCTCGCGAGATTGAGAAAAGCCGATATCACAATATATCTGAAATACCTTGATAGTGAGATTACAACAATGTTGACTATTGTTGCTTTTACAAATATTAACACAAAGAGAGTATAATGAATGAATGATTTATGTTTTTAGTATGCTAACGTGCTATATGTTAAGTGTTTCTCATTCTAGTTCACAAACTAAAACAAGACTTAAACGACAGAATTATAAAACTGTAAAAAGTAGACCAAACGGCATCAGAGTGTTTTTCAATGTAATACTGTTCTAATGCAATACAAGTACATAAACACGCTGCATGATACAGCTAGCATTTAGCACGTTCTGCAACATTGTGTCTGTCAGTAATGGCAAATAATACAACAGCTAGTATGGTAAATTAATTTTAAAAATCCATTGTAATGTCACCTGTAAAAACATGAAAAGGCACTAATGCAATATTACAGCCTCAGAAATTTAAGAAGGTACAGTATCATATCACGATATCCATAAAATATCTGCGTATTGCCCAGCCCAACAGCGGGGCTTTCTCTTCGATTGGTATTATTTTACACCACAGTGAAGCGTACAGGTTATAACAAAACCAGGTGGCGTACTGTTGGATGTCCTCTCTGTGCTAAAGTCTGTGTTAAAGAGCCTGTGAGGACAGTTAGAGCTCACCCTTCTCCCTCTGATGTCTCTGTCCCTTCAGTGCCGACACCTCCCACCTTTTTCACCAAGGTGGTGAACTCCACAGCCGTGCAGGTTCTCTGGGAGCTCCCCAGCAAGGCTGGCAAGGCTGAGGGCTTCAGGCTGTCCTACCGCAGGGTCCCCCACGCTGACTTCCAGGGGCCCATCCAGCTGGTCTGTCTCATCAACGCCCACACCATCTCTGAGCTGGGTAAGTGTGTGTCGAGAGTGTGTCCCCAACACTGACCCTGATCCTGTTTAAAATATAAAATCATTTATCCAGTAGGTCTACATATCAAAAGTCAAAGTCATCTTTATTGTCAATCTTTCAGTTTGTGTGTACAGACAGAGAGATCGAAATACCACAATCCCGAGGTATAAAAAAGTTAAAGTAAATAAATGTACAAATATATATAAAAATATGTATAGAAATACATATATATATATATGTATTTCTATACATATTTTTAATATTTTTCATATATATATATATACACACACAAACATGAAAAGGCATAAATAAAAGAACAACGGTCAATATATACAAAATAACAGTACCTTCAGAAGTTTTCCGTTGGAAATATTAAAGAAAATGTACATAGTGCATATCCTCTATTAGATACTGAAAACGAACCTGTTTTTATTGCTCAAAAATAAATAAAATAATAACGTTACATTGAAAATATAGTCTCATATAAAGCCAATGCATTCAATAGCTTTCAAAGAGCTATTTTACCAGCTGTTCTGAGTTTGGATCTCAGAACAGCTGGTAAAACCTATTGCACTAATGTTAATAATGATGTAAGGTATATTTTTACCTTGGCTCTGGCTGTTTCTTACGGAAGCCGAGAACGGCCATGGATTTTTCTCTTTTTTATGCACTGTTATCTTGCGATACCGACTTATTATCTCGTTATCTCGATATAACAAAGATTGTTTTCTGAATTAATTTATTTCGTTATCTCGACATAAAAAAGATTGTTTTTCTCGAGATAACAAATTAATTATTTCGTTATCTCGATATAACAGAAATATTTATGTTACCTTAGCTGAAGCAGCCGGATAGATAGGAGTTTGTCAGTGTCTCATCTGCTAACCGGTAGCCCCTAAACAAACCCAGTCAAGTAAACAAACTAACATAAAGTGTAACTTACCGTTAGGCTAAACCTACAGTCAGTGGCTACGGAAGCCATTCATGGCAGCTCTTGTAGGTTGAAATCAGGTTGAAATGGTTGAAAGCAAGTCGAACATATTATAAATGAATTCGTTATCACGAGAAAACGATCTTTGTTAGGTTTCAAGGTTTTATTTGTCATATGCACAGCATATACAACGTATATGTTGGCAATGAAAATCTTATATCCCATGTTCCTCCAACAACTCCACATACATGGTGCAAATAAGATAAATAAAATAGTGAAAAAGAGAGAAGAATATTTACAATAACAACAACAAAGATTTGAGGATGTGAAATATATACATATGTGGAATACATTGAAAGTATTTAAATACTTTACACTGTTGAATGAGGAGGTATGGACAGATGCATATATTATGTATAGCAGATGTATATGGCAGATATGTATAATATATAGATATGTGTACTATAAACAGATATGTATGGCAGATGTGTATAATATATATATATATATATATATATATATATATATATATATATATATATATATATATATATATATATGTGTGTACTATAAAAAGATGTGAGTAGACGTTCACCGAGCTCAGGAGTTCAGCAGTCTTATAGCCTGTGTTATAAAACTGTCCCTGAGTCTGGTGGTCTTGGTCCGGATGCTGCAGTACCATCTGCCAGACGGCAGCAGACAGAACAGATTGTTGCTGGGGTGATGGGGGTCCTTTAATATCCTACCGGCCTTCTTCCTACACCGCTGGGTGTAGAGGTCCTCCATGGATGGCAGCTCCGTCCTGGTGATGTGCTGAGCAGTTTTCACCACCCTCTGTAGAGTCTTATAGTTGAGGGCGGTGCAACTGCCATACCAGGCGGTGATGCAGCAAGTCAGGATACTCTCGATGGTGCACCTGTAGAAGTTGCAGAGTATCCTGGAGTCCATGTTGAACTTCTGCAGCCTGCGGAGGAAGAAGAGCCACTGTCGAGCTGTCTTGGATATGACCCTGGTGTGATGTGTCCATGTCAGGTCCTCACTGCTGTTTACCCCGAGGAACCTGAAGCTGCTGACTCTCTCCACAGGAGTCCTGTCGATGGTGATGGGTGTGTGTGCCTCTCTCTGCCTCTTCCTGTAGTCCACAATCAGCTCCTTTGTTTTTGCTGACGTTGAGATGGAGGTTGTTGTCCTGGCACCAAGATGTCAGGGCTCTGACCTCCTCTCTGTACGCCATCTCGTCGCCGTCTGTGATCAGGCCGATGACGGTCGTGTCGTCAGCAAACTTGATGATGGTGTTGGAGCTGTGTGTGGCCACGCAGTCGTGCGTGAACAGGGAGTAGAGGAGAGGGCTGAGCACACAACCCTGAGGGGCTCCGGTGTTGAGGGTCAAGGTGGAGGATGTGATGTTGCCCATCCGCACTGCCTGGGATCTGCCCGTTAGGAAGCTCATGATCCAGTCACAGAGGGCGCTGTTGAGCCCAAGGTGGGCAGGAGCAGAGGATTGCACTTATGTTGAGATAATGAGATAAATTAATTTGTTATCACGAGAAAACAATCTTTGTTATGGCGAGATAACGAGATAATAAGTCGTTATCACGACATAACAGTGCATAAAAAAAATCCATGGCCGTTCTCGGCTTCCGTAGTTTCTGTTGCTGACGCTCACAGCTGCAGCATGTCGTAGTCAATAAGTGCAATCCTCTGCTCCTGCCCACGTTAATCACTATGTTCTCCACCTGCTGACGGGATGAAAAGGTCATGAAGATTTGCTCATCATAGCACCAAGATGACGCATACATGTCTGAGCAGGATCTATTACTCGCCCTCCTTTGTTTATATGACACCTCCATGCTCAATGCCTGTTACCATAACAACACGCCTCCAAAACAATATGATTGAATGGGAATACAAGGCATCAGCTGCTCCTTTTATTGGATTCTATTTCCAAGGATACAACACCTCTGAGACTCCACGTTTGAACAGACTCCACTAACTGTCTCCTATTCCTGTAGCGCGTTTCCTTTATAATTAATAGGCCTATTCATTATCAGATGTGGACTTTTTATAATTATCCAAAGGTTTGTCTCTTATGCTGCTCCGTTTATCAGGATGGTTACATTTCTGTGACACTGATGGGTGTAAAACTAGCAGGGTGACAAATGTAGTGCAGTTTCAAAATGCCCACAGTTTCCTACAACTTCATATAGAGCTGTAAATTGTAACTATATATCCACAGCTATGAGTAGAGAGTTTTGAGTCAGAACACATTTCCATCAATGAGCAATATGTTTGGTTTGAGCACGAACACTTCTTCAAATTCCTCTGGAAATCACACAATGGGCTGCCTTTAAATTAGAATGCATTTTAGTCTTGACTTTATTAAATCCAGACAAATAAAAAGGGAATAATCACTGGCCATAAGAAAAAAATTCTCCCTGTTTGCAGTTTGGTTCTGTGGGTGTCTATCAGTCAGCCATTGCTCCTTAAAGACTGCAGTGGTCTCTACACCTCTCCACTGAGAACTCAATGAGCAGCGCTGTCGATGATAATCATGTTTCATGTGTCGTAACCTCATGAGCTCATTATCTGACCACACTTCATGGGGACTGCAGATGCTCTAACAGGCAGCTTAAATAGCTTTTAGTAATACATGCAAAAGACTATTCCTCTAAAATGGATATGACCACGTACTGATTAAACCAGTTAAAGTCAGGGCAATCGAAACGCTGCTGCAGTGATGATGTATTTTTGTAGGCAGACCCTAGAATGTTACAACTCCCTTGACAAAAAGCAATGGGATTTCTTTTTTGAATCTTGGTATATGCAGATTATAATCTCTGTTGCAAACACATGTGTATAATTCTTACACGGTTTGTTCAGCAGGGTAATCTAACACCACTGTGTGATTTTTGAAACTCAAATGCAATCGCCAGACCAAAAAAGGCAATCAAGGAACTTAATTAAAGTCACATGACATGACATCACCACCTCTAAACTAAAGGAGGCTAATGTTCAGCGTGATGATGTTAAGTAGTTTCATTTCGTCACTTATAAATAGTAATAATAATAATAAAGCTTTATTTATATAGCACTTTTCATACAGCAAGTGCCGCTCAAAGTGCTTTTCGATAGGGCACACATCACAAATAAAATCAACAAGAAGAAATTCACCTCAGATTACTGTAGATGCTAAGAGCTTTGTTGAACAGCATAACAACATAAAATAGTGTTTCAACGTGTTAAAACACAAAAAGGTGTGATAGTAAAAACAATAAAACAGATAATGACCCCTCTCAAAGAAAGGAAATAAATAAAGGAAGTTAAAATACTAAGTTAATTGATATCGAACAAAACAAAAAAAAACTATAAAATAACTAAACATGTATACACACTAAAATAATAACAATATAAAATGATTGATAATTATAATAGAGGATAAACCATTAAAAAATTAAAAGACCAACTTAGAAGGAAATGTCACTGATAAAACTGTTAAATAATATAATTATTTTAAAACATATGAAACCTTTAAAATAAATAAAACAACATAAAGTCATGGAGGGTGTTGCTAATAAAAAGCTAACTTGTCTTCAGCTGTCGTTTATAAATGTCCACTGAGTCAGCCTCTCTGATACCGGCCACCTTATTTCTGGCTTTTAACCAAAAAACATGTATTAAAACTTTAGGAAGATGCATAGTAAAATGCCAACTCAGGGTATATGATTCATTGCTGCATCAATATTCAATCCCCAGCTGTATTGACATCATGTGTTTACCTAATGGGTATAAGTATTTCCCCTTTTAAACATTGTCTCCGTCTCCTGACTCTGGTTGGTTCCTGTGTTTCAGAATCCGGTGCTGTGTATGAAGTGAAACTGGTGGCCTACAACGGAAACGGGGAGAGCGACTGCTCCAAGAGACTGGTGTCGCTGGCAGAGGAAGCCAAGAGCGCCCAGAGCCCCGGTGAGTCCCACACAGCTGATAACACAAGAGGAAATTTCATTAGGCATCCCATAGTACCCAAACCCATACACACCTTTGAACCTTGCAAAGACGTTTTGGAAAAGTTAGACTTTATCATCATGAGGTGAAAGAACAGACAGCCATTTTTGTAAATACATATTACATTGAAAAACAGATTTCAAGACATTACATAAATGAAGAATAAGAACCTTATTTAGTTATTATACACTGCCCGGCCAAAAAGGAGGTCACCACCTGGATTTAACTAAGCAAATAGGTAAGAGCCTCCTATTGGATAATTACTGCATGGGTGATTATGTTTCAGCTGGCAACAAGTTATTGAACCCTAACTGATGCAGTGAGTAGCTTCTCATTTGTTAAACAGTCATGTTGAAAGACATATCCTGTGGTCGTGGAAAAGATGTTAATCTATTTCAGAAGGGTCAAATTATTGTCATGCATCAAGCAGAGAAAACATCATAGGAGATTGCTGAAACTACTAAAACCGGGTCAAGAACTGTCCAACGCATTATTAAAAACTGGAAGGACAGTGGGGAAACATCATCTTCCAGGAAGGAATGTGGTCGGAAAAAAATCTTGAATGATCGTGATCGGCGATCACTTAAACGTTTGGTGAAATCTAATAGTAGAGAAACAACAGTAGAACTCACGACTATGTTTAGTAGTGAAAGTAAGAGCATTTCTACACACAATGCGAAGGGAACTCAAGGGATTGGGACTAAACAGCTGTGTAGCCGTAAGAAAACCACTTGTCAGTGAGGCTAATTGGACGGCTTCAATTTGCTAGGGAGCAAAAAGATTGGACTATGATCTGGGGTTGCTGCAGTTGGTCTGGTCTAGGTTCAGCAACGTCCCCAAAGAATGAGGTCAGCTGACTACCTGAATATACTGAATGACCAGGTTATTCCATCAATGGATCTTTTCTTCCCTGATGGCACGGGCATGTTCCAAGATGACAATCCCAGGATCCATCGGGCTCAAATTGTGAAAGAGTGGTTCAGGGAGCATGAGACATCATTTCGCACATGGATTGGCAACCACAGAGTCCAGACTTGAACCTGATTGAGAATCTTTGGGATGGGCTGGAGAAGACTTTGCGCAGTAGTCCGAATCTCCCGTCATCGATACAAGATCTTGGTGAAAAATGAATGCAAGACAGAAATAAATGTAGTGACATTGCAGAAGCTTGTTGAAACGATGCCACAGCGAATGCGTGCCGTAATCAAAGCTAAAGAGTGCGTGACCTTTTTTTTGGCCAGGCAGTGTATTATAAGATGCATACAAAGACAACATATATACTGTATGATAACCCAATTAGGCAATAGGACACAAAACTCCAAAAATGATTGATAATCTCTACTAAAATGAAATGGGAAAGAGAATTATGCGTGACATTACTGAGGAAGGTTGTCAGAATACATGGGTTAATCAGAAGGCACCAACTCAATCCTTTGGGAAGAGAAGAACAGGCAAACATACCTTTACAGTTGCAAGTGCAACGTTCATATTTTGCCGTTTGGTTTAATATCATGTTAAAACCTTAAAACAAAGCACGTTGGCATGAAAGGACATACTGTAAGTTGTAAAATGCAGAATATTTAGATGCGGGCAGCAATATGTAAAAAACCCTGGAAAAAAAAAACCTTTATAATTGCTAGTTTACGGTATGTGAAGCTCATGTTTCGTTTCTGTGTGTGTCCAGCAGAAAACAGCCTGTGTCAGTGCAGGGAGGGGGAGGCCTCACTCGGCAGCATCGTCATCGGCATCCACATCGGCACCGCCTGCATCATCTTCTGTGTTCTCTTCCTGCTGTTCGGCTACCGACGCAGGTCAGTTCCAATACTGTGCTTCCTTTTTACTATGTATTATACAATACAATCATTTTTAATCTGGGGAATCATGCCTTGTGTTTACTGTCAGTGGTGAAGTATAATGAAGAATGCACGTAACATTTGGAGGTATGAGTGTCTTTATATTGTATGTTACTTTATACTTCTACTACATTTTGGAAGCCAATATTATGAGTGAACACATTTTTAAAAACTATAACCATAATTTGATCATATAGGGCTATGAAATGGGCCATTTTGATGTCTTTTGTACTTTTACTACTTTTACTTGTAACAGAGCATTTAGAAATATAGTATTGTTACTTTGACTTTAGTATAAAGTCTGAGTACGTGTTCCACCTCTTTTTGATGTAAAATACATGGACCAAACTTAATTGATCATGAAAATTCTGCACCTTTAATGAAGTAGTGTTAAGCTATGCAAATGTTGCGTTAGCAGAACCTGTACTCACAGCTGGAACCTGTTTACAGTCTGTTTTGCAGTAAAGGGACACAGGACAGCTGGTCTGTGCCGAGGGACAACACAGGACACAATGGCATCCCTAAAGACGGAGCGCACCGGCCCAGAGTGGAGCCCCCACCACAGGTAGCCCCTTTTTCCTCAAATCACTTTAATAGCTAACCTCCTAAACATCAGCGGTATCTGATCCTTCTCTCCTCTCTCTCCTCACTTCCTGTGAGCAGGTGGTCTGTCCGGCGCAGTACCAGGTGGTCATCGAGCAGCACTGTTCAGGCTTGCCTGGCACAGACACTGGCTAAAACTGGTCTATAATGTCAACATCCATACCCCCCCCCCATCGTCCTCTCACTTCCCACCAATGATCCTTCTGTGCTCTCTGTTAGGGGTCAGTGTTAGGGTTACTCTCCCCATGAACAGCTGCTTATAACCTTAAATGTGACAACATTATCTAAGAGCTAGGAGACATGCTGGTCCTTGGTCACCCTAACCCTAACTCTCAAACTAAAGCTTTATTGCCTTTATTGCCTGTGCACATTTTCATGTGCATGTAGAAAAAGCCTTCAAAATGCATCGCCAGATCAGTCTGACACATTCCTTTGGTTTGTACTCCACACACACACATGTCACTTTTTCAGTAGGGTTCTGTTCCATAACCAAAATAGAGTATTCCTCTGATCCCCCTGGTAAGCTGACATGTTAACTTGTGGTCTTAAAACCCAGATGAAGCCATTCTTAGTCTGTTGTGACGGAACTCTTTGCCTTCAGTTCATCTGCAATAAGAAAGGGAAGACATAGTGGCCTTTGCAAACGCCTTAAGAGAGTGAAAGTGATAAGAAGTGATTGTCTATCACCGTATGAGCCATTTAGAGGAACTGTGTAAACAGTTTACTCAACTCCTCTTCCCCCTTAAAGCTGCACGCCTCCAAAGAAAGCTACCTCAGTCTGACAGGAATGTCTGAGCCATAGTTCAGGACAGTTTTAGCCTGATTTTGCTGCTTGTGCTAGCCTACCTCAACCAAAAACTACTGAACCCCTTTCCCTTCACAAACTACTTCCTCCACCAGTGCCAGTGTACTGTGCCAGTCGCCAACCAGTTCAGAGAGTGCTCACCAGGATGACTTCCAGGGAGTGTTTAACCGTGGCATGGCCTGAACTCCACTGCCACAAGCCTTACTGCTCCAGAGCCTGAACAACTTCCTGTTCAAGCCATGTAACCATTTATTTCCACCAACATGTCCAGCTTCAGAAATCTCTCTAACTCTCAGCACTCCTTCCTTGATAAGCATTGACCTCTACGTGGCTTTCCAGTGTCCATCTCCAAAGACTAATTTGTGCAGAGGAAGAAGCTCATGGAACATATAAACCTCAAAGAGTGCCTCGAGAACATTTAAAGCATTCCTTTCTTTCTTGTAGTTCATTAGAGGAAGTTCAACATGATGCTTGTTTGTTCTGCACAACCCTGATGGAAAATTGATCAAAAAAAGCCCAAAAAGTGTATTGGGCCATGCTGCAAAGTTAACTCTCCAGATGCCAAATGTGTCAGCCTGGAACCTCGACGAGACTGAGTTGGCGGCAAAGAATTTTAAAGGTGACACCTGCCTGAAGACACGGACAGCGCCGTGTCTCCCAGTGTCAGCCTATCCAAAAAGTTCTCCTATGAAAACCAAGCTGAATGATACCCAAAGATGTAAACATTTTTGATGGTTTTCCTTATTTTCCTTTAAAGAATTATTTTAAGATAGACATTTACTTAAGTTTTGGGATGTTCCAATTTGAAAGGGGCCACCTGTGTATAAAGTGCTTTAACGTAACCCAAACCAAAAAAAATCTCATGATTTCATTTTCTTTAAATACATTTAGTTTGGTCATTCCAGGTGCACCCCTTCAACATGGAACTCTTTATTTTGTTGATTCTAACATTTACCTTTTTAAAGAGTAACCAAATGAAGATGTCAGATATTTTGAAATACGTTCTATGTCGATGCTACTGTTTAAGGAATACTTGCTTTCTTTTTTTAGTAGTTAAATTCTTGCCAAATATTTATGTGTTTTAAAAAATATGTATCCTCTACAAATGTAACATTCCAAGGGTTTACCTTTGCACTTCTTCATAACCAAAGCACAGGAACATGCTTGTGAGCATGATATTATACACAAGTGTGTGAACGGTTAACAAAAGGGGAACCTTGAGGGCAGCAGCTTTGAGAAGAAACCACATGTTCCCTAACCCTAACCTTAAAGGAACCTTTTGACCTAGGTGACATAACAAAGAGTTGAATTACACATGGTTGTATTTTAAAGTGCCCAAAAAGAAAAATGTGTAATTAACACCATCTGCTTTACGACACTGACTGATAGCCGCTAAACAGGCCTGACAAAACACAAACAGCTTTATACGTTCATCAACCACCCATATTAGCTTAATAGCTAATGTTTCTTTCTTATCCTCAAATGAATACAAATCCTATTTTGCTCCTCAGGTTGTTAAAAAGGCGCTGCTAACATCAGTTTTTGCATGCTAGCTAGATGTAGCTATAGCAAATTTAAAAGCTTACTTGCTAATGTCATCAATAGTACGCTTGGATGCTAAGTTCTGTGCAATCCTCGTTGTTCATGCTAGCTAGATGTAGCTAGCACATTTAAAAGCTTAAACAAAACAAAACATTCATCTTTCCAACTTTATAAATGAAAAAGAGACAGTTTCCTGACTGAAAAAAGCTAATATGTCACTAACCAATAGTAGGTGTTGTCACTCGAGCTTTTATGTTCCTCAAGGTTCACCCTAACCCTTTATGAGTGTTTTAGGTTTCCTGAAAGAATACAGTATTAAAGGATAAGGGCTTTCCCCCTCATCTACCTCTGCAGCTGTTAAACAAACATGATGCCAAAAAGTGTATTTGATATAGACCTAAAAGACGATGTGATTTTTGTAGTGCCAATTGTCTAGTGGTTAAGCTAGTTTTTAAATAGAACACATTTGTTGCTTCTGTTTGGAACCATTTCATTTCTCTGCCTCTTTTCATTGAGTCTTTTGTTGTTCCTGCTGTGCACAGGAAAAATTGCCAAAGCAAAATGTTTGCTTTTTATTATTGTTGATATTATTATTAGATTTGATAACATTAATTAGGGTTTTTTTGTTACATGTGTAAGGATGGTATGAAAATGAATTTTCTGTTATGGTCTTTGAGGAAGTGATGTGAGTGAGAATGTATGGCTGGAAGTTTTTGAAGCCGAACTCACATTTTGCCCTTAAGAGCCAGCGACTCGAAGAAAAAGAACCACAAAAAAATGTAGGAAGGTAGAAACTGTCAGCTAGTCCCAGGGAGAAACAATGCTTTAATGATTCTAAGTGCTTCTCTGTTCACTAAAGCTTTCCCCTGTAATGTAGCCAACTGAAATCCTAAAGTTTTAACCTGCTGCGGCCGAGGTCCTGTCCTCCGTCAGCCAAAAGGAAAAAGGTTGGGAGGTAAAGGACTGACTGCAGACACGCTGGAGACCAAGCTGTGACTTGAAGGCTTTCACTGTAAATTCAATGCAGCACATCCACACAAAAATGGTGTCAGTTCACACAAATGACCAAAAAATAAACGTTATAGTCTTATTTTTGTCACAATCCTGGCATCTGGAAGAGAATAGGGAGGGACTCTGAGGGAGGGAGAAGTTAATGACATCTCAAATTGTGTCCTGACATTAGTGATCACGAAATCACAACATTAGTATATTATTTTTAAAAAGCCACGCAACTTCCACTGTTAACAAGCAAGTAAACAATACAGGTTAATATTTCGATAAAACTTAGAACGTTCGCTAACATGAGGTAGATTTGCCTATGTCAAAACATTGCATTACAAAAAAGCATTTAAATTACAGTTTTTATTGATAAGTAAGTGTAATAAATAACACATATTTTCCGCTTTAACAGACATGATGGCACAGGTGACTTCCACCCTAATACATGTGATGTTATGCAGGACTTTTCACATTCATTTACAACAAAAACTCACAATTTTTTACATTTTATTCTGTAAACAGATTTTGTGGCTACAGTTTTGAGCAAAAGTTGTATAAAGAACAAAAGAATATTTGAAAACAGCAGTAGTGCCTCATACTTTGAGGGCAGCACCGGAATGTCACAGTAACACAGGTGATCTGAGTTTCCATGATTTGTATGAACTGACCCTTTAATGCTATTTATTTATTTATTCAGCCAGAGGGCACCGGTTGTAAGTCTTAAAGTAATGAAGGTAAATACAAAACACCAGTACTTAGCTACAGAAACGTTGGCGCTCAAGTGACAAAACGCTAATATGCTAATAAGTTGCATATTCATCCTCATCTCTTCTTTAGGCAAAACATATAGCTGCAAATTGACCAAGATAATATCTTAAATTACAGATAAACCATGATAGCTTGTGCACATTTTTGCCTTTCTAAATAATAATTATTATATTATTAGAAATATTAAAGAGGAGAGCTATTAGCATTTGCTGACCTGTTAGCATTAGCAACAGCTTGGTCTCTGCGTCTGCAGACTGCTTCCTGAATGTGTCCACCTCTGCTTTTTTCTCTTCCCCTGATCACATACCGATATGCCTGAAACCAAATAAAGACATTTTGTTGAAATTATACATTTCTATGTATTTAATTTTTTTAGCATGCTACAGATACAGTTACCCATGATATTTATGGTTATGATGCTTTTATAAATGTTTCCCATTCCAGGTGTTTGACCCTGGACTCCTGCTGAGGTAAGTTGCTGATTTACTTTGAGCAAATATATATATGTATCTCCTCTAACCAGTCATGAATGTTATCAAAAATGTTGTGATATGATGTGTTTGGCTAAAGAAACAAGAAAACTAATGAGTGACTGTGAGGGTAAACGCACGTAAGACAGGAAGTAGCATTTATTTAAGTTCTGTACTCAAGTACAATTTCAAGATACGTACTTTACTTGAGTATTTCAATGTTTTGCTACTTTGTACTTCTACTCCACTACAGTTCAGTGGTAAATGGTGTACGTTTACTCCACTACATGTATTTAATCCCTTTAGTTACTTTACAGATCTGGATTAATGATGGTAAATATAATCAGCCCTTAAATCAGACTTTAGTTCACCTGGAGTAAATCCAGCAGCTACCCTGCAGTATACAAAGCCATTCAAACTAGCTGCACCTTTACCAGCTCTGAGGACACTTTAATGATCAATCATTATAAAACATATCAGAGATATTATTCTGAAATGGACCAATCAAACAATGACTACTTTTACTGTCGCTACTTTAAGTACATTTAGATGAGAGTACTTTCTACTTTCACTGGAGGAACATTTAGAGTGCAGGACTTTTACTGTAACAGAGTATTCCTACACTCTGGTACTTCTACTTTTACTCAAGAACAAGATCTGAGTACCTCTACCACCTCTGCACAATTGGCAGTTAAACGCTGGTATGCTGGTATTTTACTTAAAAAGTAAAGAAAACTATAAATTACTAACTAAACTATAACTTGTATTTGTATACTGTTTCATTCACAAGCATAACTGCATTTGTCTTCTGTTATGTTGCCAAGATGGCAAATGTTGAGGGCAAGACGTGTACTGCGTTCCATACTCAACTTTTTCACCATTGTAAATATACCATCCAGCTCGTAGTGCTCTGTATTTTGCCATAGTTTGCATTGGGACACACTCAAAACTGCACATATGGGTACAGCAGTAGGCGATTTGAGACACAGCATTAGAGTCCAAAACCTTTAGAATTCATTCTTGGCATTGGTAACAGTAAAAGAGGTGTAGCTCGCGCTGACTCCTGGTGTGTGACCTTTGACGTTCCTGATGGATGCTCTGTGTTCTGGACTGGTGTTCACTGACAGGTGGTGTTTTCTGTTGCTGAAGTTCTTTCAGCTTCACACCATGATAATGTCATACAAATCTCCAGTACTCCTCTCAGGATGAGCTCTGGTCCTCAGGATGCACCAGCAGACATCTGGTGAGATTATTCATTTGGCTGACTCTCAGGACTTGAAGACTCGACACAGCTGCTATAACGTCCTGGGCCGGTTCAGTGCCCGATAACGAAAATTTCAATTTCCCTCCAGGTACCATTAGAATTATCCATTTTCATTGAAAATTATTTCCACTTAAGTTTTTCTTTCAAATTTATTACCAATTTCTCTGTGTGTGATACAAACAGGGAGAACCCAAGAATACGTACAGTATATCAAAAATATATACATATGTGTATATATGTACTCTCACCTGAACAACCACTTGAATATATATATACATAATATGTATGTATATATATATATATATACATACAGCCTGGGACAAAATTCTGAGACCACTTCAGCATTAGCAGTTTCTCTTGTTTTATTATTTATAGGTACGTCTTTTGAGTTCAATGATTTTTTTGTTTTGTTTCCTATTGTATTCTAGAAACTACTGGCAATTTTTCTCTGTGTTGGAATTCAACAGACACTGGAATGCCTGCCATACATGTAGAGATAAAGATTTAAGAAAAAATTATCTTAATTTTTTTCAGCGGCTGTACATATATATATATATATATGTACAGATATACACATATATACACATTAAGAGGCAAAATTATATGGATTAGGGTTAGGGTAAGCAACAGCTGTATTGTTAAGGTCATTATTTATATAAAACATACAAATGAGACAACTGTTCACTTTATCTAACACTATATAGAACAGCGAACGTGACTATACCCCACTCCACCATTTAGTAAAGATCTAAACCGCAGACCTGTGACAGTCACACCTCCCTGCTCAACAACCTCAACGGCTTCTCTGCACACTTCGAAGCACAGAACAACACAACTGCGCAGAACACCCCCCCCCACCGACGACCAGGCTCTGTGTCTGTCCCCAGCCAGTGTGAACACTGCTGAGGATTAATACCTGCAAGGCTGCGGGACCTGACAACATTCCTGGTCGAGTGCTGAGGGACTGCGCAGAGGAGCTCACGGATGTCCTCACAGACATCTTTAACACCTCCCTGAGCCAGGCTGTTGTTCCCACGTGCTTCAAGGAACCCAACGTCATTCCTGTGCCGAAGAAGTCATCTCCAGCCTGCTTCAACGACTACCGCCCCGTCGCACTGACTTCGACCATCATGAAGTGCTTCGAAAGACTGGTCATGAAGCAGATCAAATCCACTCTTCCTCCCTCCCTGGACCCGTTTCAGTTTGCCTACCGAGCTAAACGGTCCACAGAGGATGCAATCACCTCCACTCTACACCCAGCCCTCAGACACCTGGACACTAAGAACTCCTACGTCAGAATGCTATTCATAGACTTCAGCTCAGCATTCAACACCATCATCCCCCAGCAGCTTGTGCATAAACTTACAGACCTGGGCCTCAGCCCCTCTCTCTGCAACTGGTTGCTGGACTTCCTCACAGAGAGACCACAAGCTGTCGGGGTCAACAACAACACATCGAACACACTAACACTGAGCACGGGGGCCCCCCAAGGCTGTGTGTTCAGCCCCCTTCTCTTCACCCTGCTGACCCATGACTGCAAACCCAGCTACAGCTCCAACCACATCGTGAAGTTCGCTGACGTCACCACCGTGGTGGCTCTCATCCGCCACAACGATGAGACTAACTACAGGAAGGAAGTGAACCAGCTGGCCCGTTGGTGCCAAAATAACTATCTCTTCCTCAATGTGGGGAAAACAAAGGAGATTGTTGTTGACTTCAGGAGAACCCACTCCCAACCCCCCCTCCCTCTGACCATCAATGGTGCTGCTGTGGAGCAGGTGAGCAGCACCAAATTCCTGGGTGTGACCATCACAGACGACCTCACCTGGAACAACAACACCACTGCACTGGCAAAGAAGGCCCAGCAACGCCCCTACTTCACCCCCCCCCCCCCCGTCATGCTCTCATTCTACCGAGGCGCCACTGAGAGCATCCTCAGCAGCTGCATCACGCTGTGGTTTGGAAGCTGCACCGCCTCCAACCGCAAGAGCCTGCAGCGCATCGTGAACTCTGCCCAGAGGATAATCCGGGTCTCACTCCCTACACTACAGGACATCTACAGCACCCGACTCACCCGCAAAGCACTCGGCATTGCGGGGGACCCCACCCACCCCTCCAACAGCACCTTCAGCCTCCTGCCTTCAGGGAGAAGGCTCCGCAGCCTCCGCTCGAGCTCCACCAGGCTGAGGAACAGCTTCTTCCTCCCCCTCCCCCTCTCTCCGTCCCTCCCTCTCTCTCCCCAATTGTACCAGGACATTAATCCCCCTCCCTCACACACCTGTCCCTCATCCAGCACCAGTCACTTTCTATTCTCCGCTGCTACTGAAAATGTAATTTGCACAAAGTGTTTTTTGCACTAAAGAACTAATTGCACTACTGTCACACTGTGTTGATTGTGTCGAACATATGTATATATTACTTAAGTTTTTTTGTATACCCCTTTTTACCCCCCCTTTTTTTTCTACGCTGTTATCTTTTTATATTATATGTTCTTTTAGATTTGCACTGTGGGACTGCCAGAAGCGGTATTTCAATTTTCTGTATATATAACACATGTGGAAACTTTGACAATAAAGTGGACTTTGACTTTGACTAAACGTTATATCCAGAAACCCTATTGTAACACACCAGACTGAAATCCCGTCAGAACCATCAAGACGTTTATTGAGCATATACTGTATTAGGTTGATACTTGCAATAACTGTTCATCATATATATGCATAAAATACAACAGGTTATTCTTGCTGACTCACCACAGTCTCCACAGCATCAGACTATTGTTCTAGGCTACAAGTTCCAAAAACGTACTCCTGGATGAGCATCAGACAGCACTAAGGACATCTGGTATATTGCAGCAGTGAGTGTTTCCTACGTCAGATCTGCTCTGTTCAGCTGGGGTTCCCGCTGTGCTGGTTGGAGCTCAGGTCAGACTCCATCTCCACCGGGGCCCCGGCACTGCGGCGAGACAGGCGGTCCACAGAGCGGGGGGAGGCATTGTTGCTCCGGCGACGACGACAGCAGCTCGCCATCACGTCGGCCAGGTCGGCGCGGAAAGACGGCGTGTAGAAGCTGTAGATGACCGGGTCGCAGCACGTGTTCAGGTTGCCGAACACAAACAGTATGTGGTGCACATACTCCGGGGTGTGCTGGATGATCTTCGGTTGGAACCAGTACCAGATCCCCAGGAGGTAGTACGGAGTCCAACAGATGACGAAGGAGCTAACGATCACAACGGTCATCTTCAGGGTCTTAATCCGGGCTTTGGGTATCATGTCTGTACCGCTGCGCCTCAGGCAGTGCTCCCCATCTGCAGGAACACAACGGGCAATAACTCAAATACAGGAAGCCAACATTACATGTGTAAGCAGTAATCACCAAGAGCTTCATGTCAGGATTTTAATGAGTAAAGAGCTTAAAGATTGCCATAGTTTAAGCTAGTACTTTTTACTGGTTTACTACAGTGTTATTCTTATGAATGACAGAGAAGTTGAGTTGCTTGTCTAGACATGCTTTTAAATTAATATCATTTTTGTTAATTTGGGTTTATGGACCCAGTACTACAGGTTCTTAACCTCCTTGCAGGTGGTTAAGAACTACACAAGGCAGTAGACGCACCAGTGTTTGTGGCTACCAGATTTGCACTGTGCAAGCGCGAGTTGGTCTGCCATATTGGACAGCTACGTACAGCATCCCAAGAAGGACATTTGACACAGAGGCCTTCCGCAAAGAAGAAAAGAAAAACTCAGAAAACCTGACAACATTAATCTGAACAACAGAGATGATTTATCATTATAACAACGTCACTTCCCGATTATTTGAGAAGAACTCCTTTTAGTTGATTAAGTATATTCTAAGAATAAGTGAGAAATGGATTTAACTTTGACAGCTATCACCGTGAAGTTATATTTACTGTAAATGTATTCAATTATTTATGGTATTAATATTTCACATCTAATTCTTAACTGTGAAATGTCCGTATATGTAAAATTATAAATGTATTAGTCTGGCAAATTTTTCGATGTTAATATTCCCGGTAAAGGGAAATTACTTATTGAACAATGATCGCGCAAACTGAAAGCTCTTTCCTAGCTTTGGAAATTCTCTGCAAGAGTCATTTATATTTGTATATATATATATATATATACATATAGAAATAGACGTTTATGAACTGCGCAATTCAAATCGGGCAGCCATCTGGACTTCAAATGTCCTACTTGGGTTGCTGTATGTAGCTGTCCAATATGGCGGACCAACTCACGCTTGCGCAGTGCAAATCTGGAAGACATGCAAATCGGGTAGTCACAGTGTTTTCACATTCATTCCACTAAGTACAAGCTATTGCAACAACTAAACTAACGGTGCATTCACATGATACAAGAATTTGTTTGTGCTCACTGCCAAGTTGGGCCTGAAAACAGTCAGTTAAGTTTTGTTCCTATGGTTAACTCTCCTACAAACATGCACTCCTACATACAGCTGTTATCTGATTGGTCGAAAAGTTGAAATAATTTGAACTTTGAGCCGATGCTCGGCACATGGCAATTTTCCCGCTTGTCATGTGAATGCAGCTTAACTCAAGTCCTCAGCTACATCCTCTGTGAGCATTCTTTAGAACCTGTGTGCGCTCTCAAAAGTATTTTAGTGTATCCGGCCTAGCAGACTTTGACACATAGATTTTGCATCAATCACCAATACAAATCTGTGTTAACAGTGCTGACCTTTACGAGAACATGGAGCTAGAGAGTCCAAAACAGAGTTCTCAAGCAATTGTAAAAAACTAGCTCTAGCATGTTCCTGTTTTACCTGCATGTTAGCTTAAAGGCTACAGTAATTCTCCAGACATGTGAGGAATCCTTATGTTAACTACCAAACACCAAAGAAGGACGTTAGTTGTGACACTGTCTGGTGTGACTAGGCTTTAAGTCTTGAGTCCTTAAGAGACAATGTCACAGAATGTAAAGAAAGTCAAACTGTAACTTTAGTGCATGTTACTCTGTTCTAAAATACCCACGTTATTTTGTTTATTACTGATTTGACAAGATTTAAAGACTTAAAAAGAAGACATCCTGTGTTTCTCTGTCTCTGTATGTGGTTGTGCTCCTTATTAACACTTACAGTTAAAGTATATGTAATAGTGCAGGTACCCTGCACATGGAACATGCCGGATGCTAACTAGCATATGTTGGGCAATTAGCAATTGTTATAAATGGCTGGGACAATTTGGACAATTTTGGAGTGGGTGTGTTGGTTATTGAGGATGCTGAATCCATTTCTGACATTTTCAGGATCAACAATGGCAGTTTTAACCAGAAAGTTGAGTCAAATATGTTATCTTTGAAATGTCAGAAATGTAATCAACATCCTTAAAATCCACTCTATGATTGTCCAAATTGTCCAAGCCATTTTTTTAATTCATTTTTTGCTATGTCTGCATATGCTTATTAATGCTAATTAATTAAACGTATGCTATCTGTGAAAATTGCCCAGCATAGCAAGTTAGCATCAGGCAGTTTCTATATGCTGGGGACCCCTACTCTACATTTCTATCATAAAACTTTGGGGTCCTCCGGGTCTGATATCCGGGTTCACACTGCTGGCGAGTAGAGTAATACATAAAAACGACTCTGTTACCTTGATAAGACCAAATGTATTTTTTTCACTCCATAATTGCTTCAGAGGAACACACCTTTGCTCTTGTGCATTTGCCCATTGATCCTGATGAGGATGCAGGTGTAGCAGAAAGTCATGACAAGCAGAGGGAAGACATACAGCGTCACAAAGTGAAACATGTTGTATGCCGTCTTCTGCCACAGATACGGGAAGCTTCCATGGGTGACACACTGAGTGAAGTCCACTCCGTCAGCTTTAATGGCCCGAAAGATAAACAGCTGAGGATGAAGAGAGTGTACAGAGATGAGGAATGAATCCATGCAGTCACAGAAATACACAAGTGCAGTTTGTTTGCAGTAAACAAACTTTTGTCTCATATTTGTTTGTGTTAAACAAATGACAGAAAGAACTTCATGACGCATGAGGTTCATCATGATGCATGAAGTTCTTTGTCCCTGTGTCTTCCTCTCAAAGCACTCTGCAGAGCTCCAGTTAGTCATTTTAGAAGCAGGGGGGTTACAGCAGGGGTTAACCTGGGCTGTTAGTGGCTGCTGGGAACACAGTGTTAATGACAGCGAGTTAGTAGTGGTGGAAAAAGTACTATATAAGTCAAAGTAGCAATAATAATGTGAAAACACGCTGTTACAAGTAAAAGTACTGCATTAAAAAGTGTACTTTAGTAAAAGTACACAAGTATTATCATCAAAATGTACTCATCAAAATGGAACATTACATTATTATTGGTACATTCATGTGTTCATCACTTTAATGTTGGTGGGAATTATTTGAATTACTTTATACTACTGAGTATAAACCTATAATAATATAATGTATTTGTCAATTTATTTTGTATTAAATAATCAAAATCTCCAAAATAACTGGTAAATAAATCTGTAAAACAAATTTAGTGGAGTGACAAGTACAACACTTCCAACCAAATGTGATTTTGTAAAAGTATAAAGTATTGTAACATAATGTGAAAGTAAAGTACAAGTACCTACATTTTTACTTGAGTAAATGTACTTACTTACTTTGCACCACTGTTAGTAACCACAGTAAAGCCCATAATACCCTAGCTAACTTTAACTTAAATGTATGGCTGTAGAATGATTAAAATAATATATATAGGCAGCCTGTTAAAACAAGACTTTACAAGGTTCACATTATTATCATTATTATTATTATTATTATTATTAATTATTATTAAAAGTATAAAGTAGCATAATGTGGAAAAAGTACCTCCATTTTTCTATTAAGTAAAGTACTTGAGTAAATGTACATTGGTTACATTCCACCACTGAGTGTAAGTCATATGGTTCTCCCCCTCACATCTGGAGATATACAAACACACACACACACACACACACACACACACACACACACACACACACACACACACACACACACACACACACACAGAGACTGTATGTTGTGGTCACTGCAGTATAAACATGTGCATACTGTACTGTACAGGGTTATTACAAAAAGTAACTCAATGACAAAACATGTGTTTGATTTAGTTTCTTTTAATTCCTTAAATGTTCATTTTGATTTACGATAATCTGACCTTAATGAAAGTGATGCTATTTGTTACTTATCTGTTGTTTTTGTGACTTTTTTTCATACCTTATGTTGTTTTCACCACTGTATAGGTCACCAAGAAGATGGTGGGTTTTTATTTGTCACATTCTTCTTGCAAATCATTTTATGAGCTGCTCAGAGACTGTGATACTGGATGTGATGGGCTCATATTTTACAGTTCTGTGATAAGTTTATTTGAAACAACAAAACTAAACTCATTTTCTAGCCACATTCCACTGACACTACAGTATGTATGGCAATTAGTAGCGTTTAATAGAAGTCGTGTGTCCAGTATGCTCCAGTTTACAGAGGTTTCACACAGGGCAACTCTGATGAATGGTGGTTGAATTTAAACATGAAATAGTTAACATGTAACTGTTCAACATGATAAAATTGTGAAAAAAGTGTCATATGAACATGGTATTGTGTGATATTCAATACTTCAGCTCCTCTTAAATCTTATAATAGTAAAGCTATATTTGTGTGAATCACATGTGCACAGCTGGGCTTAAGGCTCCGTGTGTACCCAGCGGCTCTGTACCTGGGGAGAGGCCAGCAGCAGACTAAGGGTCCAGGCCCCCAGCAGCATGCGTCTGTTCCGGAGCCCAGCGTCCAGAGAGTCCAGAGGATGGAGGATGGCCCGGTACCGGTCTAGACTCACCACCACCAGGATGAAGGCCGCTGCCTGCATGGCGAACAGCTTGAGGAAACACAGCAGCTTACACATGAAGTCCCCAGCGTACCATTGCACGGTTATATTCCAAACGGCATCCAGCGGCATCACCACGAAAGTCATCACCAGATCAGCTGAGGCCAGGCTGGCAATGAGCGGGCGGAGGTGTGCCGCTAGGCGGTAGCCCCGCCCACAGCACACACTGATCAGCACCGACAGGTTACTGACAGCCGCGAACACGAACAGCACCAGGGTGGCTGCGACCCGGCAGCGGGCGGCCACCGTGAAGGTCGGAGCCTTCCAGGGTGGAGGGGGGGCTGCGGCAGACGAGTTCAGGAGGGAGAAGTTCTCAAGAGGGACCGGGGGGGTGGAGACCCACAGAGAAAGGTTTACCGCCATCCTGTGACAGAGGAACAGAACAGGGGCTTGATGGCTTGTTGATAAAGTCACCTCTGTGCTTTGCTGCTACACTGCTGGGTCACGGGTTAAATCAGAAATGATTTGATTTTAATGACTGAACGATCTTTGGTCAATAATGCTAAATTAGTTTGTATTCCATAGTGATGTCATCCTTATTTTTTGCATGGTTGTTGTTGTTGTTGTTGTGGTTTTTTCAGCTGAATGAGTATGGAGCTCGAGCATTCAGCAAAATGATATACACAGATATGAAAACTTGAATTTAATTCAATGTAGGCCTATTATATGATCAGATTTCACTGTATTAGGTTAGTTGAGAGCAATACTTTTAGGATGAACCTAATATTTTTTATTTTAACTTAATATCATTGCTTTCAACTAACCTGGTACAGTCATGTGTTGATATAATACATTTAATTAAAGTCAACATTTCTGTTTTTCAGTGTAATTTCTTTCCTACAGCACATATATCACGATTCACAAGTATCAGAAACTACAGTACATAAAAAAGGCTTTATAACATTGATAACACTAAATGTAATCTGTATACTTCTCTACACGCCCACATCATAACACATTATAAGAATTATGGATCTATCAAGCTCCTCTTCTGAGGATCAGCTCTCCCTGAAGAAACTGAAACGTTGACTGTAATTAAATGTATTGTGTCAACCGATTTCACATAACTGAATTGGGTTAGTTGAAAACAATAATATTAAGTTGAACCTAATGTTTTTTTCTTCAAACTTAATTCTGTTTCCCTCGTCTCAAAGTCATTGTTTTTTGAATCGGTTGGTAAGAAACCTGAAATAAGGTTTGTGGTTAACACAAGCTGGAGAGATTTTAACATTTAGTTCTATGACATACAATATGTCAGTAAATACCCCACTGTCTGAAGCTGTTTATGTGTCATAGAAACATTGGTTGCTAACAAGTGTCGAAATGAGACGACTAAACGTCATCACGCTGAACATTAGCCACCTTTAGCTTAGCGGTGGCACACATTAATTGAATTTGTTTAGAGCATTACGTTAGCTATTTACTTGTTCAATTGCATGTATCAATAATCATAAAAGTTGGCTTGATATGTGCAGATCATCCTGTTTGCCAAAGATCTTAATTGCTGTAATATATTCCTAAACTCAACAGAAAGAAAAACCTTTAGTTTTGTCCGTGGAGCCGTTGCGATGCATCAAATCAAATCAAAATGTATTTATAGCCAAATTTAAGATAAGATAAGAAGTACTTTATTGATCCCAATTTGAGAAATGTTTGCGTTGCAGCAGCGTAAAAAGACAAGGCATTGTACATTAGACAAATTAAAAGACTAGAAATAAACAATTCAAAATGTAAACATCTCAATAGAAATAAAATTGCATTAAAAAAGTAGAAAATATACATGTTGAAATAAAAACGTACAGTAAACAAAATATAAATATATGTGCCAGGAATGGAATATTAAATAATAAAAATCCCAAAACTATTTGTCTCTACAGATCAACAACATGAAGGACAGTGCTAAAAGATAAATACTTACAAGAAAATAATAAAAGACCAGATAGAATGTTAAATACAAATACAAAAAAGACAATACAATAGCTTTAACCATAGGCTTTGTTTAAAGGAAAGTCTTCAGCACACTCTTTGGACACTGTCTGTCTCATCCCCGCATCCGTCTATTCAAGAGCATATCGACTTTCCTCTCTGATAAAGCTTATAGTCAGGGCTGTCTCAGGCTCAAGCCTCTATACTGCTATAGGCTGGGACTGACTGTGACTGACCCTCACCTTTATCCTCTCTTCTCCCTTTTCTCTCTGTCGCTATGCCCTCATGTCCTCTCTAGATGCACTCATGTTATAATGCATGTTACTACAGTCACTCAGCATCCGGGGTATACTCCCCAAGGTCTTTGTGTCGCTCACCTGGCAACTTGTAATATTATTCTGGGTCCATCTTTATTATATATGTTCGCATAATCATGTTTGGGATTTGGATTGTCTTTGTTATTATTTTATTGTCTTTTTAATCCATCACCCATTCTTGAGAATTGAGACAAAACTTTTTTTTTCATTTTTAATCTTCAAATATGCTAAGGAAATATTTCATAAGATTAAAATCTTGGCTATTAAACATTGCAACGGGCCAACCTCCTAGTGATTTAATTTCTTCTTTAAATAGCATTTTATGCAGGTGAGGAATTTTGTCAACTCTGTCAGGCACACAAAAAAGTCAAAGTATTATAATATAAAACATGAAGGAAATGTTTACTGACTTTTGTTGTATTAAATACAATATTATTCAATTAGCTGGACAATCAAAAAGGTTGATGTATTTGTATTCAAGAAATAAATACCATTATAGTGTTGCCCAATTACAATTTATTTTGATAATGTAACTCGTCTTTGTGAACACATACATTTCTAACTCAAAGAACACACGTGTTTATGTCAACATTTTGTTGACATAAACTTTAGATTTTGTTTATAAATACACACGAAATCTACTGCCAGTATGTTCGTCATGGGAGAGGGACCCTCCTCTGTTTCTCTCCCTGAGCTTGATAACATGTTTCCCTGGTAACTGTGGGGTTTCTTTAAGGGTGTTTACTGTGAGGGTCTAAGGACAGAGGATGTTGATGATGTAAAGCCCCCTGAGATAAATAAAAGTGATTGTTTGCTTGACTTTCACCACATCCCCTAAATCCAATTTGTTCATGCATGACAAGGTTCCCTTTTTTATCAGATCTATTATGTTTATTTATCCATCATCCACCATGAAAGAGTGATGCACACAACATATTGAAAATGTTTTCCTCTTTTCTATTTCCTGTTTACCTCTCAAATGAAATCCGATTTCAGTTAAATTTCTAATTTATGTCATTTTGAAATCAAGGGCAAGGATCAACCTCACAATTCTTTGTTGTTGATGTTATTGTGTTGTCATATTCAATTTAAGTTGACTGCTTCCGAAAACACATTGAGAAAAAGACACAACAGCATGAATTCTCAGCGAATCAGCAGTGACGCAAAGTAAACAGCAGTGGTGCGGGGCGCCCTCTGCTGGGGGACTGCTGTAGCTCTGCATGTGGTGTTGCACCAAAGTCTGCACCGGCAGGGCTCGCGCAGCTGTTTGACGCACAGGTGTCCGAACATGATCAATAATCATTTTTTGACGCAATAAAACCAAACGGTCTGCAGTCTGAGTGGATGTACTCTTCTATTTCTGTCACTTTTTCATTTTCTCAGCTCCTTAATGCATTACATCGACAGTGGGGGGGTGACGCACCATTATGTCCCACCGACCCGCACCAATGAAACAAACACACCAATCCTTCTATCAGCCCGCTTTGGTAATGTGAAATAGAAGGATGCATTAGAATGATGCAGATGTTTGTGTGTGTCTGTGTGTTACCTGCAGGAGAATGGTCAAATGAGCAGAGAAGCAGAGAGGAGCTGTCCCGCGCGCTGTGCGTCCTCCCCCCGCACACCTTTCCCTCTCTGACCGTAAATTAAATCCTGAGCGGGATCACCGTCACATGTTTTTATCGCATCCATCTGCTCGCCTATCAGCCCGTCTGCATTCATCCACACACACACACACACACACACACACACACACACACACACACACACACACACACACACACACACACACACACACACACACACACACACACACACACACACACACACACACTGCATCCACAGTGCATATCTATACCGCATGAACATCATGACTCCACGCCTATTGGTTAATTAAGGCTGGTGACGTGCAGGGTGTTGCAGCGTTACCCACCTTTTCTGACAAGAGAGCATCCTGGGGAATTTCCAGCAATATGTCTCCTCTTTCTGCAGAGGTGAGGAGAGGGTCAGAAATCAATTTATTTATAAAGTCCGAGGGTTTTACATTGTCTGCATATGTAACTTTCTTTACCTGACTGCTGCTCTTCCTTTTTGCGTGGACACCTTGCATGAATAAAATAAATATTCAAAGAGATAAAAACAGCAAAACAGCTGGTCTGAACAGGTGAGTTTCAAGGTTGAAATACATTTTCATAAATAAGTATAAAACTGTGCCCTTGTCATTATAATTCCAGGTGTTGGGAGTAATGGATAGCATGGATTATGTAATCAGGATACAAATAAAAGTATTCCCCTACCGTTACATTAAAAAAAGACAATCAGTTAAACTGTTAGATTTCAAGAGAAGAGGGATTACTAATAGGATTACAATGTTACAATACATTTTAAATAAAGATCAATATATTATACGTAGAGGTACTGCCTGAATTTTCCATTTGGTTTTCCTTAGTCTGTTCTTTATTTTAGATATATATTTTTTAAATGCAGTAGGTTAGCACCTTCATATGTAAAACTAAACCAGTATTTGTAAACTAAATTACTCTGTAAGCCTTTCATTTTTGACACATTTTGGATCTTAAATATCTTGGTTTCTCATGTTCTAAGGTCACATTGTTCTGATGTCTTACATAATAAACTTAAAAATACCTTATTATCTTATTTCCTCTGGTGTATCAGCATTTCATTTGATCTCAAGTTGATCCAAAGGTAACAGAAAGTAATCAGACTACATTACTTTTATATTTTGATACTCAGATTAGCAACGTAATTACTTTTAGTAACGTAATACATTTTTTAAGTAATTACAAGATTACAATATAGAAGTGCAGATGAGGAGAACCTCGGTTTTGTAACTGTTTAGCAAGGAGGTTTTGAATGAACCAGGTTTTTATTTCAGAGATGCAATCGGTGAGGGAGGTGGGCGGGAGAGTGGACGAGGGTTTAGTGGTGAGCTAAATGTTAGTTCTGTATGAACACAGATCAATTTGTGTCAAATTCTGTGATTGAAGGAAAGGCACTTGGGTTCATCCTGTCTCTACAACACCAATGTGAATATAAACAGTGATGTTCCTGTCCCAGTGTACAGATCTCAACGCACTAACACTTCGACAATCTAAACCAATATAAGCTGTGGCTTTATGTAAAATAAATTCTTTGTTAAGTTCTGGATCTACAGAAGCATAAGCATATCCCAACTCAGATGCATACTGTCAGCTAGGTCTAATAATTGATGTCTGTATAAACATTCATGTGCACTCTTAAACTTGCATACAATATCAAAATTGGCCATGCACCTTCCCCCAGCCACTGAACTTTTTGCACTACTTATTAGCTGTCCCCCTCCCCCACCTCGGACAATCTGATCACCTCTCATTGTTCCTTCTCCCCAAATACACACCTCTCATCAGACGTGTGAAACCCACTGTAAGGACAGTTAAAGTGTGGCCAGAGGGAGCAGACTCTGCACTACAGCTCCGGTTTGAAGACACAGACTGGAGTGGGTTTGCCACCCGGGCCACACAGGACTCCCACACAGACATCAACACCTATGCCTCCTCTGTTCTGGACCACATCAACACTAGTGTAAACAGCATCACCACTCTCAAAAGGATCACCACTTTCCCAAATCAGAAGCCGTGGATGAACAGTGAGGTTCGCCTGCTGCTGAAGGCACGTGACACTGCTTTCAGATCAGGTGACTCTCAGGCCTACAGTTCGTCCAGGGCTGACCTGAAGAGGGGCATCAAAAAGGCCAAGCACAGCCACAAGCTTCGGATCGAGGAGCACTTCAAGAGCGGCTCCGACCCCCGACGCATGTGGCAAGGCATCCAGGCCATCACAGACTACAAACCAATCAACCCTTCCCCCCAAAGCAATGACACCTCCTTCCCTGATGAGCTGAACAGCTTCTATGCCCGCTTTGACAGGGACAATCAGGAGGTGGCCATCAAGGCTGTGCTCACAACAGACCATCAGCCCCTCACACTCTCCCCCACCGATGTGTGTGCTGCACTGAGCCGGATAAATGCACGTAAGGCTGCTGGCCCTGATGGCATCCCCGGACGCGCGCTCAGGGCCTGTGCTGGGCAGCTGACTGAGGTCCTGACGGACATCTTCAACCTGTCACTGGCCCAGGCAGTGGTCCCCACGTGCTTCAAGACCACCTCCATCGTGCCGGTGCCCAAACACTCCAAGGCAGTGAGCCTTAATGACTTCCGCCCCGTTGCACTCACCCCACCATCATGAAGTGCTTCGAGAGGCTGGTCCTGGCTCACCTCAAATCCTGTTTACCACCCACACTGGACCCCCTACAGTTTGCCTACCGCAAGAATAGGAGTACAGAGGATGCCATCTCCACGGCACTTCACTCCGCCCTCTCTCACCTGGACAATAAAAACACTTATGTGAGAATGCTATTCATAGACTTCAGTTCAGCATTTAACACCATCATCCCCTCCAAACTGATCACTAAACTGAGGGATCTGGGCATCAGCCCTTCCCTCAGTAACTGGATACTGGACTTCCTAACCAACAGACCCCAATCTGTCAGGTTAGAGAACTACACCTCCTCAACCCTCACATTGAACACTGGTGTCCCACAGGGCTGTGTGCTGAGCCCTCTCCTCTACTCTATTTTCACCTACGACTGCATACCTGTACATGGTTCTAATACCATCATCAAGTTTGCAGACGACACTACGGTGATTGGCCTCATCAGCAACAACGATGAGTCGGCCTACAGGGATGAGGTCCTGCGCCTGGCTGAGTGGTGCGCCAACAACAACCTGGCTCTCAACACAAAGAAGACCAAGGAGCTCATTGTGGACTTCAGGAGAACCAAAGGTGGCACACACACCCCCATCCATATCAACGGGACGGAGGTTGAGCTTGTCGCCAGCTTTGAGTTCCTGGGTGTCCACATCTCCGAGGACTTCTCTTGGACACTCAACATCTCAACTCTAGTCAAGAAGGCTCACCAGCGCCTCTTCTTCCTGAGGAGACTGAAGAAGGCTCATCTGTCCCCTCAGATCCTGGAGAACTTCTACCGCTGCACCATCGAGAGCATCCTCACCAACTGCATCTCGGTGTGGTATGGCAGTTGCTCTTCTGCGGACCGGAAATCGCTTCAAAGGGTGGTGAAAACTGCCCAGCGCATCACTGCTTCTTCACTTCCCACCATTGAGACTGTACAGCACAAGAGGTGTCTGCGGAGGGCACGCAGTGTTGTCAAGGACATCTCTCACCCCAACCACAGACTGTTTGCCCTCCTCCCCTCTGGGAGGCGCTACAGGGCCCTCCGATCCCGGACCAGCAGGTTCAGGAACAGCTTCTTCCCTTCGGCTGTCATCCTGCTGAACTCCGCACCACGGTGATGGCCCCCCTGGTTACCCCACCCTGGCCTGTACGGCCATGCACCTTCCCCCAGCCACTGAACTTTTTGCACTACTTACAAATGTTACAGTACATACTTTATATTTATTCCGTTTATACACTGTACCTACCTCAGCACCTCATTACCTACCTCATTCTGCAATTTCTACCTCTACCATCACTTGAATTCAACTGCACTTTACATACATTATGCCATTTGCACTACCTTGCTGCCGTTTTACTCATACATACCTTAAACTCATCTGTTTACTTTTTACCATTCTACTGCACATACCTTATTCAGAGCTGTTCATATCCTTTATTATTTATATATCACTACCTTCATATGTATATACATTCTCTGCACTTTTACTGCTTTACTTGCACTTCTGGTTGGATACTAAACTGCATTTCATTGTCCTAGTACTTGTACTCTGTGCAATGACAATAAAGTTGAATCTAATCTAAAAAATAAAAAAAATGTATGTAATGTCGGCTTTCAATGTAACGAAAACAACACACTTAGTCTAATGATATTCAGCACAGTGATATTCTAGCAGGCTACACTTGATTACATTACTCAATATTAGCAACATGAAGCAATGTTTCTGAAGACACGCTCCTTTTTGTTGGTAAAAAGTTGATAAAAACTCCAGGTATAAAACTTAAATCTGCATTACCAAAGGTTTGTAACACTTAACTACTCATTATACATGTGTTTCATGATTTTGTACCTTGTTTCACTACTGCTTTCCTTGAAATAAAAAAACACAAGCACATCACAGCAACGTAGCTGCATATATTTGGTTATGTCCAATGAATGACACCAGTCTCACCTATAGAACCCCTGAGCTTAGCCTGTTGTAACCATTACTTAACCTACTAAACTATTATAGTTGCTAATGCACTTGAACATATATCAACAGATTACACGTATATCAAACTTAACAATATACAAAATTGCCCAGAACTAAATAATATAGTTCCCATGATGATTAACAATCTAGTGAATATTATTAGGCCCAACATTTCTGAGGCCCACAGTCATTCTTACATTCTTTATTTAATCAGCTGATAACTGTCACATCAAAGCAGATGAGTTATATAGACCTTCCTTACGGCTCACGCCTTGTTCTCTTTTAAAAGTTCTATGTCTTAATATTCTTTAAAAGATTTGCAATAGGAGGTCAAGGTCCAGTATTACCAATTGTAAGTGGTTCCTTGAGTAACTGATAGAGACCAAGGTTTATTGCAGAAGCTTTGAATGGTTTGGATTTCTAATTAATTAGCTGTCCTCCCAGTCCATATTGAAATTGCCCAATGCAACAAACTCCTTGGTTTTTACAGATTTAGTGAATTCATTCAGCCTGGCTGCAGTGGTTTGCAGTAGGGACAGAGCGTCTTGGCTGACACAGCAGAAAAGATCAATGCAATGGTCTAGGCAAGAAAAATGCGGGCATAAATTAGTAACTCCAGATATCTGGTTGTGTTGTGGAGTTGGAAGCTGGCAGGTTTGCGCAAATCTTTTCATGTGAGGGTCAAATTAAACTTTTTGGTCAGAGATAACACCCAGGATTCCTGTAGAGGGTTTAACATTAGTGGCAAGAGGGCAGATGCAGGATTTGACATCATATACGAAGTTATCTGCAGCAATGGGAAGAACCTCGGTTTTGTTTGAATTTACATAAATAAAAATAGATTACATCATTCCCTTGTTAGCAACCAAGCAGTTATGCTGGGTACTTATATTATCCGTGTCATTTTCCTTGACTGAAAATTAGAGCAAAGTGTCATCTGCATAGTAATGGTTGATTGACAATGCAGGGAAGAAAATCCTGGGACTGAGTATTCAACCCTGTGGAACTCCACACATTAAATGGGTTAAGGATACAG